>NW_011494949.1:2958264-2998819 GCF_000754665.1 Bison bison bison
GCTAAAGCTGAAACTCCAGTACTTTGGCCACCTCATGCGAAGAGTTGACTCATTGGAAAAGACTCTGATGCTGGGAGGGATTGAGGGCAAGAGGAGAAGGGGACGACAGAGGATGAGATGGGTGGATGGCATCACTGACTCGTTGGACGTGAATCTCAGTGAACTCTGGGAGTTGGTGATGGACAGGGAGGCCTGGCGTGCTAAGACTCATGCAGTCGCGGAGAGTCGGACTCGACTGAGCGACTGATCTGATCAGTCACCCTAGGAAGACCCGGTCTGAGATGGGTACAAAGTGTCAACTTAAAAAATAGTCACAACCTAAAAGTTGAGATTTATGTTTTATTCAGTGGAAATTTTTAAGGTTTTAGCCCAGGAGACAGTATCTCAAATGGCCCTGAGAGAATTGCTCTGAGGAGGGTTTGGGGGCGGGGGGGAGGTCAGGTTTGAGAAGTTTGCAACAAAGGGCAGGTAGTCTGAACATGAAAGGTATTTTTGTGAGTTAAATAAAACCAGATATCCCAAGTTAGGAATTTAGCACTTTTCTGTGTATGGGAGGATGCAGAGGTCTGGGCCCACTGAAAACATCCCCTTCATATGCACCTCATCTATCTGGGGCCAGTGCCCTGCATTTTTCACGTCCTCCTGAGTTCCTCAGAGCTCACCATAGAGAGTGGCTGCCGCTGATGGCTGGTAGATCACAGGTATTCCTCTCCTTCTCGATTGCCCTTAGGGCTCAGGAATTCACATTTGGAGCTGGAATTACTGATGACTGTGGCATCCTTCAGAGAAGGCAATGGCATCGCACTCCAGTACTCTTGCCTGGAAAATCCCATGGACGGAGGAGCCTGGTGGGCTGCAGTCCATGAGGTCGCTAAGAGTCGAACATGACTGAGCGACTTCACTTTCACTTTTCACTTTCATGCACTGGAGAAGGAAATGGCAACACACTCCAGTGTTCTTGCCTGGAGAATCCCAGGGACGGGGGAGCCTGGTGGTCTGCCGTCTATGGGGTCACACAGAGTCAGACACGACTGAAGTGACTTAGCAGCAGCAGCAGTGGCATCCTTGTTTACTGACATGGCAGTAAGCGCTGCATTTCTCAGAAGCATGTGCTTCCCAGAAGTGGCCAATTTAAAATGAGGTTGCCTATTCTGCATCTCATTTATCAGTTTTCAGAGAAGCTTCAATCAGGCTGTAAAAGTCACACTTTTTATTTAATTAAGCAATTATTTTCTGATTATCAAGACCCTTATGATGTCAGAGCTCTCCTTTGGTGGAATGAGCTGAATGATTTTAACCAGTTTTCAGGCTTGATATTATTCTTAATTCCTCTATCAAACTCAGACTGCTAAACAGGTGAGTTACAACGATGCTAATGAGGAGCAGAACAACTCCTGTTTATTAGACTGATCCGGGGTGGCTGGGTTCTGGTTTGAGTCTTGCTCTTATCAAATGGCTCCTTTGAATTTCAATGAATGGAAGCCAGGGCTCAGGTTTTCTCCTAAGGCAGTCCTGAGGCGTACTCTCAGAAATCCACAGTACAGAGAGTCAGCAGTGGGGATTTCACCTTCAAAACCATTCATCTGCTATTTCAGTCTCACATTCTCCATCCTCCCTGACCTGCAGGACATTTTCCCACCCAGTAATGACTGCAAGATTCCAAGGAAAATGCCTTCTGCCTTAGCTGAGCTGCTACAAGGCGGTTGTTCTTTGAAAGTGGAGTCTGACCTGAGAACTGAAGCTTCTTGCCCAAAATAGCAGGTCCCCCACAACTGTTTCTCTCTAGGACTTGCCCTCTATGAGCAGGGGGCGGGATGACAGGCTGGGAAGGGCAGTGAGCAGAGACCCTCACACCAAGATCTCAGAATTCCCCACAAGCAGATCTCCAGTTGCCCCCCAGATCACCTTATTTCTGTTCTGTTGTTGTTTTTAATGTTGCTTCTTGTCAATGTAGATTTGTTTCCACAAATTGATATTAAATTTGGCCACTTCAGTTTTAAATCATTGTCTGTGGCAGTTAATCTAGAACCAATTAATGGGTTAAATAATGTTCTAAAAGAAACCTGCTGAATAATTATTGTGTTGCCCTTGTTTTCAATTATTAAAGGGAAACAATGGATAATGCCAGACACTGGGGTTCCCCATGACTTTTACTTCCTGGATGACCCAAGGACTTCATGCACACCCATTAAGAAAGCCATATTATTTGTCTATCTATCACAATAGGTCCTCGTTGGTTTGTTTTTGTTGTTGTTTAGTCCCTAAGTCATGTCTGACTCTTTCCAGGCTCCTCTGTCCATGAGATTTCCCAGGCAAGAATAATGGAGAGGGTTGCCATTTCCTTCTCCCCTTGTTGGTTATCTGTTTTAAACACAGGCGTGCGTGTCAGTTTCAACCTCCCAATCTATTCCTCCCTCACACCTTTCTCTGGTTACTATAAATTCATTCTCAAAGTCTGAGTCTGCTTCTGTTTTGTAAATGAATTCATTTTTATCTTTTTTTTTTAGATTCCACATAGAAGCTATTCAGTGCATATATATATTAATACAATGGAATATTTCTCAGCCATTAAAAACAATGAAATAATGCCACTTGCAGCAAATTGGAGGGAACTGGAGATGATCATACTAAACGAAGTAAGGCAGACAGAGAAAGAAATCCATATTATTGAGAGTAGCTGCATTAGATGAAATTCCCTTTAATTGCTCAACCTCTACAGATGATTTTTACAGCCAGCACTTGGGCACTACCCACTGTCAGAAAGTGTGTAAAGAAATTCCAAAGTTGGAGTTGACAGAAAAAACTAGAGAACTTCTTTGAGAAAAGTGACATTCTAATGAAAATTTCCAAAGTTGCCTACTCTAAGTACAATTTCTTGTACATGTATTTTGCATGTTCCAAAAATATTCCATTTGTATTGACATTACTAATTCCCTAGGTATTCCAGACAGCTACTCCTATAATTTATTCTTTCATTTTTCTTGCAAACAACTGGTAACACTCTTCTTATATTCACTGATTTTATTGTTATATACACTTTGTGAATCATGATTTTAGGAGGGAGGCAGACAGATTCTTAAATAAAGCTATTTCCGACTTTCTCGAATAAAACTATTTGAGACCCTGTGAGTCCTGAGGAATCAGTTTTTCCACTCTGTCACTCAGCAGGGGTGCACCCATGGTCTGGAGAAAGGACGTGGCTGACTGGGGATCTCTGTTCTAGGAAGAGCTGGACCAGTGAGCCTAGAACCTGGTCGTCTTGAGTCACAGGTTTGCTACCCACAGAGCACAGAGGTGTGACAAGACACAGGCCCCATGGCATGTGTGTGTCTGTGTGAGTGTGTGGGCGTGTATATGTGGGTATGTGAGTGTGTGTATGCATGTCTGGGTACAAGTGTACAAGTGCGTGTCTGTATGAGTCTGTGTGAGTGTGTCCAGTGTCTCTGTGAGAATGTGTGGATGGGTATGAGTATGTGTGTGTGAGTGTATACAGGTGTGTGTGTGTGAATGTGTCTGGGTGTGAGTGTATAGGAGTGTGTATGAGTGTCCCCGTGTGTCTCTGTGAGAATGCATGTGTGTGTGTGTGTGTATGAGTGTGTGTGTGTGAATGTGTACAGGTGTGTGTGTGTGTGTGTGTGTGTGTGTATGTTAGTGCATCTGGGTGTGAGTGTATAAGAGTGTGTCCCAGGGTGTCTATGTGACAATGTGTGTGTGTATGTGAGCATGTGTGTATGTGAGTGTGTGCAGGTGTGGTGTGTGTATATGTGAGTGCGTCTGGGTATGGATGTAAGAGTGTGTCCCACTGTGTCTATGTGAGAATGAGTGTGCATTTGCAAGTGTGTTTCCCCCCGCCCACAGAGAGGGGTGGATGAAGGACAGGGCAGGCAGCTTTTCATGGGGAAAAAACTCTGTGAGACGCCCCCCAAAGAACTCTGGGAGTAACTGTGCCCCGCTAAATTCTTACACTGAAGTCCTGGCCCCCAGGACCTCGAATGTGACCTTATTTGGACACAGAACCTTTTAGGAGATGATTAAGGTAGAACAAGCTCCTTGGAGTGAGAGCTTCCAACAGGCCTGACAACCGACGCCCTGACAGAAGCAGGCGTGTGGACACGGACACGCACGAGAGGACACATGAGGACACGCAGGGCCCAAGGCCCCCTCAAGCCCCGGAGAAAGGCCTGGGACTGAGCCTTCCCTCACGACCCTCAGGGCAAACCAAGCTGTCCACACCTCCATCTCAGCCCTGTGGCCTCTGGGCCTGTGAGAGACTCCATTTCTGCTGTGTAAGCCACTGAGTTTGTGGAATTCTAATACAGCAGCCCTAACAAATGCAGACGCCGGGTTAAGGGGGTGCTGGCTACGAGACAACAATTAGGATGAGGGAAGGAGAAAGTGTAGATGGAGGGTCTTGCCTTTCAATGCAACATGCGGCAGGCTTCACATTACAAGGGTCAAGGGGCCACTGACGGATTGGCCCTCAGGGGCCCAGAAGCTCCAAGTTGCATGAGAAACTCTCCTGCAGCAATACAGACGTGCTCTGGAAGGCGTACCTGTCAAGAGGGGTGGGTTCCCAGATTAGAGCCCTGACCCTGGCCAGTGGGAGGAGGAGCAGGTGAATCATAGAGGCAGAGGGCGGTGGGAGGTGTCCTGGTGTCTGGACTTGGAGTCTAGCAGGCGGTGAAGCACTTGGAGGAGAAACAGGGAAGAGAAACAAGAGTGGAGGAAGGGGAGGCCTGCAGCCCTGGGTTCTGGGTAAAGATGTAGATCTTGGAGCCACCAGCACATGAGAGGCGGAAGGACGTCACACAGGAGAGCCCTGACCAGGTTCAAGGCTGGGGACTGCCTAGGGGGACCACACATCCCTGTGAAAAGTGAACTGAAGGCAGAGAGAGAGAGAGCAGCGAGGCCCGGGGGCTGAAGCAACGCTGACAACACGCCAAGAAGCGTGTACCGACTGTCTGCTCCAGAAGCTTCCCAGGGAGGTCGGCCTCCTGTGTCCACCTGTTTGTCCAACATCAGTAGCCAGTGTGGAATCTGCACTTACGCGCAGAAGATTCCATTCTATCAGGGCTCCTCAAGCACCAGTTTCTTTCATATCAGTGCTAGTAGATGCGGAAGCCTTTCCCAGTTACCATGGTCTCAAATCTCCTTGTTCTCACTTCCAAAGCATTTGGAATCTGTCTCATTGCTGCGGCTTTATGTATTTCAGCAAATACATCTACCGTTTTACAGGCTCAGGGGAGATTCCAAACCAAAGGGTTAGGGTCTAACCCTAACCCTAACCCTAACCAAAGGGTTTGGAAATTCATACCAGAGAGACATAAATATTGCTATGTACCGACTGGAATGGTTAAATGGATGACAGTGAAAGTGTGAGTCACTCAGTCGTGTCCAGCTCTTTGTGATCCCATGGGCTGCAGCCTGCCAGGCTCCTCTGCCCTTGGAAATTTCCAGGTAAGAATACTGGAGTTTGTAACCATTCCCTTCTCCAGGGGATCTTCCCAACCCAGGGATCAACCCAGCTCTCCTGCATTGTAGGAAGATTCTTTACTGTCTGAGCCATCAGATGAGTGTCTTTTAATTATTGAAATAAATATTTTCAAGTCATTGTTTTTCTTTAAAAGTAAATACACTAATAACTTTTGTGAAACACTGATATTTCAATATGGATCTAAGAAAACAATTTATAAAAATCATATTTTATATGCCATTCTAAGCATAAAGTCCTATGGAAGCTGTGATATTACTGTTTCAGAAATTTTCATAGTTTTGCTTTTATCCATTATAAAGCTGGCATCCCACACCATGGAGGTCAAAGGGGTGTTACTTAAAATATAGCTGTCTGAAAAAAAAAATATAGCTGTCTGATCCTACCCTACCTTATTGAGTAAGAACATTCAGGGGACAAGCACTGGGCATCTCTTATGTTTAATTAGCTTTCACTGAAAGTGAAATTTGCTGAGTTGTGTCCGACTCTTTGTGACCCCATTGAACTACACAGTCCATGGAATTCTTCAGGCCAGAATACTGCAGTGGGTAGCCTTTCTCTTCTCCAGGGAATCCTCCCAACCAGGGATCGAACCCAGGTCTCCAGCAGTATAGGCAGATTCTTTACCAGCTGAGCCACAAGGGAAGCCAAATTAGCTCTCTTAGATAATTTCTATTTACCCCAACACTTGAGAATATTGACTTTTTAGAGATTAGAAGATGGCTTGTAAAATAATGATATAGTCAGTTGTGCACTGCCTGCTACCTATCACTAAAGGATGCACTTACACTGCTTTATCCCAAATCTAAGTAGCTCGCAGTGTGTGCTCCCAGGAAGTTCACAACTCCTCAGGAAGCTGCAGGCTGGGGACTCTGCCTCCCTCGGGACCCCTCAGCCCCGGGTCACCCATTCCCCTCTGGGTGCTTTCCTGTCCCTCTGTGTCTCTACAGAACCTCCCCTCAGATGCTGAACACACAAAGCTTAGTCTAGCCAGCTGGTAGCTGCTTCCTAGGAAACAGCCATTTGCAAGTATTCTCCCTGCCAGAGGGTGTCTATTAGGTACTTTGATATTTCCAGCCACTAATCTCCTGCACTTTGCATATGGTCTAAAATTCCATGTACAGTTTCTTATGGCATATCTAGCAAAGTGTTGGAAGAAACGGAAAAGTCAGAACTAATAACACCTTTCTCAACCCTGGATAGTTATATAAGCAGCCGCTGCTCCAGTGGGACCCTCAGAGAGGCAAGGTTATCCTGAATCCTGTCCTTGGCATCTATGCATGTTCAGTTCAGTTCAGTTCAGTCGCTCAGTCGTGTCTGAATCTTGGTGACCCCATAAACCGCAGCACGCCAGGTCTCCCTGTCCATCAACAACTCCCGGAGTTCACTCAAACTCATATCCATCGAGTTGGTGATGCCATCCATCCATCCATCTCATCCTCTGTCATCCCTTTCTCCTCCTGTTCCCAATCCCTCCCAGCATCAAGGTCTTTTCCAATGAGTCAACTCTTCGCATGAGATGGCCAAAGTATTGGAGTTTCAGCTTTAGCATCAGTCCTTCCAATGAACACCCAGGAATGATCTCCTTTAGGATAGACTGGTTGGATCTCCTTGCAGTCCAAGGGACTCTCAAGAGTCTTCTCCAACACCACAGGTCAAAAGCATCAATTCTTTGGCACTCAGCTTTCTTTACAGTCCAACTCTCACATCCGTACATGACCACTGGAAAAACCATAGCCTTGACTAGATAGACCTTTGATGGCAAAGTGATGTCTCTGCTTTTGAATATGCTATCTAGGTTGGTCATAACTTTCCTTCCAAGGAGTAAGTGTCTTTTAATTTCATGGCTGCATGACGCAGGTGCAAACTTCCATTTTTCAGATCAGTGCAAAGTATATTTGGAAAGAGCCCTCTCTGCAGCCTCCCGAGGCACAGGGCAATTGATAGCCCTCTGTCCCAGGTGCTGAACATGCTCTTGGAACTGGCCACAGAGTCCTGGGCAGCTGGGACAGGGAGAAGGAGCAAGGCTCCTCCCTCCACTTCCATCCAGCTATATGTGCGATGTTCCGGCCATGGACCTGAAAGTGTGGCCGTGTCTGCTGCTGAGTGGTTCAGTGAGACCCTCTGCAACAGTGTACCCTGTCTTGGTATGAGATTAAAAGTATTTCTGGGCATAAGGATAATGTAAACAAAGATTTTTCCTTTAAATTGTTCGAAATGTTAGAGAATGTGTCCTACCAGGAACAGAATGGAGGCACGTGGGATACTCTTGAAAGAGTTGGGCGGTGACTGTGGGAGCTATATACAGCTACCCAAGGCACCTGGTCAGAACGGGAGAGCTTGGTCCCTGGGTCTCAGGAATTCAACCAGGGCGACAGTGGGTCAGGACAAGCAGCCCAGCACACAGGCATCTCAGGGACATGGCCTTACTCTGAGTGTCCAAGTCTCTGCTCTAGACTTTTCTAGATTTTCCTGGAAGAGCAAAGCTGCCCATTACATCCCCGTCTCCACAGTTTTGTCACTTTCTTGATGACACCCTGCAGCACCCAGGGGACACAGCACAGTCACCCTTCTTCAGCGCGTGCAGTGTTTCACATTTGCCCCTTCGGGAACGCACCACCGTCAGAGCATTTGAGCTTAAAGCATTAGTGGATGTGGTCTATTTACTGAGCTTGGAAAGTAGCTTTGCTTCTGAAAAATCACATTAGTGTTCTGTTTTGTTTTTAATTAAGGCTGTCATGGAGATCGCCACAAGCGGTTAATCTCACGCTGCTGTGTGGCCCCTGGCAAATCATCGTGGGTGTCAGTTGCCTCAGCACTAACATTCTTTCCTAGGGACTGCTCAGTGACTATCACACGCGCTGAGGATCATAAGGAGAAATGAATTCTTCTTTATCTTCATGGAAAATCATATAAGGTGTAATTGGATAAAACCAAGAGTAAACAATCTGTCACTACTGATCCAGATTGAGGTTTACACCCAGACGGGTAGATGGAGGGGATGGCCTGGCCTCTGCACCTGGGGTAGGAGCGTCCTTCCACAGTGGGTACCGCACAGATCACACAGCTGGTCCAAACAGGAAGACTTTCCTTGAAAGTATACAGCTGAGACAGCAGCACTGAAAATAGCATTCAGGGGGCCTCGGTGAAAAAACAAATATACTGGACCCGTGTGTTCTGCTCTAAGTAAGACAAATGCTGTTCACCAACCGATCCTTGTCAATGTACACAGAACTAATGTCAATACTTGGTAATGCCTGGTGTCAGTGACACACGGAAAACATCCCATTTTTTGGGAAAGCCATGAGATGCTGAACTGATTCTTGGAGTCCCCCCAGACTCCACCCTCTCCCTCCTGGGGCCCTAGACGCCTGGGAGGCATGACTCCCTCACTTACAGCACGGATCAGGTAGAACTCACAGAAAATGAACATATCAGCACTTGTGACAACCACTCATCTCTGCACCCTGAGCAGGCTGAGACTCTTCTTCACAATACCCCTGGGAGGATTCTCTGCCACCCAGAGCCTTGATCTGAGGGAAGTTCACTTCTAATCACTCTGGGGTTTTTTTTTTTTTAATCAAATGGACAGATTGAGAAATCTAGAATGCATGAGCTATTAATAGAAGGACACAGATAGATGGTTTAAACAAAAACCCACATTTCTACTGACAAAACTGAGGCTCAGAGGGATCCATTGTGCGGCACATGGCTGTGGAGATGATTGCAGGAACACATCTTCAAATGATCCGTCACGATCACCTGCAGGACGGGTTTGCGAGTCGTGTACATCAGAGTGGCAATGCATAAACTGCGTTTTCTACGAGTCAATGTCAACTCCATTCACACTCAAATTTAATCTAGTCACTATCAGGTAATTAGGAATTACTGAGTCCACTGCAGATGGTGACTGCAGCCATGAAATTAAAAGACGCTTACTCCTTGGAAGGAAAGTTATGACCAACCTAGACAGCATATTAAAAAGCAGAGACATTACTTTGCCAAAAAAGGTCTGTCTAGTCAAAGCTATGATTTTTCCAGTAATCATGTATGGATGTGAGAGTTGGACTATAAAGAAAGCTGAGCACCGAAGAATTAATGCTTTTGAACTGTGGTGTTGGAGAAGACTCTTGAGAGTCCCTTGGACTGCAAGGAGATCCAACCAGTCCATCCTAAAGGAGATCAGTCCTGAATATTCATTGGAAGGACTGATGTTGAAGCTGAAATTCCAATATTTTGGCCACCTGATGAGAAGAGCTGACTCATTTGAAAAGACCCTGGTACTAGGAAAGATTGAAGGCAGGAAAAGATGGGGGTGGCAGAGGATGAGATGGTTGGATGGCATCACTGACTCGATGGACGTAAGTTTGAGTAAACTCCAGGAGCTGGTGATGGACAGGGAGGCCTGGTGTGCTGCAGTCCATGCGGTCACAAAGAGTTGGACACAGCTGAGAGACTGAACTGAACTGAACTGAGTCCACTCGGATTTCAAGCAAATCAGTTTAGGGAACAAGAGTTCCATGTCACTCACCATCCCCATCCCAAGGGGATTTAATGGGCAGCCCCCAGTGAGGAGGTGGGGGCAGGTGGGGTTGTCCCTTGTCTCCTGCTGGCCACTGTCTCACCAGGCCCCCACCTTGCTGCGGATTTTCCATGTCAGAGTGCTGTCTTCATGGTCACTGAATATCTGTTGCCTTCCTGCAATGCTCTGAGTCCTGGATGGAAGGTGTTACTCGTGGTCAACATCCCAAACCTGGAAGACACACTCTGCTACCACCTTCTTTGGGCGAGTGAAGAAAGAGGTTGATTGACTTGCCTAAAGTCACACGGAGCAAGGAGAGGATGGAGCTGAGGCTCAGGACCAGCCCCACCCATGAAGTTACCAGGTCTCCCAGCCCAGCCCAGCAGACCGTCTCGGGCCAGGTGTGCAGTCCCCTGCTCTCAGGCACACCCTCTCTCTCTCTCTCTCAAGGGCAGAGGAATCCTCAGGGTCTCCTCTGAGCTGCTGGAGAGAGGAGGCAGGTGTCACCGTGGACCTGTTTGTCCTGAATCAACCAGCTGTCTGCTTCCATGGGGGTCCTGGGATGTATGTGGAAGGTGGGGGTCCCAGCCTGAGATACAGGAAGCGAGCACCACCCCTGCTCCTGGCCCCGCCCTCCATGCCCACCCAGACTCCAGCCTCCCTCTTCTCCACACTGTTCACACTGAAATCTCCATCTCATAGACCTTCACCGGGAATTCACCTTATTACTCTCTGCCCTCGAAAAGTATGGATCTCTCTGTCTCTTCAAGAGGAGGCTTGAATCTCCCATCCTTACTGGAGGATGAACTGATGCTAAAATCTTCATAAAGTTTTAAAAAGCATTCAAACTCTATTTCTAAGTTTCTTTTTTAGAATCAAAAAATAAACTCATCTACCCAAATTCCTGTTCTTGCAATGAGAAGGAATGGACTTGAGGAGTGTCTCTAATCATAGACAGAACACTTGTTTACATAATGGCACCCCACTCCAGTACTCTTGCCTGGAAAATCCCATGGATGGAGGAGCCTGGTAGGCTGCAGTCCATGGGGTCTCTGAGAGTCGGACACGACACTTTCACTTTTCACTTTCATGCATTGGAGAAGGAAATGGCAGCCCACTCCAGTGTTCTTGCCTGGAGAATCCCAGGGATGGGGGAGCCTGGTGGGCTGCCATCTATGGGGTCGAACAGAGTCGGACACGACTGAAGCAACTTAGCAGCAGCAGCAGCAACAATATACTTGGGAACAATCTGTTTCCTAAGGCTTTTTGTTCTTCCTAGACTGCTAGCTCTGTCTTCCAGAGGTGATTTTTTTAAAGGTTAAAAATCTGTATTTTACTCATCATACTGCACTCTCCTTGATTTTGTACTTCAGCTAAGTACAAATACTTAGTACTGGTGTTTACTGGTTTTTTTGTTGTTGTTGTTGTTGTTGTTAAAGAGGAAAAGTATCTTGCAGAGTGAAAAGAGACAGCCCTTCTCTTATGAGACCATGATTACAGAAACCCCAGCATTGTGTGAGTCCTCAAGTTGCTGGAAGTGCAACTTCTTAGTTGACTTATTATTTCCAGCAACAAAATAGTACATCTTTAAGAAGCTCCAATCTTTTGGCCACCTGATGTGAAGAGTCAACTCACTGGAAAAAACCTTGATGCTGGGAGAGATTGAGGGCGGGCGGAGCAGAGGACGACAGAGGATGAGATGGTTGGATGGCATCACCGACTCAATGGGCATGAATTTGAGCAAACTCCAGGAGTTGGTGATGGACAGGGAAGCCTGGTGGACTGCAATCCACGGAGTCGCAAAGAGTCGAGCACGACTGAGTGATGAAACAACAGCATTCTTTTCCCAACCTCACGGAAGAGCTAAAGCTGTGCAAGTACAAATTTGTAAAAAGCATGTGATATCTGGAAGTCCACTGTGATCTGGCCAAACCACCTAGGGCTCCAGAGGTGGTCTGGTTTTCATCTGTTTCACACGAGGTATCAGAGAGAAGTTACGGACACATTTACTGAAATTCATTCCTTGGGCTCTAAGATGTATTGAAGATAGTTTAATTCTATATAGGAATTATATAAATTTGATTATTTTTTAAATACAGGAATGTATTCAATTTATGGCATATATGTAAGTTATGGCATATGTATCCACATTATATACATATATATATATATATATATATATTTATAAGTCACCATTCTGTTTTATCAAGATTTATGCTGAATTCTGCTGAATTTAGTTATTTGAATCTTCCCCACTAGTAGATGAAGTCATTCTCATAGCAGATTATTCTTTCTTATCTTCACTCCAAATATTTTTGTTTTCACAATTTTACTTAGTTTAAAAATATTTTGAAGTATATATTACAGAAGAATTACAGTTATACTTAAAACCTTGATAAGACACTGAACTTTATTTTATTAACCTCTTCCAAATGGTAAGGTTCAACTACTTGCATCTATCAATGTCTGACTTAATAGATCCAATCACCAGTTCTAAGTTTATTTTAAGTAGAACCTTGAGCTGGGTTTCTGCATTAACGCATTTGTTCTTTGTTTTAATATTCCCTAAATGACGAAACTCTCAAGTTATTTTTTAAGGATATGGAGACTAAATTGCTTTAATGGATATTATATAACAACAACAAAAAAAAACAGTCATAAGGGAAACTTAGAAGACATTTTGAAGACTACTTTATACAAATATTTAGGAAACCCTTGTGAAATATCATACTATCTCATGGATCTGACAGTCTTAACTTAGACTTGTTCTATACAATTCCAGCCAAGTCGGCCTCAACAAAACCTCAGGTGTATCTGAACCATGTCTCTGTCAAACGGGATGGACTTAGAGGTCCTAAATTGTTTGCACCAAATCAAGCCAGTGGATGGGAGAAATCAAACAGTTTTAATCACCAGGATCATGAGTGTTCAGTTGCCCACTAGGCTCCTCCGTCCATGGTATTTTCCAAGCAAGAATATTGGAGCGGGTTGCCATTTCCCTCTCCCAGGGGATCTTCCTGACCCAGGGATCAAACCCAATTCTCCTACATTGCCTGCATTGCAGGCAGATTCTTTACCACTGATCCACTTGGGAAGCCTCAGGATCATATGAAGGAGATCTTAAATGCCACATTTATTTCTCTCCAAAGCAGGAGGGCACTGGCCTGCACAATAAAGCATGTACCAGCCCTGTGTCTGCTCTCTGTGATGCTGAGGCCAGGGCAGAGCGCTGGCAAGGCATCACGAGGACCTCAGAGTGTTTCTCTGCGTTCCCTCTGGTGTTCCCACTCAGAGCAGCACAGCTGTGTTACTCTCACGTTGATTTTGACTATCACCTTTCAAGTTGACATTCACATGCACAGTTCAAACCCTCTCCTCAAAACATAAAAGGCTTCCAGTCTGTCCTCTGGCTAGTAGCTGGCTCAGGAGTATGCTCCCCATTGGTCACAAAATACTAAAGTTGCTTTCTAAAATAGAAAATTTAATAAAGCAGAATCAGTAAGCAGTGTGCCCAAAGGTTCTGCTAAGAGCTCTATCTATGAGGTCTGTGTGTCAGGGTGGCTGGCACTGCCCCTGACTTGGCACTGAATCCCACTGGAGAACCCCACACCACTGCTGTTTGGAGGGTGGCACCGACTCTGGCTTCTGGGAGGGCTTGCCACTACTTTAGAAACCAGGAAAATACATCCACCAAGTTGCCAGGGTCTTTGTAGAGCATCTTTCACTAGAGTCACGTTTACAAGATTTGCTGTTCAGTCGCTCAGTTGTGTCTGCCTCTTTGCGACCCCATGGATGGCAGCATGCCAGGCTTCCCTATCCTTCACTATCTCCTAGAGTTTGCTCAAACTCATGCATAAGATAGGAAACTGCTGAGCCCAGAATGCCCCAATGGCACACACTGGGG
This sequence comes from Bison bison bison, assembly GCF_000754665.1. Lineage (NCBI taxonomy): Eukaryota > Metazoa > Chordata > Mammalia > Artiodactyla > Bovidae > Bison > Bison bison. The sequence goes on from NW_011494949.1 coordinate 2,972,182, forward strand.
GAGAAAAATCCATTTTAGGAAGGAGGCGACAGAGGATGAGATGGTTAGATAACATTATGAACTCAATGGACTTGAGTTTGAGCAAACTCCCAGAGATAATGAAAGACAGGGAAAGCTGGCATACTACAGTGGTTGGGGTCATAAAGAGTCAGACATGACTGAGTCAATGAACAGCAGTGAGCAACTGTTGACCCGATATCCAGTATTTTCTCAATATCATCCATTCTGTCACTTTGTAATTGAAATTCTTTGAGCAGGTGTTGTGATTAGGGATAAAATTTTCTGTTTTATTTCCTCAAATAAAAGATGTAAACATGTAGTTTGTTTCTAGAAAATAATGTCATAAATGGTTTGAGGTTCAATTTTGAAATACATAATGAGATCCTTTACTAATCTTGGGTTTTAGAGTTTCATTGATGAAATTATTAGAAATTAAATGAGTCCTCTACTATGCTTCAAATGACTCAGAGGAAGGGACAGACTCTGGAGGAATCTGAGGATCCTGGGATGTTCCTATAGGAACCCCATAAACCCTATGGCCACAGGGCTAAATATGAACCTTTGGAGTGATGGTTTGTTTGACAGTTTCCCCTCATAGCATACTCTAATTCACATTCTAGTTGGCCAGGTTATTGACAGGATCACCTAGTTGGCTTCACGATATAATCCTACAAAAGTCATGAAATGATGTATCAGACAAGCATTTCAGAGCGCCCCAAATTCCCTTCCTCTCACCCTCCTTCTCTCCCTCCTTTTCCCTCTCCTTCCTTCACTTTTTCTTTCCTTCCATATAAGTATGAAAAGTGAGGGAACAGGAAGCCTGTAGTTTCCTCTATTTACCTACATTTGTCTATTGTGTCTTCTTGGAAGGGCCAAACAGTGCTTTGTGTTACCAGACTATTTCACTTTCACCGTGAAACTCAGTTTTCTAAACACGTCTAACTTGTCTTTCTCTTGTCAAACATGGATTCTTGTCTGTAAGAATGAATGCTCTATACACTCTAGGTTGTTATGTTCATAAAACACCCATCCAATTTTGTAACTTTTCCAGCTTTCTGGTACACATGAACTTCTTTGAAGTTTGCTCATTTTATATTGGAGTTTTTTGCTTGCTTTAGTAGAGAAAAGAATGTAGCTTGAATTGCAGTGAGAAAGATAACTCTCTCATTGGCAGTGAGTCAGTGTGTTTTCTGTGATATTTAAAGGATGGGAAGAGGCACAAAAATTCTCATCAAGAAATACTTTGTAATTTTAGTGTCTGACTCTTTGTGACCCCATGGACTACAGCACGCCAGGCTTCGTCATCCCTCAGTATCTCCGGGAGTTGGCTCCAACTCATGTCCATTGAGTCAGTGATGCTCTCCAATCATCTCATCCTCTGCTGCCCTCTTCTCTTGCCTTCAGTCTTTCCCAGCATCAGGGTCTTTTCCAATGACTCAGTTCTTTGCATCAGGTGGCCAAAGTATTGGAGATTCAGCTTCAGCATCAGTCCTTCAATGAATATTTGGCATTGATTTCCTGGTGGCTCAGACAGTAAAGGGTCTGTCTGCAATGCAGGAGACCTGGGTTCAATCCCTGAGTTGGGAAGATCCCCTGGAGAAGGAAATGGCAGCCCACTCCAATACTCTTGCCTGGAAAATCCCATGGATGGAGGAGCCTGGTGGGCTGCAGTCCATGGGAATAGTCCATGAGGTCACAAAGAGTCGGACTTCACTTTCACTTTTTTTTTCACTTTTCTTTAGGATTGACTGGTTTGATCTCCTTGCTGTTGAAGGGATTTTCAAGAGTCTTTTCCAGCACCACAGTTCAAAAGCATCCATTCTTCAGCACTCAGCCTTCTTTATGGTCCAACTCTTACATCCATACATGATTACTGAAAAAAACACACAGCTTTGATTATAGAGACCTTTACTGGCAAAGTGATGTCTCTGCTTTTTAATATTCTGTTTATGTTTGTCATAGCCTTTCTCCAAAGGATCAAGTGTCTTTTAATTTCATGGCTGCAGTCACCATCTGCAGTGATTCTTGGAGCCCAGGAAAATAAAATCTGTCACTGTTCCCACATTTTCCCCATCTATTTGCCATGAAGCAATGGGACTGGATGCCATGATCTTAGGTTTTTGAATGTTGAGTTTCAAGCCAGGTTTTTCACTTTCCTCTTTCACCCTCATCAAGAGGCTCTTTAGTTCTTCTTCACTTTCTGCCCTTAGAAATGCCTCAGATACCATCTGCATATCTGAGGTTGTTGATATTTTGTAGTAGGTTACTACTGCTGCTAAGTCACTTCAGTCGTGTCTGACTGTGTGGGACCCCATAGACGGCAGCCCACTAGGCTCCCCTGTCCCTGGAGTTTTCCAGACAAGAACATGGAGTGGGTTGCCATTTCCTTCTCCAATGCATGAAAGTGAAAAGGGAAAGTGACATCGCTCAGTCGTGTCCAACTCTTCGCGACCCCATGGACTGCAGCCCGCCAGGCTCCTCCATCTATGGGATTCTCCAGGCAAGAGTACTGTAGTAGGTGTTAAGTAATAAGTGAAGGTAAGTCAATCAATCAGTATTCTTAAACATTTTTCATTGGACTTTGAGATATGTGTTCTAATACTGAAACTGCCTTGGTCTGCAAAGGCCACGGTCTTCAGCGGGAGGAGGCCATCCTGCCTCCTGTGTCAGGTCCTTACTGGGAACCATGCTTCCAGTTCCTACTTCCAGTTCCCTTACTGGGAACCATGCTTCCAGTCTCAGCTCCAACACTGCTGCTGTCTCATCCCACAGGCCTTCGTATAGTGATTCCAGGTCCCAGATTAAAATCAACAGAGAAATGAAATATTTAGATATTTTCCATGATACAGAACCTTCAGATATTTGACTGTTCATAGACGAAAGCAGCATTTTTTTTTAAGTTTAATCAAAGGACATGTGAGTGTGAAATTAACTGATCACAAACGTTAACTTTTTTTTTCTACAATTATACCAGTCTAAGTGTTTTGAAAAACTTGTCATGGTGTAAGATGAAATAAAAGTGGATATTTTTCAGATTCCATGAAATGTATCAAGTTAGCTGTGCGTGAGTACATAAATGAAGCCTTTCACCCTGTTCAGGTGACTCATCTTGACAGGACTGACATTTTGGGCTGGATTATTCTGCGCCTGTTGCTGTCCTGTGTGTTGTAATAAGCTTATCTGTGGGAAGCCATGGGAGGCACTCCACCCGTGGCAAAGGTCATGAGGAAGGAGGCTCGACATACGCAAAGGCGGGATCGAGCCTCAGGAGTCCCCCTGGAAATCCTTGAGCATCTACCCCCATAACCAGAGCTTGCCTACTTTACTACTTTGTGCTCTCACCTACACCTCTGACTTTATGGGGGGCTGTCCCCCACCACCTCTTTTGGAGAAGGAGTTAACTTAGAGCTCCAGTTAATAATAATTCCTGGGTGTGACAGGAGTATTTCAACCTACAAACTCCTCTGAAGGTTCTCTAGCCTGCCTGATAGGCTTGTCTGGCCACATGTGATTGCTCACAGCCTCCCAACCGTGAGAGGCACGAGATGCTTTAAACCTTCTAAAAACAGGTTCCTTAGAAAAGTTAGAAAACTATTAGTATAAGTATAATGGGCTGATTAGAAATTGTATTGGTGAGGGGTTTTTCATTTGTTGAGCCAATGTTTGTTGCTAAGTCTCCACATCCCCTGCCCTTACACACATTAATGAATATATAGAAGAAATAAGTATTAACCTTTGATATTAATCACGTTGGACCTTAGGCTAAGTAAATTCTTTCCTTAATTAAAATCCACTACACCCTCACCCTATAGGAATGTAACTTTATCTGGTAGCTTCAGAAGGTGGCGTCTGTTTCAAAAATAATCACCCCTGGAGAAATAAGTGTTCTGGTTGACTGACCGCTGTCGCAAGGAGAGGGTCATAAATTGTCAGCAGGCCCCCTGGCCAGAAGATGATGTAACATCCCTAAGACCTCTGTATACATTTGTATGAAGCACCTGACTTTAATAAAAGTCAGGACTGCTGTCCCCGCGTGACTTTTGTATAACATCTCAGTGTATAAAAACAGACTCTGGAAAATAAAGTATTGGAATCAGTTCCTCGAAATACTAGTCTCCCCATGTTGCTCTCTCTCTCAAATTCTGGCTGAGTCTCCATCTGGAGCGCAGAACCCACTTACTAATTATGCCCGGGCTTCTAAGATCCGACTGGGGAGGCCTCAGTGTCTCCTCTCCTTCGGGAGAACGGAAGGACGCCTGCGGCCTACGTAAGTGGTGCAAGCTTCTTGTCCTGAAGTTTTATTGGTCTCCTGTGTAAACCAAGCTACTCAGCCTCTTTTCTCCACTGAATTTTCCTACTGAGCTATCCTCATTCTATTACTCTTTATATCTCTAATTAATATCTAATTGAAGCTATTGTATCCTGATCCTCGCGGACGCCGTCCCCGCTTCTAATTCCCTGGATCAGCCGGGGCTGGACCCCGGCACTTATCAGCACCCCTGGCCTCCAAGCACTGGATGCGTGTAGGCCCCCTCGTCCCAGTCGTGATAATCAAACCTGTCTCTGTGCTAAGTCTCTTCAGTCGTGTCTGACTCTTTGTGACCCTATGGATTGTAGCCTACCAGGCTCCTCTGTTCATGGGATTCCCCAGGCAAGAATACTGGAGTGGGTTGCCATTTCCTCCTCCAGGGGATCTTCCTGACCCAGGGATCGAACCTGCATCTCTTATGTCTCCTGCATCGGCAGTTGGTTCTTTACCACTAGCACCATCGAAAGTTCTCTGGGGAGGCAAAGTCAACCAGATTGAGGATGACTGGTCTATACATGATGGTATCAAATACCTTCAGCATACACACAATTCTAATATCTATTTAGGAGGTATAGGATTACAACTTTGTGTCTCGAGTTAAACGGAAAGAAAACATTCATTCAATTGATATTTCCTCTTTTCAAGGGGTTCCTTTAACTTGAAGCAGGCATGTAGAGGTTTGTCCTGATATATCAATCACCATTGCCATAGGCTCCTTCACAATGCCCCTGGGGCCAGCAGACAGAGGCGTTTCCCTGACTCTTGAATATTTAGACCAAAGCGAGAGGACAGCACACATCCAGCCCGAAACACAAGGAGGTAGGAAAGGGAGGGCTAACCGTGGGGTCGGTCTCAGGTGAGTGCCAATGTGAAGCCCCCAGTGGACATGGCAGGAGCTCAAGGTGTTTACACGGTGATGGGTCAGCCGCACGGGCCTTACAGCTACAGTGAGGACACCAAAGCATGGCCTGGGGTGCCGGCCTCTCTCTTCTTTACCACAGTCATTCACGGTCATTCTAACTGTACATTTGAACAGATCAGTTGGTAGCCATTTAGAAAAGCGTGACTGTGCCAGTAGCTGTGGGGGTTCTGAAATGTGGGGAGGAAAGCCACAGTCATTGAGCATCTGGGTGACCTGGCAGAGACACCTGATTCTGGGCTGACTCTGAACCTCATGCAGTCAACCTTCCTGAGCTTGGACTCCTGCAACAAGAAAGCAATGGCTGCTTTTCATGTCTGCTGGAAGAATGGGGTATATAGTAACACAGACCCACACTCAACAAGGGCTTCCTTGGTGGCTCAGCGGTAAAGAACCCTTCTGCTAATGCAGGAGAGGTGGGTTTGATCCCTGGGTCAGGAAGATCCCCTGGAGGAGGAAATGGCAACCCACTCAAATATTCTTGGCTGGAGAATCCCATGGACAGAGAAGCCTGGTGGGCTACAGTCCATGGGGTCACAAAGAGTCAAACACAACTGAAGCGATTCAGCACATGCATCTTACATATGCATTGAAAGAACTTGATCTGTTTAACACATTAAGTAGGAGAGTCTGAGAAACACAGCAGTTGGTCTTACTGTTTGGGGGGTTGCCTCTCTGAGGGGCTTGAGTGTCTCCCCAGGTGCAGTCTTCACACGCCGCACCTCACAGGTGGGGATGTGCAGTCGGGTCCAGTCCTGGTGGCTTCCTTCTCCATCTTGGGATTTCTGCGAGCTCAGAAGCCACTTCCCCACCATAGATGTCATCTATCACTTTGGCCCAACGAACCACGAAATCTGTTCCAGTGCTTGGCCATCACGGCTGATGAACTGTGAAGGCAGAGAGGCAGAAAATAAGCTACGTGCCAGGCTCTTAATCAAGCCAGGGCTCCACAGTCTAATCAGCCTGTAACTTCCTCCCACAGCGACAGGAGAGCAGCCCTGCAGTATCGTTGCAGCCAAAGGTTGATATGTTATCTCGGTGGCTAACCCCGGCCATATTTCACAATGAAATCATGGTTGGCATTTACCTGAGCAGATCACCTGACTCTCCTATCTCCATTATTCTTAAATATATGGCAATAGCTTATCTAGTTCTTCCAGTAGTCGTGTATGGATGTGAGAGTTGGACTGTGAAGAAGGCTGAGCGCCAAAGAATTGATGCTTTTGAACTGTGGTGTTGGAGAAGACTCTTGAGAGTCCCTTGGACTGCAAGGAGATCAAACCGCTAATTCCTAAAGGAAATCAGTCTTAAAAACTCACTGGAAGGACTGATGCTGAAGCTGAAGCTCCAATACTTTGGCCTCTTGATGCAAAAAGCCAACTCCCATTGGAAAAGACCCTGATGTGGGAAAAGATTGAAGGCAGGAGGAGAAGGGAATGACAGAGTACGAGATGGTTGGATGGCATCACTAACTCAATGGACATGAGTTTGAGCAAATTCTTGGAGATGGTGAAGGCCAGGTAAACCTGACGTGCTGCAGTCCATGGGGTCACAAACAGTCAGACATGACTGAGCAGCTGAACAACAGCAAATAGTTTATCTCGTCAGTCCTCATATGCACACTCTCTCTCTCTCTCTCTCTCTCTCACACACACACACACACACACACACAGGACGATAAAAATATTCCTCTCTCTCTCTCTCTCTCTCACACACACACACACAGGAGGATAAAAATATTCATCTCTATAACAAGGATTCTTCAATCAAGTTTAAGATTCCTTTTATCAAATTATCAAGAAATGCAGTATCTCCTTCTTGAAATTTCTGTCCCACCCCGAATCTCCCTAGAAGCCAGGTGTCAGATTGAACTCTAGTGATGTCAGAGATTAAGCAGAGCTCCAAGACTGGGCCAGAGAGCTTCTGTTTTGGGCATTTTTGCAGCTGTGTCCCCTGGTAGGTCTTTGTCCACCATGCTGCGGATTTGCTGATTGAAGTCTATCACCTGCACAGAGCCTCAGGACAGCTATGCTCCAGGAACAGGGGTCCCTTTCTCCAGCTTTGCTGCTTGGTCTTCCCAAGGCCTGAGTGTCATGTCCAGGTGGCCGTGTCAGAGCATATTCCACCCTAAAAACACACTGTGCAGGAACCAGACATGCTCTGTGAGCTGGATCCCATGGCAGAGTTCCCTTCCTTGTGCTGAGCCCACTGCTTCCTGTTCTACAACAGGTTAGTGTCTGAACCAACCTGATCCACGCAGTCTCTTCCACTCATGATGATGCTCACCTGGGCAGGACTCGAGACAGCTCCATCCCTCGTCCCCGAAGACCCTGGATCACACACTATCTACCTGTAAGCTTCCCACGACAACTCTGTGTGCCAGGGCCTCAGGAGAGGCAGCCTTGGCCAGACTCAATTGGGGCAGTGAACACCCACTTACAGTGCATTTTCATAAGGTTCTTGGAAGATTTAAGGTAGATGTTCTCTTCGATGATTGTGTGTGGTTCAGTTTTAAAAAAAAAAAATTAAGACTCAACTCATCTAGCCATACAAATCTTCTGTACTTCACACACACACTCAGGTGTATGCGTGTGCTACACTTTAATAGGCAAATCAGCAAGTCACGCAAATGCTGAAGTGAATGTCTCCCAGACTCCCAGACCCTTTATTGGGTCACCCGTGTTAGTTCTGTTATTGTTTGCAATTAGTGTGCTTCTTGCGTGTAATTCAGTTTTCCTATAGTTTCTCTGTATTTGTTTACTTCTGTTTATTGAAGTTTCTTTCTTTTTTTCCTTCTTTATGTTGAACACTGTCCATAGTCATAGCAATGAACCCTTCCTGGAAGAAGAGCTGTGGGAGTTAGAGCCTCTGTAATGCTCCTTATTGTCGCTGTATAAAATAAACATGATGCTGCAGTTGTCCTTGCAGGTCTTCACGTAAGCTTCCCTCTATCATCTACTGCTTTGTCTAATTTAAATATAGACGGTGATCTGGGTCACATTGTCACAGCTTCAGGAAAACTGGCACTTGATTCGTTTTGTGTGGGATTTTAATCAGGCACAATATTTCGGGATTGTGGCTTGTCAAATGTATATCGAAAATATGTTGAAAAAAATATAAATGTGCTTTAACACAAAAATTATTTTCCTGAGATTTTTTCCTAAGGAAATAATTAAGATATACAAAGTAGATAAGAATAAATAAAGTATTAATTCAATGGAATGGATAGAGTAATGAACATTGGAAACAACCTAAATCTCAATAATGATGAGATTTTTAATGAAATTAATAGTCATAAAATAGAACTTTAAAGAGTGCTCATAAGTGCCTCTGTTACTCACGCGTGTAGTGCTTTCGTCTCAACATGGTGAAGACACAGAGAGAGTGCCTGTAACAAAGCAAGCACCCAGAACACTCAGACAGTGATATTTGTCTTACTTTCTTTTGATTCTTTACAGAATTAAAGTGGTACTCAACTGAAATATGGTAACGTTGGTTAAGTGTGTTTCTTTTCCCGTCCAGTCCGGGTTCTCTCCCCACTTCCAGTCAAGAATTATGCGCGGCATCTTTTAAAATTCATGATTTTAACTTTATCACAAAAAAGTATGTATCCATTTTCCATCTATTGATACTTATCTTTTCTATCTGTCAATCTATATGCCATCAATAATCCAAATATTTTGCATATTTTAAAAGTCATTTCTGTCACTTATCTAAGTTTATTAATTGTTTCTGCTCTCCTTTAGAATTAAGCAAGAACTTACCTTGTTTTAACTTCCCTCCAAAGTTACCTTTTAAACTGTTGCATGCTTTTATTGCCATTTTCAGTTTTTTTAATAAAACATAAATCTGTTTTTACAAACAGTGGCTAATTACATTATACATATAATTTATTAGTTTATTTCTATTTGCTTTAATCCCATTTCTTCCTTTTGAAATTTTTTCTTTAAGAATTGATGCTATTAATAACTACTTTAGTTGTTCAGAGTAGGACACATGTGTCTAAACTCATCATCCTCCTGTGCTTGGAAACCTGTTTATTTCGTCCTCACATTTTCAGGGTAGATTAACCACATATGACAAACTGGGTCTACCTTTATTTCCCCTCAGCATTTTAAAGACATACTTTTTATGATTTTCCAGGTTCTGTAGTTGTGGAGATGTCTAATGTCAATGCAATTATTTACACTGGTGATTATAAGTTTTTAATCTCACACATTTTCTGTTTGGAATTTATTTTATGTAATTTCATTAAAATGTATCTATTTTACACTTCATTTATTCTTCTCAGAGCTAGATATATGCTGAAGATTTAAGAGCCATAGGAAAAATGCATGACTGTTATCATTTTAAATATTATCCATCATTTCTTTCTTTGGTTTAATTTTTTTGTTTTATTTTTTCCATGTGATGTGTGTTTTTAATTATTGTCTTCACATTTGCTAATCCTCTCTTAGTTGTTTCTAGTCTAGAATTTATCTTTTCTATAATTTTTTAAAATATATTTTCCATATTTTAATTTTAGGATTTTAAATAGATTCTTTCTTTTCATTTTAATGTCTTTTGTGCATGTTGCTATTCTTCCACATTGGAGGAGGAAATGGCAGCCCACTCCAGTGTTCTTGCCTGGAGAATCCCAGGGACGGGGGAGCCTGGTGGGCTGCCGTCTATGGGTCGCACAGAGTCGGACACGACTGAAGCGACTTAGTAGCATTCTTCCACGTATTTGCTTTTGAGTAATTCAAACATTCTATCAACAGCATTTCTAGACTGTTCTGCCATTTCCATTTTATGGTAGGATATTTCTCCCATTTGGAAAGACTATTTTTTCCCTGTATCCTCTCAGCTCTTCATTTTTCTCATGTGTATTGGAATGTGTTGTGACAACCCAAGTGGACACTCAATTTGGAACCAGATTCTGGGTTACTAGCTATGAACCTTGATCCGCAGACTCATGCTTGAGCCAACTTCAGGCCCATTTCCTGGGTTCTGATATTTCCTGGATTTCCTGTTGTAGCAGACAACAAACAGTTCATTTGCGGAAATTACTCTGAACATTTTCAGATTTTTAAAGCCTCTCTTAATGTGAAATCTTTCTTTTCCATGCAATTAAGGTGTTCTCCCCTTTTCCTATTTCTGTTCACAGAGATCAGTAAGCGTGCAGTTCAGCTCAGTTCAGTCGCTCACTTGTGTCTGACTCTTTCCGACCCCATGGACTGCAGCATGCCAGGCTTCCCTATCCATCACCAATGCCTGGAGTTTGCTCAAACTCATGTCCATCGAGTCGATGATGCCATCCAACCATCTCATCCTCTGCCGTCCCCTTCTCCTCCTGTTCTCAATCTTCCCCAGCATCAGGGTCTTTTCCAATGAGTCAGCTCTTGGCATCAGGTGGCCAAAATAAATGTGCAACTGTGTTCCATTTCATTGCTGTGAGTGTGTTTCTTCTCTTTTTCTCTCTCTCTCTTTCTCCCTCTTCCCTCTCTTCTCTCTCCCAAACTTACAATATATATAGACAAGCTAACACATGAGTCTGCTGTTTGCAGCCCCCCCAGCTAAATCTGACAACTATCTGGATGTTACTTCCTGTTACTTTCCACCGTCTTCCATGGGGGACTGGGAGCCACCATCGTGTTTATTCCCTGAAAGTAAGAGTCACTCAGTCGTGTCTGACTCTTGCAGCCCATTGGACTACACAGTCCATGGAATTCTCCAGGCCAGAATATTGGAGTGGGTAGACTTTCCCTTCTCCAGGGGATCTTTCCAACCCAGGGATCGAACCCAGGTCTCCCACATTGCACACGGATTCTTTATCAGCTGAACCATCGGGGAAGCCCAAGAATACTGGAGTGGGTAGCCAATCCCTTCTCCAGGGGATCTTCCCACCCCAGGAATCGAACTGGGGTCTCTTGCATTGCAGGCGTGTTATTTACCAACTGAGCTACCAGGGAAGCCCTGTTTATTCCGCAGGGGCTCTGCTTAGTCCATAATGGCCTATTACCCCAGCCTCGTTGATGGGACCCTCTTTGGGTCTGTGGGCATCACTATGCCCTTTAGCTCTGGGCTCCTGCTTACACTGCACGGCCGAGTGCACCGTGGGGACTGGACATCTCTGAACACGTGATGCAAACAATCGGTTGTAAAAAGTCCTGTTGAATTAATATATCAACATCCTTCAGAGGTGACAAGAACTTAATCCCCACAAGGACAGAGATCTTTGTGTGGGTTCATGACCTCCAGCACCCTCAGCGGTTCCTGGCACAAAGCAGGGACGCCTGTGCCCTGAATGGACAGGTGGCGTCCTGAGACTCTGCACCATCTTGGTATCTGGAAGAGAGTGAGACCTGTGCTGTCAGTCTAAGGATGAAGAATTGAAACTGTCCCTTGAATAGGATCATTGCCCCATAGATGCTGTATATCCCCTCTCTCTCCCATTTCCAGAATGAGGCTCTTCTGTTTCAGTTCAAATTTAACTTAAATGTTCCTTGGAAATTCACACATGATTTGAGAGCTCAAGTCAAGAAGAAGAATATTCAATTGGAATCCCTAAGGTAATTTCCATTAAGTGTATTGTTTGATAGCATGAAAACAGATGGGAAGAAAGCATCTTCATCTCTTCCTTATGGTGCACTGGAAATAAAAAAGTTAGAAAGTTGTCATAAGATAAAGTCGATAATTAAAACAATTTGAGTTGATTTAACAGTTGGTTAAGCAACTCTTTCAGTTCCTCTTTGCATCGTCAGAGATTAAGATAGAAGCTTCATCTGTGATTGTTAATTATTCTTTTTTATTACAGGCATGGCACTTGGGATGTTCTTTGTGCTTTAGTCTTCTCTGTAATTCAGTATTATGGTCAAAATGTTTATTTCTGTCTTGCCAAAGTTTTTTTCTTAATCTCCTAGCAGGAAAATTACCTCCACTTCTCATTTAAAATTTAGAGGAAAACAAAGCCTGTGCATCTGGTATGAGTCACGTCTGTTCTCTGTTCGGGACGTGGCATCTTTGTGAGGTCTCTACTTTCTCCCTTATCAATGTCACATCAATTTCTCTCCATAGCTAGGCACTGGGTAGGCCCCCCACCACTCACAAAGTCACTCATACTACTTCTGTTCTCAATATAAATTCAATGCATCTTCTTTATGGAATATCTAGAGAATGCAAATAAAGTATACAGAAGAAAATAGAAATCAATTGTAATTATTAAATATACCATCAAAAGAAAATCTCATAATTATTTTTGGAAGTATATCTGGTTCTTGAACATGTTTTTGAGAATCTCTTTAACCATTTAGCATGTTACTGTGAGGCTTCTCCCTTAAACAAAAATACACTCTGAGAGAGTTGCTTTGTGTCTGCAGAGAACCCCCTCTAAAGATCCGCTGAGGTAACTCACCATCCCTTTAATGGTGGATGCAGTTACCATTTAAAATGTTTTATCACAAGTAATGAGGTTTGATTCCCCTTACAAATACACACTTGTTTACATCTCTGATTACTCAAGTGACATACATTTCTAAAAGTCCATGCCTTTTAGGAAAGAGAAAGTGAAGTGAAAGTCGTTCAGTTGTGTCCAACTCTTTGCCACCCCATGGACCATCCAGTTCATGGAATTCTCCAGGCCAGAATACTGGAGTGGGTAGCCTTTCCCTTTTCCAGGGGATCTTCCCAACCCAGGGATCAAACCCAGGTCTCCCTCATTGCAGGCAGATTCTTTACCAGCTGAGCCACAAGGGAAGCCCAAGAATAATGGAGTGAGTAGCTTATCCCTTCTCCAGTGGATCTTCCTGACCCAGGAATTGAATCGGGATCTCCTGCATTGCAGGCAGATTCTTTATCAACTGAGCTACCAGGGAAGCCCACACCTTTTAGGAATAGTCACTAATTGTCAGATGGTTATTCTTTTGGTAGAATTATTTTCTCATATGAGAATAATTGAAAAGAGGGGATTATAATACCTTCTTCAAGATATAGCATTTAACTAAATAACAAATTTTAAATGCCTTAAGGTTAAGGTGATTTTTTATTTAACCTAGATGCTGCAGCAAATCACAAAAAAAAACCACAATTTGAATTTACAGTCTCTGAAACACAGAGATTTAGAACTTCTTCTGACTTTGGGGGTCACTGCTGGAGCTGATCCAATGTGGCTGTGAGCTGAAGCTCAGGCCAAGAGCACGTGAGTGGATGGAGGTAGCATGTGGAGGCACAGCATGGGGATGGGAAGACAGACGGTCCATGAAGACACTTTCCCCACTCCCTGGAGCAGTGGCCAGCACGGCCATAAAGCAGCAGCAGCAGTCCCATCTGAAACCAGTCAGTGCCTGCCCGGGGGGTCATGTGTCCACCACATGACTGACTGTCTAATTTCTGGAACCTGTGAATGTGACCGTATTTGGAAATAGGATCTTTGCAGATGTGATCAACTTGGCGTGATGTGACTAATCAGGGTGGGACCAAACCCTCCCGACTGGTGTCTTTGCAAGAAGAGGAGGCACAGATGGGAAAGGGCGTGTGGAGATGAGGAGACTGGGGCGATGTGTCCACAAGCCACACTCGGGGCCCCGAAGACCGAGGATGGTGGCCAGGAGCAAAGAGATCAGCTGAGGGCAGTTCCCCTCTGTGCCCCTCAGAGGAAGCACGGCTCTACCCACGCCTCGCTATTGGTCTTGAACCATAAAGATCGTGATGGAATACATTTCCGTTGTTTAAAGCCACCTGGTTTTTGGTCCTTTTTCACGGCAGGCAGCTTAGGAGCTGATTCAAGGCCCAGGGAGTCTGTTCATGGAAGCCAGAGGAACAGCCCAGACAGCATCGGAGGAAAAGACCCCTTCAGACCTGAGTCCTCCCTGGCGGCACTGGCGGGTTTGCTACGTGGGGCTTGTTAAAGCTGACGTGGCTGCCCTGCAGGCACGTGTCAGCCCAGTTAGGTCACTTGTCTCGGGGTGTCCCCTCCGTGAACCCCTCGACCCATGTGCTGGAGGTGTCTGCGCAGTCCCAGGCAGAGTCCCGTGTTACTTTCTTGCCAGACCAGCCCCTGCCGACGTGCTGGCTCATCTCTGTTTATTCCCATTAGGTTCACCCGCCTGCCAACAGGATCCAGATTTTTGCTTGCTTGCTTGCTTTTTTTTTCACGTCCAGTGGTAAACTGCCTACCTCTTTCCTTATAAAAAAAAATATGAAAGCAAGATGTCAACATTCTATGTTATTTGGGGGGACAACAGCCTGAAGGAGGGTTTCACAGAGTGAATATTCTCATTTTCCTTCTCCACTTTCCACACATTGTTCCCGAAGCTACATTTACTGCTCCATCCTCCCGTCTCCCTCCTCCTCCTGGTCGTAACCACCACCTCTCTCCTCTCTCGTCCTCTGCTTCACCCCTATTCTTTCTCTTCCACTTTGGTGCTTCACACCGTTTGTAAACTATTTTTTGCAAACTACTGAAAAATGTCTGCAAAGTTGTGGTGAAAATATTCCCAGATTTTTACCAACTGCTCCTTAAGGATGTTGTCACACCTGCATTTGAAGAATCCACATGGAATTTGAATCTGAATCCTGGAAGGATCCCTCTGGTGGATTATGTAACGGCAGGTGATGTATTATCCACATGGGTATCTTATACCCTCTGTCATAGTTGACATAGAGCAGCATGTGAATTCCCACCAAAACTTTGGGGGTTATATTTCTAATAGGGCTTTACCAAAATGCACTCTCTTTGTTGACTTACTTAGCATTTTCCTTTACAGATCAGTTCCAATATTAAAGGGACCTATAGAAATAATCCATGCTTGAGAGAGAATTTAGAAAACAAAAAAGCACAATCTCATCACTTTACAGGGTTCACACACACTTTTCGAAATATTAAGGGAACATTTGGGACTTCAGGTTTCCCAATGTATAGGAAGTTTTCCAGGAATAAAAATGAGTTCAAAGACTCATCTGTGTACAAAGTCTATGAAGTTGATTTCAGAAGAGCCCGTCGCAGGGTTTTCTGAACAGTGTATCCTATGGTACCCAGACCCCAGGGTTCAAAACTGAAACGTATTTCAGTCCTGGGATGAACAGTGCCCGGAATTACTAAATGCCAGAGCAGCAGGACAAGAGGCATCCTTCCTGCCAGGGCGAGGTGACGTCCACCCCAGGACAGCGGGGCCCCTGTGTGTCTGCCTCCTCTGTGGACCCAGCCCCTTGGTCATCCCTGAGCACAGCCAGGCATGCAGTCAGCGGTGGGCTTGGGGCCACAGAGGGTTAACAGAGCCGCGGTCAACTGAGCCACTTCTAGATAATAAAGCAAAGCATTAGGTGGAGAAAAAGAATGTCAGTTTGATATAGAGATTCCCCTTGGGATCAATGGCTCCGTAGATTATGAAAAGTATGAAGGAAGTTTCCCAGGTGTGGGCACTTCCTTCTTGATGTCAGTTGGTTGGCCGGACACAGTAAACGGGTCAGTCCCTGGGACGGAGCTCAGCACCGGGCGGAGAACCTGTCTCTGTTAAGAGTCAGGAAACCTGCCGCTGGAAACGCCGGCATTCACTGCCAAGTCTCGGGCAGCCTGGCGCGGCTGTGCTCACCGTGTCCGCGGTCCAGTCGAACTGGCAGTGTGGCCAGGTCCTGACACATCATATAAAGCGGAGGGAAAAAGTGTAACTAGAAAGAAGATTCCCACATATTTTGTGCTTTACTCCTTTTTAGTTTATAAGGAAAGGCGCACGGGGAAGAACTTGCAAGATGAAGTAGGTAAAGACGGTCTTATTCTTTCTTTCCTTATAAACCACGTTATAAGATGAATCAGTGATTTTATGGGCCTGCCATCAAAACTGCCCATAAAAATGCTCCTTCTTTGCACAGCAAATCCCCCAGTCCCACGATAGCTCTGCACCTCGCCCCCAGGGCCAAGAAATGCCACATCCATCACCGCCCTCCACCCTGGGGGATGGACACCCATTTTCTCAGCTGCTGGCACCCTAGTCTGCAGGGAAAGAGAGCTCAGAAACAGCTGCCTTTTCTTAGCAACACAGTTATTTTGCGGGCCTGGGAGAAGCCTAAGTGAAGTGTCTTTGTAAGTCTTATTTCTGTCACCACAACAAATTCACCTCCTTTGTTCCCTCTTGTTTGACCGTAATCCCTTCTGACTCGTTAGTTCAGACTGCAGAGTGGATGAAGCGTCGCCTCATTTTCCTAAGTGCTCTGCGGTCTGAAGCCGTCATTCCTGTAGGCCGGGGCTCCTCAGACGTGCTGAGTGCTCGTCTCTGAAGAGACCTCCGGCAGGAAGGGACAGGCTTTATCCGGAGATCACGCACCCGAGGCTGGCCCTGCCCACAGCCCCTGTCCCGATGGAGCGGCCCACACGACCGCACCACCCCGTTTAGGGCACAGGCGGATGGAACGGCCTGGACGCTCCTCTTCCGCCGTCCAGTCGGGGCCCCTGCTTTCTGCCGATTTCTCCTGGAGAGGTGAGGGCGAGGCCTGGGAACGGCTTTAGGAGTCACGGCTCGTTTTCTATATTTACCCCAACCCGGCTGCTGACCCCAGTCCTCACCCCTTTCCAGGGGTGCCAGAGAAGGCCAGGGCTGCGGTCCTTCCTGTGGGCGCTGGATTACTTTTCCAGGGTCCCTTAATTCTATGGACCGCTCCCCCAAGTGCTGTTCCCAGCTGGTACGATTATTATCCTTGGTTTAAAAATTGAAACAGGAGAAGTATTTTCACAACTGCTTTTAGAAACCGTTCCCACAGGAAATGTGTCCTTTTCTTTTTGTCTGCATCGTACAGTGCGGTATACAGGGGTCTTAGTTCCCCAACCAGGGATCAAAGCTCAGAGGCTTAACCAGTGGAGCACCAGGGGAGTCCCAGGAAGTGTGTCTTCTGCCCCATCTAAGGCTGAGTAGGAGAGCAAACCAGTCCGTCCTAAAGGTGAATATTCTTTGGAAGGACTGATGCTGAAGCTGAAGCTCCCATACTTTGGGCACCTGAGGGGAAAAGCTGACTCATTGGAAAAGACCCTGAGGCTGAGAAAGATTGAGGGCAGGAGGAGAAGGGGACAACAGAGGATGAGATGGTTGGATGGCATCACCAACTCAATGGACATGAGTTTGAGCAAACTCTGGGAGATAGTGATGGACAGGGAAGCCTGGCATGCTGCAGTCCATGGGGTCACAAAGGAGCCGGTGAACACCACCAGTATAGCTGAGCAGCACCTGCTTCTCTGTGTGGGGTTCCGAAAAGATGGTTGTGATCTGGCCACAAACGAATTTCCTGTAACCATCATTCAGAAGGAGCAGACAGCTGTGTACACTCCAAATACGATTTTTAATCAATTCACCAAGCAGATTTTAATTTTAATCCTATAGATGCACTAACAAAAGTATCACTGTATGAAAATAAAGACGTTCACAAAGACATTCTGCCAGCCTGGAGGTGTGGTCAGGAGGTGGCTTGGGTCTCCTGGGTGGCTCCCCACCAGGCACCCCTGACCCTCCGGTGCAGTGACCTCACGTCCAGTGGGCCCTGTTGAGGAGCCACGCGTGTGCGCAGAGGGGGCTGGACTGATGGAGAGGGCTGGGCAGGGCTGCTGTGGATCTCGGAGGGGTCCCGCAGGCCCCCAGCGTCAGCGTGAGGCCGCCTGTGACTTCCCTTCCCGGGAGCCTCAGGATGCCACCCGAGATGCCTGTGGCACACCTGGGCCGGCTTCACCGTCTCCAAGAGGCCTCGGACGCTCAGGGCCTCTCTCGGGGCTGATCGACCCACTCAGGGGTTTGCAGGGCCTTTTGACCATGCTCTCCCTGGCCAGGACGGCCTCTCTACTGTGTCTCTGCCAGGTGGGATTGCACCAGCGCGGCCAGGGTGTGCATTCAGGTCTGGGGTGGGGACGTCTGCCTTGTAACCAGCCCAGCTGAGCCAGCAGCTTTGGCAGAGGGGGCTCCTGGCGGGCGGTTCAGAGGGTGAGCATAGGCTGGCTCCCAGCCCTGGGTTTAAGGCTGCAGCTTACGCTGTCAGAACGCAGGCCGGTGTGATCCTCTTTCTCGCAGGGCTGGATTCATGGACAAGCTGGCTCTGCCGTGGTGATAAAGGCCTGTTCAGTGTGGGGTCCTGCCCGTGGGGACACGCAGGGACGCCGGGGTGGGGATGGAGCTCTTGTGCCCCCTACAGCCCAGAGGCGGTAGGTTCATCACAGAGGCAGACTGATTTTATTTTTTTTTTGAATGACTGTTTCCCAGCCAGATCCTTGAGTGATTTATTTCTCATGATGTGTTAGTGAGTCCTGGAGTTTATGTGTGGAGGCCTGGGAGTCTCTGATCTCTGAATGGAAACCATTTCTCTCTCCTGGTGCTTAAGCAGCCTGGGGTCCATCATCGCCAGCTGGGGGGACGTTCCAGTGGCTGGACCTTCCTGGAAGGTGAGCTCCTGCCAGCTGGCTGCACAGGCCTAGGAGGGGGTGTCACGTGGTGTCCGCCACCCCTTCCAGCCTGAGGCCACAGGGGTCACTTTCTCAACAGTTCAGAAGCAAGAGCTGTGGGGGGTAGACGCCACTGGCAGCTGGACAGAGATGGGTTGGGCCTCCTCTTGTTCAAAAGCTGGGCTTTGCTGTGGGTGGGAGGCTCAGAACCAGCCTGCACTGCACAGAAAGACAGAAAGGGAGGTGAATATGAAGAGATATCATTTTATATAGATATATATACCTGTATACCATCATATATATGTACACACATATCGGCTTCCTAGAGGCTGAGACGGTAAAGAATCTGCCTGCGATGTAGGAGACCCAGGTTTTATCCCTGGGTGTTGAAGAACCCCTGGAGAAGGGAATTTCAACTCACTCCAGTATTCTTGCCCGGAGAATTCCATGGGCAGAGGAGCCTGGCGGGCTACAGTCCATGGGGTCGCAAAGAGTTAGACATGACAGAGCAGCTAACACTTTCACTTTCATATGTATATATAGATATATACACTTGTATATACTGTATACATATAATGTGTATTAATGTACACACAAACATATCTACATGTATAGGATATTTATTTATATTTATATAAATTTATTATTTAGATATATATTATTGTATCTACACATATTTTATATAGAATACGTATTATGTGTATATATACACACATAATATATACATACACTGTATGTCATTGTGTGTATATATGTATAACACTGTGTATAATTATATGTATATATATATATCTTTTGTATATAGGCTTCCCTGGTAGCTCAGATGATAAAGAATCTACCTGCAATGAAGGAGACCTGGGTTCAATCTCCTGGTCAGGAACTCCTTGGAGAAGGGAATGACTACCTACTGTAGTATTCTTGTCTGGAAAATCCCGAGGAGAGAGGAGCCTGGCAGGTTATAGCCCATGGGTTCGTTATATAATCCTCAATCATACACACACACACGTGTATATAATGCTGTGCTGTGCTTAGTCTCTCAGTCGTGTCCGACTCTTGGCAACCTCATGGACTGTAGCCCACCAGACTGCTCTGTCCATGGCGATTCTCCAGGCTAGAACACTCAAATGGATTGCAATGCCCTCCTTCAGGGGATTTTCCCAACCCAGGGACTGAACCCAGGTCTCCTGCCATTGCAGGCAGAAACTTTACCACCCGAGCCACCCGGGAAGCCCATATATAATGCATATACACACACATATATATTAATAGTATATGTATTTATATATATATGGCTTGCTAGGTGGCTCAGTGTAAAATACATCCAAGCCAGAAAACATATGTATATATAAAATGTATATATATAAATATATGTATTTATATACAGGAGACTTGAGTTTGATCCCTGGGTCGGGAAGATCCCCTGGAGAAGGAAATGGCAACCCACTCCAGTATTCTTGCCTGGAAAGTTCCATGGACAGAGGAGCCTGGTGGGCCACAGTCCACGGGGTTGCAAAGAGTCAGACATGACTGAGCGACTGAAAACAATATATACATTATGTACATATATAAACACACACACATATCCCAGCTCCTAAGCCCAGACCAGAGCTTGCATTGTCAGCCTGGCTCTCTCGGTACTAAACCAGGTAGCTGGGTCAGAGTCAGAGAGGAGCATGTTTTGTCCTGAGGAACCTCACCTGAGCAGACAGAGGCTTCTTCATCCAGACCCCAACACAGACACAGAGAAAAACATCACTCGGAAATGTGGAGAAAAACTGACCCGTCCCATTCAGTTTGCTGTGTCTCTTTTCACACGGAGAAAGGATGTGGCTGTCTCTGCTCTCCTACCCCACGCTTACCCTTCAGAATAAACCCGCACGGGGTGCCCCACCTCTGCCCAGCATAGACCCAGGATATAATGAGATCCCATCCACTGGACGTGTGGAGTCGGCATCACGGCCATCGCCAGGCTGGCCTCTGCCCGACTGCCCAGGACTAAATGCGCCATCCTGGGAGGTGCTCCCTTTACTCTGCATGGTGCTGACCCTTGGATGGGACCCAACAAGGCTGCCATTCCCACAGGATGGCTTTGTCTCCCAGCTGGAAAATCACCCCTGAGCTTTGTCATCACCCTACAAACTTGCCTGATGCCATCCCCGCGACAACCACCGAACTCATTATTACATTCTGGGGACTACTTTATAGCAATTTCCAGCCTGTAGAAAGGGGTACTTAGTAGAGTTCCACAGCGTGTTTTCTGGCTTGGATGTATCTTAACTCCATTTTCAATACATAAACACCTCCTTAGCAGAACTCCTGCAAGAACAAGGGCAACCCTACCTATGACCCGATTAGTAAAAGGTGTTCTTATTTAAGAGTTATAACAAGTTACTATGAATTTTTTTCTTTACTTAAAAAGATTAAAATCGCATAGACTTGTTATAAAGAAAGCAAATCTGAAGAACTACATGAAGCAACGTATTAGCTTTGTCCTCAGAACCTCCCCCATCCTGTTTCTCAGAGGATACCAATGGTAATACTGTGTTTCATTCTCCGAATTGGAACTGTTGATGAAGATTCCAGAAACCTTGTCAAAACTGCACTTAGGACAATGTCAACAGTCCAGAATGTTCCTCCACGCAAGCTGCATAAAGTCTCAAGGTAAAGAAACAATGGCCATTTTCTTGAGCAATGTATTTCTCATATTCCCAACACAAACTCATCATCATCTCTACATCTTTTAGATACACAGTAGGGAAAAGTAGAAGTACGTGGACTCTATTTCACTTGATGACACACACAAATCTTTCACCCAACGATTGATTTTTCTTCACAGATCTCTTTTTGATGTAGAAAAACTGGAAAATATTTCCATGCAAAGCACCAGTTAATTTGTATTAAAGTGAATGAAATTAAAGATCCATATAAGAACATCTTGTAAAATGGTATAAAGCACAATATAAAAAATACAATATAAAGTAAAAATACATTTTCCACAAATAAATTATGTCCCCAAAGATTAAGTGTATTCAAAATGCAAAGAACAGCTAAATAGAGTGTTTTATGGAAGCTGTAGGAGGGTTTTAAGAATGTTTTTTAGTGGGCAAGGAATCCTATTTTGCAGAGCTATAAAAGTTGCTTTCTTTTTTTACCCTCAGAAAAGTTCTAAAAAATCTTTCCAGATTCTTGAACCTGCTGAGAGTCTGCAAAAATCCAAACAAACATTAAAATTGCCCTCACGTTACATCCATTTTTAAGAGTTTATGATAAAACTTACTCAAGAGACAAATAATGCCTATCCTATGATTTATGTAGGTAAATAAATAGCTTAAAATACAAACAACAAGATATATTAGAAAGAGAATTGGGATAGTTCTGATTCCTGTAGCTATTGCAGAAAATAACATTTGCCATATTTTACACATTAAAAATGTTCCCTCTTATTTTAGGAAAGAAAAACAACTCATCTGAGCTTTCTTTATTTAAACATTACCAACAGAAAGAGGGCATCTGGGCAAGTCTGTAGAGGCACTGAAAGAAATACGAAGACAGAATTAAAAATGAGACCACTGAGAGCCAAGGGACAAACACAGGTAAAACCAAGCATCAAATTCAGGTTAAGGGAGTCTTCATTTATTATTGGGATTTCTTGTAGATAGTATTTCAGAATACTTCATATAGATTATAAGATTAATTGCTGTCATATTTAGAGAGTTAAAAGGCAAGAACATATTGATCACTTCATTTTATAGATGAAAATACTGAAACAAAAAAAGAAAAGCCCTTCTGTTCATCGCATGATGCTATTAAGAGAGAAAAAGTAAAGCCACAGAGTGGCAGAAGGTATTTGAAGTCTATATATCTGATAAATAGCTCACATAACTTCTTAATTCAATAAGAAAAGGACAGACTACCTGATTCCAAATGGATAAGAAAAGTAAATAATCATAACTCACAAGAAGTCTTCCAAATGGCTGCTAAATATATGAGAAGATACCATCTTATCAGAGAAAAGCAAGTTAAAATTATAAAGATGCATCACTACACAACCAATATAATGTTAAAAACAAACAACTACAGACATAAATAAATGTTTGTGAGCACATGGTCCTCCCACTACCTGTGGGAGCATAAATTGACATGACCACTTTGCAAAATTGTATGATGAGATCTACCAATGCTAAGCATGATCCAGCAACTCTTTTCCTTAGTATATACCCTACAGTCTGTACCCTATACCCTCATCTGAAAGGGGTGCTCAGAGAAGCATTATTTGTATGTACTTGAAACTGGACGTTTACTGTAGCTCAGACAGTAAAGAATCTGCCTGCAATGCAGGAGACCTGGGTTCAATCCCTGGGTCGGGAAGATCCCTGGAGAAGGAAATGGCAACCCACTCCAGTATTCTTGCCTGGAGAATCCCATGGACAGAGGAGCCTGGTGGGCTACAGTCCATGGGGTCTGTACGGAGTCGAACACGACTGAGTGACTAACAGTACTACTACTACTACTATTTGAAACTGGAAGGAAGCTCAAGTGTCCATCAACAGTAGAATCCATCAATCTATCGTGGTCTTTCCAGCCTGTGGAATACTGCACAGCACTGAAAATGAATTGCCACCTACTACATAAAAAAGATGGGATAAAGCTCAGAGATCAAGGGGAAAAAATCCAGACACAGAAAAATATCAAATCCTGACAAAGACAGCTAATTGAACGGCCGAAGGTTTGGCTGGAAGGGAGGATTTTGAGTACAGGTCGTCACCCCCGGTATCTTGCACGACTTGGCACGATACATGGATAGGTGAACTTTATAAAGACACACTGAGCTGGCACTCTTGATGTGTGTGCCATAGTCTATACACAGATGACACATTGGGAGCTTTTAATACCTCCAGCAATGCAGAGGGTAAGACCTCTCAAGTCATGGCTGGTTGGCTTCCAGATGAATCACTGATGTTCTTACTCATCCCCAGCCCTCCTCCCTGTAGGAGAGACAGACTTGAGGAAATTCTTCGTCACGTTAACATTGGGAGAATCCTCCAGTAATCTTAAGATTTGAGAATGTGATTGTTCTTTTGAAGCTTAGACTCAGGGATGAGGCACAGTTTTGAAAGCATTGCCGAGTGGTGGGAAGGGCGTGGCCAAAGCAGGCGTTACAGCTCAGAGGCATTGTCAAAACCAAACTCTCCATGAAAATATCCTAAATTTCATTCTTTTTGTGTCTTGAGGCAACACTGTGTAATGAGAGCATCTCTGGATTACATGGTACTACCACCAACATCTCATTGCTTCTGTAACTTCCACAAGCCAGGCACCTGCTCATGCATCCAAAGTCAGGGCCTTGGGTCCACTGGTCTATGGTTGAGCAAACTTAGTGGATGCCAGATGCTGACTGGAGATGGGGCACAGGCGAACGGAAGACATCCAGGCTTTGGAAACGTGTGGTAGTCAGTTAACTGACACCCATTTTACTGATATGTTGAAAAAGGAAAAAAAGGTAGAAATACTGATAAACAATAAACAGCACAACTTTATTCCTTTCCAACAATGACGTCAGTGCTGTGGGTGGGTTGTTTTATTTTGTTTCGTTGTGTCTTTATTGTCTTTCTCCCACTGAAGAGAGATGCTACCTGTCTTGTTTATTTCTGCATGTATACCACCTTGCAGTGTTGGGCACATAGTGTGCATTTAATAAGTACCTCTTGAGGAGTTACTAAATCCTCAAGGATGAATCACCATGGCATACGATTTTCTCTCCTCTGAATGAAAAGAGCCTCAAATTTCATGTATTTAGCAAAAGATGTGCTGTGCTGTGCTTAGTCACTCAGTCATGTCCAACTCTTTGTGACCCCATGGACTGTAGCCTGCCAGGCTCCTCTGTCCATGGGGATTCTCCAGGGAAGACTACTGGCCTGGGTTGCCATGCCCTCCTCGAAGGGATCTTCTCAATCCAGGGATTGAACCCAGGTCTCTTGCATTGCAGGTGGATTCTTTTCCATCTGAGCCACCAGGGAAGCCGCTTAGCAAAAGATACATATATCATAACCATAACAAAGAAAGAACTTGTTCACCTTTTCCTGCAAATATTCTTTTTTTCCTAAAATTAACTTGACTGCTTTCAAGGGTGTCATTTTCCCTTGGCTCATCTGATTAAGGACTTTTCTTAAATAAGCGTAGACCCTTGAGAGGTGGCACAGTGGTAAAATCTGTCTGCCTGCCAATGCAGGAGATGCCAGAGGTGTGGTGGGTTCAGTCCCTGGGTTAGGAAGATCCCCTGGAGGAAGAAATGTTAACGCACTCCATATACCTGGGAAGTCGCACGGACAGCGGAGCCTGTTGGGCTATAGTGCGTGGTGTCGCAAAGAGTCGGACACAACTGAGCGACTGAGCACACACACACAAACACTGGTCCCAGAGTTGAACAATCACCTCACCCTAACTCCAGTGGGAAGCAGACCAACATATATCGGAATAAATGCAGAAGGGGCATGAACTTTTCATCTTTTCCTAAAAGAGCCCAACCCTTATTAACTGAAAGTGCATTTAGGAATTCTAGGCTAAAGTTAGCAGTAACAGATACTTGCTTACTTTGTGTACAATAGGGCCTTTCAGATTTATTATCTTTTGTTGCAAATCATGTTTTTTATTTTCTTTTACTGAACTCAGATTTTGGGCGGTTTGATAAACTGACATGTATGGAGATCCTTCTCTGTGCCAAGCATGTTGATTGAGATTTTTGTATCTTTTCTCTCATAAAGTTTTCTGAATGTACTGATGGAAAATAAATGCCATTAGTAACCTCTTGTCAGTGTATGAGAAATAGAAGAAAATAAAGTAGCTAAAACATAATGGGAGTTTCTCCTTCCTGAGAAGTTTGAAGGTTGTTTGTTTAAGGCTGGTGAGGTCCTCTGTGGTGGAAGTGTTGTTGCTGTTCAGTCACTAAGTCATTTCCGACTCTTTGTGACTCCAAGGTGGATGTGACCACGGCTGGATCTTGAAGATACCTCATGGTCCATGATGGCTGCTGAATTCCAGCCATTGTGACCTTTTCGCATCTAGTAGGAAAAAGATAGCAGGGGTAAGAGTCAGGGAATAAGGAAATACCCTTTTCTTAAGACAGCTGTTAAATTGGCATATATCACTTTCCTAGAGTGTGTTGGTCAGAATTCAGTCACATGACCACATCTAATTGTGAAGAGTGCTGGCTGGGAAATGTAGTCTTTGTTATGGAGAACTAAGCTGAATACTGCTAAGAAAAAATGGGAAAAATGGATATTGGCTGGGAGAAATTGTTGCCACAAATTGTACAATCATTTTCTGGTACAACATGGACACTGAAGTCAAAGAATTAAAGACTGTATTCACATAGATTTTAAGCTGCTTTCTGTTTGTGATTATGTTTCTACAAATTCAGTGTGAATGCCTGCTTTAGCACTTAGTTCACCAATCAGTAATCTGTCAACAGACACTTTTCTTACTCAAGGAGCTTTTCCACAGTGCAAAAAGTGCACTGAAAGATGAGTTTTCAAGCATACTTCCAGTTGTTAGGCCCCGTGTGAATGGTAAAACCCAATCAAACAAAGGCAATAATAGAAAGGAAACAGATGACCCTTGCTTCAGCAAGTTTGTACAGCTCTCCACTCCTTTTGTGAGAGGAGAAACGGGGCTAAAGTGATCAGAATGATCAGTGACCAGTGTTCAGAAGAACAGTGATTTCTGCTTATTGAAAGATCTCTTCTCTTCATTCTCCGTGTTTACTGTTGCTCATTTTATTTTTCAGTTCTAAGCTGACTCAGGAGTTGTGATAAAACAGCCAATAATATTCATGGCCCACAAGTAGGCCAAAGAGAAGATAATTTTAATTCATTCTTTAAAGTATATGGAGCAAACTACACTTTGGACCAAAAAGAAAAAAAAGGGCCCACCCCAGCAAGAACCCTGGCAGAGAAAGGGCAAACCTCAACCAATAAGAAAGCACTGTCTTCACTGTTCCAGGATGATGTCTGCTAAAGGAAAC
>NW_011494949.1:2998919-3001318 GCF_000754665.1 Bison bison bison
GGAAACATATTTAGAGCTGAAGTTTAAGTAATCTTAACACTCTTGTCACCAATAAATGGCTATTTCTATTTCTATTTTTCAGTCTCTTTTTTAACTCTCTTTAACTTTTCACTGATTGCTCCATATATTTTACAATTTTCTCAACAAAAGGGAAGGAATACTACAGGTAGACGTGTAAGAGGCCCAGAGACACCACGGAGGCCTTTCTCCGTTTGCAGTGTCCCTGTGGTTGTTCAGCCGTTCAGTTGTGTCTGACTCTTTGCAACCCCATGCCCTGCAGCACCCCAGGCTTCCCCGTCCTTCACCGTCTCCCTGAGCTTGCTCACACTCACACCCGTTGAGTCAGTGATGCTCTCCAACCACATCATGCTCTGCTAGTTTGCAACATTGGGACAAGGTTTTTCTATAGACTCAGCCTCAGACACCGACACAAAGCACCAAAGAAGCGAAAAAGAACATTTGAAGAAACATGTGATGTTGGGATTTCTGGAATTTAATAGCTTTCCACTTAAATTTTTGGCTATCATGCACTTTAGCTAAGAGAAAAAAAAATAATGAGTTTTACAACATTCAACGTGCTTTATAACTTATTACATAATGGTGTAAGCTCCATAAAGAAGGCTGTGTGCAGTGCTGTAAAACTTATTAGGTCACCGATACTTCTAGTTTCATATTAAGAAATTAGAAATAATGGTGCAGATTAGAGTTACCAGAATTATTAAAAATCCTTTGAATTCAATCAGTCATTCCCAAGGATATACTAATGAATTTGTAGCCTTAGAAAAGAGAAAAAAAAGTTTCATTTATACATTCACCTGAGGTGACAGAAGTCATGTTAACATTTTAAGTTTTATGTGGACTTTCCATGGGCAGCAGGCTTCTCTCTGCTCACCTCCTGCTCCACACAGCTCACCTTAATTTTCGTTTTGTAGGCCCCAATGTGAGAATGATTTTTAAAAATTAGACATTTAGTCTGAATATAGTCATGGCTAACCATCCTGCTTCAGATGTTATTTTAGGTTGAAGTGTTTAAGTCTCACGAAGTAGGTTAAGGTCCGGCACGTTCTTCAGGTGGCACTTTCCCTTCACCCTGTTGCTCAGCTTCCCGGTCCCCTGCCTTCTTGGTCTAGACAGCGTCTCACAGCTGTAGGTCCTGACAGTGACCTCTGTGGCTGGCCAGACCGGCCTCCCCCTGCGGTGCCTGCCACGCTGAAATATTCCTGTTTGGGCCTGATATCTCCAAGTAGAGGGAGAGTTTTGGAGGCTGGCAATGCACAGCACAGCATGGGAGAGAACTTACACAGAAGAGAGTTCCAAAGCTCCTTCTTCTGAGTGTGGATAGGAGGGAAGGACTAACAACAGAAAGAGTAACCTCATAGTTTCCACTGCATACTGCTTTGAAACCAGAATTGCAATCGGCAAACAGATAAAGGACTGATCTGGACTCATGATATAATTCATCTGTCCTTCTCTCCAAAAGGCAATTACCTTTTGACAAAACGCATCTCTCTGCTTTTTAGGGCAGAGTGGCAAAATACAGAGACCACTAGCCTGTTCCTCAGTCACACATGTCTTGGAAAGATATCGGTCCTTTATCCCTAGGTAATCTTTACCCATCAATCCATCCATCCACCAACCGTCCATTCATTATCTACCTGAACGTCCAACCATCCACCCACCATTCATCCATCTAACCAACTGTTCACCCATCCATCCATCTGTCTGTTTGCCCAGCCAACCAGCCAGCCAGCCAGGTAGACTTTACATCAGCAGGTATTGATGTACCAAGTATTGTAATGACAAGGGTGCATTGATGTTATTTCTGGGAGCCCACCGTAGGATGTGCGAGTGGAGGCAACACAGACGATGGCAGGGAAGGGAAGGTTGCACGAAGACTGGGTGTGATTCCATGGGAGCAAGATTCCCAAGACAAATTCTGGGGAGGGCATGTCAACATAATCTCCTTAACAAATTAATGCGGTATAAGGTCAGTACTTTCCACTTATATCTGACCTGCTGCTGACCTAATTTATAACAAATAAGGGGCTTCCCAGGTGGTGCTGGTGGTAAAACTCCACCTGCCCACGTGGAAGGTGGCATGGCAGCGTGGCAGGCACCACGCGGGAGATGAGGGTTCAGTCCCTGGGTCAGGAAGGCCCCCGGAGAAGGAAATGACAGCCCACTCCAGGATTCTTGCTTGGAGAGTCCCGTGGACAGAGGAGTCTGGTGAGCTACAGGCCGTAGGGTCACAAAGAGCTGGACACGGCTGAAGCGACTTAGCACATGACACATAGAGGAAAATACATATTCCTTTACGTCGAACAGAGTGAACATGTTGAGCTGCAGGTGTGCCTTTGTTTCACGTACTATTAAGAAAAAGAGTCCCAACCTGCCTAGTG
>NW_011494949.1:3001418-3007601 GCF_000754665.1 Bison bison bison
CCTGCCTAGTGAGATGCTGGAAGAGTCGTGGCCTCAGTGTGAGGATGAACAAAAACAGAGCCAGAACCCAAAGAACATGGAGGATGCTCATGTGTCTCAACACTGGCCTTAAGTGGAAGAACAGAATCTTCTCTGAGACTCTGCGTCTCATGCAGCGTGTGCCTGGGTTTAGTTGGAATTCACACTGACAGAAAGGCACAAAGATCCTGAGGCAGAGAACTGATCTCATCATGGTTCAAAGCTCATGGGCCCCAGACTACAAATAGTCAAAATGCAAACCTCTTCGTAAGATTCTGATCTCTATGCAGGCCTGCTGTGCTTACACGGTACCGTCGATGGAAACTTACACATCAAGTTCAGAGAAGATGAAATGCAAAGGGAAGTAATCACCTTAAGATCCGTATCTGTAGATATGTAGTCACGTTAGCCATACAAATTGTGGATGTACACTCAAAATATCTATCTCCTCTTTACTATAATTGGATATAAAACTTATAAGAACTGGCCATATTTATATTTAGGGCTATAATATCAATATGTGATAAAAGTGTGGTAAAATTACTGAGTAGTTTATTAACCATATACCTAGGCAGAAATACATCATAGGTCTCTTCTCATTAAGCTGTCATTTGTAGAGATGACACTAAGTTTAGAACACTGTCCTACAAGAAGGGCAATTCCTTCAAGTTTGCCAAACAAGACAATTTTGATGAATAAACAATATATGATAATTGATGTATATTGTCTTTATGTAGGAGAATGGCTGTCTTCATTGAGACAGGTGTTGAGTTTTTTATCAGATTGTGGGATGGGCGTTAATAAGCCATTTCAATTTCTCTGATGGAGTTATTGCAGTGTTTCACTTTTGCAAGGCTGTTTTAGAGGT
The DNA here is from genome assembly GCF_000754665.1 of Bison bison bison. Lineage (NCBI taxonomy): Eukaryota > Metazoa > Chordata > Mammalia > Artiodactyla > Bovidae > Bison > Bison bison. Next base: position 3,002,305 of record NW_011494949.1, read on the forward strand.
AAGTCTAATTGACATGGGCAACGATTTTCAAGCATAAAATTAACTTTGGGGACCACAGAAAGCAAGTTTTAGAGTTAAATACAGAATTCAGCATGATCAAAGTTTCTGACGGACTCATGAGCATAAGTTGCTTTTTTAGGAATTCATGACCCTTGATATTCCACTCTGGCCATGTGTCCAGAGAGTCAGAAGCAGTCCTACTCCATGTGGGAACTAAGGGGAAAATGCCTTCTCTTAACCTTGATTTCACTTCAGTGTAGTATCCTTTCAGCAAATATTGATGGGACTTGTTCTACGTGGCAGGGGCTGTGGAAGCAGTGAAATTTCAAGGTTTTCTCCCAGGGATACCATGGTCTGGGAATTCCAGCTGTGGACATGTCACTCTTGCAGGGGTTTTGTGTACCGAAGACATTAGACCTGCCATGGTTCCTTGGTTATTCGTGGCTCGTTATTGTGATTAATCCATAGAAGTCTCAACCATTGAGTTGATAACCTGAGAATAGTTCTGAAAGTGGGTCAAGATTTCAAAGAGGTAACAATCAGACACTTAGAAGAAAGGATTCACCATAGGGAAAGGAAATACTGTTTAGACTTCTATTAAAATATGACACATATGATACAAGTCTATGATCATTTGTAGACTGGCCGAGGGAAATTGATAACTTTTACCTGGGGCACCATCTTTGTTCTGTCTCGTCTTCCATTCTTGATCTTTCTCTCCCTCCACCACCTGTATTGAAAGTCTATTGTGCACCAGGAGAATTTCCACTTTGTTCCACTCAGGACTACGTATCTTAGAAGCCCACAGTCCAGCAAAGAGGCAGACTAGACGCACAATTAAATGTTTAAAATACTCTGTAACCAAATTTATCATTTATGTGTGCAAAGGGCATGAGACTGGCCGTCAGGGGTGGAAGGTTGTGTCTGCTTGCCATGCGGGAGGAGGAGGTGAAGGCACATAGAAAAGAAAATCTAGAGAGAGAGAATATGAGCCACATCCTGAAAATGGAATGGGAGGACACCCTGCTGAGATGGCTGTGTTTGTTTCTATTTGTATTCAACGTTCTAGAAGGCTCTTCTTCCAGGAGTTGGGGATGCACAGGAAAGCCTGGCGTGTGCAGTCCATGGGGTCACAAAAAATCGGACATGACTGAGCCACTGAACTGAACTGAACTGAAGGGTCTTCAAGGACAGATGTCCGTGATGGGTGAGTAGTCATAGAAAACACATAAGCACAGGCTATTCTCATGTTTTGGGGACTAATTATTGATTCCAAACTGCTTCAAAAACATCTCTGTCCATCCTCAGTCACACAGGATTGGAGACCTACGTTTTTCCTTCCATGTTTATGTCCAAACGGAACCTATGGCTGAGGAACCCCAGCAGGCAGGGGAGAACCCAGACGTCACTCGATCCGCCCTTCTCTTACAGAACTCATTCTTCCAGTGGCCACCAAAGACTGCGAATAGATTCTAACTGCAAAAATTGTGCGAGCTTCCCTGCTTATAACCGGCCAGCCCCGCTAACATGCTGCAAACAGGGAAATCTGGAGAAGCTCCCAGCGTCCTGCATCCAACAGCCTTTGGGTAGCTGAGGATTCTGAGTTCTTCTCTGCCTATAAGAGTTTGCCCTAGACCCCAGAAAACCCATGGAGTTAGCCTCATTTTCATTTTTATGAACTTACTTAAGTTGCATTCTTGAAGACTCCAACTAAGGGGTGTGTGTGTGTGTGTGTTTCTTTTCAAATAAAACAAATTGAAGTTAAAACTAACCACATGTCTCAGTTGAGTCAGGCTTCTTTGTGATTCTTCAAAAATAAAAATAAGTGAGTAAGTGCTTTTCAAAGAGATATGTTAACCTCCTGCCAACACTGTTGCCATAAAATATGATTTTTTATTATTATTCAAATGTGAGTCTGGGGACATGATTGAGGTTTTCCTATAATCAGTAAAAATGAGGAAACAACTTAAAAATGTTTGGGCAACCTCCAAATAGAGCGGGGCTGGGGGCGGGGGAGGAGCTTTTAAAGGTGAGTGAGTTAATGCAGCACATGTTATAATAAAAACTCAACAAAAAGTAGCCCTTCTAGTCCAATATTCTGGCACACAAACTCAGCCATTCTTCAGTCAGACTTTACAGCCTTATTTCTAATAGAGACCCCCTAATTATAACACCCGCAACATGAGGGGTGTGGGAAGGTAGGAATAATTGTCTAGTGCCACAGTCACAAGGACGTGGAGTGAAGCCTGGGCCCCGTCAAGGGTTTTTTCCAGCCCTTAAAAATTCTTTCGATTTACAATGTGTGACATTGAAAAAAAAAAAAAATCTTGTCCCTAAATGTGAAAAGCGAGGTAGCAAAGAACAAAAGTTTCAAATGCACTGAAAGCAGCCCCCTTTCTCAAAGGCAATCACGTCTTTTGTTTTCATCGCAGCTTTTATTTAAGCATCACATTTTCAGTGGTACTCTCATTTTCCAAGTCACCAGGCAAAGTGTGAGATAGGTTTAAACACATCATTTGTAGCCCTGTGCTGTTTCAAGTAAATGTGAAATATGGTTAGTTTCATCAAGAGTGATTAAATCACCTTTGCTATAAACTCATGCTTTCTGACTTTGCTGTTAAGCCATTGGTTCAAAGTTCGTGGTCAGAAATACGTGTCATTAGTGAAATAGTTTATCACGAAGAGAAAAAGCGTTCAGAAATAGATTCAAGTGAAGTCTCACAGAAGAGTCATCAGTGGCCCGTGCTTGCCAGAATTGAGAGGCTCACTTGCTGTGAAGTGAAGAGAAATATTATTGCTGCAGAATCGTGTGCACATGAAACAGGGTAGGAGTTCTGTGTCTATGTAGTCCTTCGATCTCTTAGCAAGTGCAGCTCTGGGTAGAGCTGGTTCATGGATAATCAATTTCAATCTGTTGCTAAAGGAGAAAGCTGATCAAACCAGGAATGGGCACAATTTTTTTTTCATTAAAAAAATTATTTATTTTTAACTGAAGGATAATTGCTTTACAATATTGTGTTGGTTTCTGCCAGACATCAACATGAATCAGCCATGGGTACACACATGTCCCCTCCCACCTCCCACCCCATCCCGCCCCTCCAGGTTGTCACAGAGCACCAGGGGGAGCTCCCTGAGTCACATAGCAAACTCCCACAGGCTATTATATACGGCAGTGTATGTGTTTCAATGGTGCTCTCTCCTTAGGTCCTGCTCTTTCCTTTCCCTGCTATGACCACAAGTCTGTTCTCTGCATCTGTGTTTCCACTGCTGCCCTGAAAATAGGCTCATCAACACTATCTTTCTAGATTCCATATATATGCACTAATATGCAATATTTGTTTGACCACTATTAAATGGATCAATCTAGGTGCTTTAAAGGTCAGACTGTGGCTCAGCTTGTAAAGAATCTGCCTACAGTGCAGAAGACATGGGTTCCATCCCTGGTTTGGGAAGATCCCCTGGAGAAGGGAAAGGCTACCCAATCCAGTATTCTGGCCTGGAGAATTCCATGGACTGTATGATCCATGGGGTCACAAAGAGTTGGACACGACTGAGCGACTTTCACTTTCAAACTTAGAATCATTTTCAAATTTCACTTGTGTTTCTTGGCTTCCATGCATTATCACAGACTGGGGATTCTCAGGGATTTCAAGTCTTAAGAAAAGATGGATCAGAAGATGCTTGGGACAGAGAGTGGCAGTGGGAAGGAGTGTGAGGGGAGCTGGGACCTGGTTCCCATAAACAGGAGCCATGGAATTCCTCTCCTTCCTAATGACAGCATAAGTTATATCGCGGAGAAAGCCCCAGGTGGAAGTGAGCAGTGGTGTGGCAGATAGCCATAGGTATCTGTGACTGGCCTTCTGGGACAAACTCCTGTGTGTGCATTGGAACAGGGGAGGAGTCAGAAACCTTGGCTGAAATGAGACGTAAGAAAATGGACCTGTCTAGGAAGCAGGCTTCAAAAACTCAAGGCCATGGGCAACCTGGAGCAGTTATTTTGCCAGGAACAGATAAGGGTCAATGGTTTGTTGCCAGGAAAGCATCAGCTGAAAGCCAGGTCTCTGTTCAGTGACTAACATTCACATAGAAACTAAAAAAAAATAATAATAATAATAATAATTCTAACCAATATCTCACCTTGAGTGGCAACATGTTGAGTTCATTGACTTTTATATTTTCAGCTAGCCATGTGGATAGGTTTAAGCAAATGACATCTAATCATCTTCCCCCAACAGTTACATATTTTTCTACATTAGGGAAGCTGCTGTAAGTAGAATATAATAATCAAATTCAAGGTTTATGCACAGACTCAACTCAGTAGTGAACTGAACGTTCCGGTGGGTCCACATTTCATCAGAAATCTTTCAATTACTGAAAGAATTATTGTTTTCTTTAACACATATGTCTAGTAAGAAAATGCACTGAGCTGGAGACTTGATTGATTGTTATGAAAACAGGATACATTTTCCTACATCAAAGAAATGAAAACTTGCTTCATGAGCAGATGTGTCACATTTTGGAGAGGCAGGATCTCGGTGATGGAGGCACCAGCTGCTGTTGGTCCATCTCTGGGCCTTGTGTGTCCATCTGTCCTCACGCTGTTTCAATCTGGGTGAGATGAAAACATGTAAATCCAAACTACCTTCCTTCCAGTGTTGTATCTGAGAGGGAATTGCTGACTCTAAAGTTCTAAATTTTAAAAAGTAACGATCAGAAAATAAGATCAATTCCTTAATTCCTCCCCTCCTCAACCTAACACGATCATGTGTTATTGGATAATTCAACTGTAGGGACTATTTCTAAAGAGCTGCATTTTCTGAGAAATGATCTTTCTCTTTAAACAGAGGCAGTTTTGAATGAGAACTATAGAATTTTGTACAAGCTGGCAATGAATCTTAAGAAAAATTCATCATCACCCTGCAGTTCTGTATTTCTTTTGGGGGTATTTTCCCCCTTCATAATTCAAAGCTTAAAGGAGTTTTTAAAAACCAACTTGGGAAAAACACCATTAGTCTAACTCTAATGTAGAACTTTTAAGTTATGTTAAATTTTAAGCCTAAAGGTTTAATTTCCATGCTTTCTGGTTGTAAGCCAGGCAGACTCCAAATATTCACTTAATATGCTTTCTTATGGTTTAATGTGTAGTAATTTTAGGATTTTCAAAAATTTATTTTCCTGGGAAAAAAAAAAAAAAAAGAAAAGCTCCAGTGGTACTTTTGGGGAAGAAAAAAGATTTAACAGCAAACTTACCGACTAGAATGATGGAGCTCGTTAGGATATAATTTGAAGACAAAAAT
>NW_011494949.1:3007701-3023034 GCF_000754665.1 Bison bison bison
TATTCCAGTTAAAATTTTTATTTTACCTATCAGATCAGATCAGTTGCTCAGTCGTGTCTGACTCTTTGCAACCCCATGAATCGCAGCACGCCAGGCCTCCATGTTCATCACCAACTCCTGGAGTTCACTCAGACTCACGTCCATCGAGTCAGTGATGCCATCCAGCCATCTCATCCTCTGTCGTCCCCTTCTCCTCCTGCCCCCAATCCCTCCCAGCATCAGTGTCTTTTCCAATGAGGCAACTCTTCGCATGAGGTGGCCAAAGTACTGGAGTTTCAGCTTTAGCATCATTCTTTCCAAAGAAATCCCAGGGCTAATCTCCTTCAGAATGGACTGGTTGGATCTCCTTGAAGTCCAAGGGACTCTCACCCCAAAAATCAAACAAAGGAATCAATAGTAAAGTCATCAATGTGAATCACATTCAGAATAAAAGGATGTGATAGGCAATCTCGAATGGGGAAGGGAGTCTTGAATGTGTCCAGGATGGAATGTGACATCATCTTTTATCCGAGGTTTCAAGGCTGCGTAAAAGAGCAGCGCCTCACCGGGCCCCACCTTCCCAGGTGTGTGTCCAGCGCTGAGAGTCAGCGTGGTATTGGGGGCAGGTGGACAGCCGGGGCCCTGGGTCCATCACGACCAGCCTGCTTTTCTCATGGTACAGTGGAGGGGGAGGCGGGGATGCAAGCACCTGGCACCTAGGAGCACTCACAAAATATCTCCATTGCTCACTGCTCCCCATGAGCTGATAAGACAGAGACGGCCCTGTGAGGGAGGAAGAAAGACGTGCTCAGTGGCAAGCAGTAATCCATCAGGTTCTCAAGAGCCGTGAAACTGGCGCTGTCAGAGGAGATTTGCAACATTTTATGTAGGAAATTATGTTTTAGCATCTCCCAAATTGTTGCATATTAAATTAAGGGAGAAAATAGACTTTCTAACAAATAAATACATAGCATTTTTTAAATAGGAAAATGAGAGTTAAATAGCAAGCCATAAGCGCTGCCGGGAGTTAGATTAGAGGTGGAGATTGTGTACATGTTTCATCGTGATGTAAAAGGACTCTCCCTGGCCCTCGGGACTCTCCCCTTTCAGCCAGAGCTGCATCACTAGAAATGCACTTGATTGCACCCGCCCACTCTTTCTGTGCGCATGGTGCAAGTGCTCCAGGTTGGCTGCGAGTCCCTCTCGCACGCTCCCGTTTCTGCTGTGCATGAGTGGTACCCCCGTCTCGACTGCAAGGACCCGGCGTTGGGCAGGAGGAGGGGGGGGGTGGGGGCACCTGCAGCGCGCGACACCCAAGGCTGAGGCTCACGGGTGAGGTCACTGGCAGGAAAGGGATTCCTTTTTCTTGATGAAAGCATATGATACGGCAGCGGTTCCCAAAGTGCCATCCTTTTGGTACTAGCAGTGTTAGCGTCCCCTGGGGGCAATGTCAGCTACGCAGATTTTCAGGCTGTCCCCGGGCAGATGGAGCTGGAGATCCCAGAGAGGGGGCCTGGTCCTCTGTTGGAACAAGTCCCAGGTGCTTCTGAGAGCAGCCTTAGGAGAGTTCTGTGATGGCCCGGTTTCCTGATCTTGCCAAATGCGAACCACCCCTCTCCCTAGATTTTCCCAGTGGGCCTGTCTAGTGAAGGGGCTCGTGTGTGTGTGTGTGTGTGTGTGTGTGTGTGTCTGTGTCTGTGTGTGTGTGTCTGTGTGTGTGTGTGCTTGTGCGCACACGCGCTAAGTGACTCTTTGTGACCTCATGGACTGTACCCTGCCAGGCTCCTCTGTCCATAGGATTCTCCAGGCAAGAATACTGGAGTGGGTTGCCGTTCTCTTCTCCGGGGGATCTTCCTGACCCAGGGATCAGACCTGGGTCTCCTGCGTTTCCTGCATTGTCAGATGGGTTCTTTACTGCTGACTGAGCACCTTGGAATTGCTGCCCAGTTCATCATTCTAACCGGGACACTCTGAGGACTGGGCCCACCATCTAAAATGAAGAGCAAATCTCTTGGGAATCATGAATTGTCTGTGACTAGCTCAGTACCTTTTTTTTTTTTTTTTCCACCATTTAACAGGTAACTCTTTAATTTTATTGTGAGCACCATGCTTGGATTTGATTCTATAACTTATATTTGTGATTTTCACTTACTCTGAATGTATTATTTGCCCTTTTTTATCTTTTGGTATATTCTTTACATTCGTAAAGGATTTCTTTTGTTTTCTTTTTCTCTTTCTGATTTGGAAATGATACAGAATGTCTTCAACCTTCTAGTAATTTATTCTGATTACCACTTACCCGTATTATTTGCTCCTTAAAATGTCCTCCTTCTTCAGTGATATTTATGGCAAATCCTTCAGTCTGGTAATGGTAGCAATAATCTCTCTGAAGTTTGATTATTCAAAAAACATCTACATTTTCACATGTCCCTTACTCAAAAGCATTTTTAGTTATTCGTCCTGGTCCCCATGTCCTTCATGTTCCTCTTATTTTATGATTCTTCCTCCTTTGAGAGTTTCTATTAATTAAATATAAAGAAATTAAATTCTTCCTTTGGGATTATCTGCATCTATTAAAAGAAACAGTCTTGTCAAATTCTTGAATCATAAAACATTTCCAAATTCAACCACACTTCTCATGGAAAGGGAGCTATTCCTTGGCGCAATTGCATAAACAGGCTGGGTGCCCTCCTGTAGAAAACTGATTCTTTGGGGAAAATGTTACATTTCTCTTTGGAGCTGTGCTTTAAATGACCTGGGAGGATTCTAAAAATACACATTCCCAAGACCTCACCCCCCAGTACACTCAAAACAAATCAGAATTCCCAGGGAGGAGGGTCCATCGCAGACCTCAAAGGAGGCGTGTGCCGGATGAAAGGCATGTTCCCACACCCAGGACTCTCCGTGTCTGGGCCAAGGCTGTATGTACATCCCCGAAGCCAGCAGCTGTCCTGACGTGGTACCCTGCTTCTCCTCCTCATCTGTGACATGATTGACATGTGGTTTCAACCATGTTTCTGCGTGTGTTTGCTGATGTGACGACTTTAGGGAGAGCACTTAACCAGAACCACGGTCTTCAGGGGCAGTCTGCTTTCACTGTCTGAACTCTCAGACTCCACTAAGATTCTCCAATTCTCCTTCTTTCCTAGAAAGACTCCGCATCAGGTGTCACTTCCTTTTGGGCACAGTTTGTGTCTCTTTGGGGTGTGCATTTCTAAGGCAGTCCACTACTGTGCATCATTTATTTCTCTCTGCCAATATTAACAGGAAGACACTGTGCTGGATTTCAAAATCGATGAGACTCTGCAAGGGAATAGTAACTATATCTAGTTGATGAACATATGTTGTCTCCAGCCTTATTGTGCTTTTCAGCAACTGTACATGTATAATCACTCACATATTTATAATAAATAAATATGCATCAGTTCAGTTCAGTTCAGTCGCTCAGTCGTGTCCGACTCTTTGTGATCCTGTGAATCCCAGCACACCAGGCCTCCCTGTCCATCATCAACTCCCGAAGTTCACTCAAACTCATGTCCATCGAGTCGGTGATGCCATCCAGCCATCTCATCCTCTGTCGTCCACTTCTCCTCCTGCCCTCAATCCCTCCCAGCATCAGAGTCTTTTCCAATGAGGCAACTTTTCGCATGAGGTGGCCAAAGTACTGGAGTTTCAGCTTCAATATCATTCCTTCCAAAGAACACCCAGGACTGATCTCCTTTAGGATGGACTGGTTGGACTTCCTTGCAGTCCAAGGGACTCCCAAGAGTCTTCTCCAACACCACAGTTCAAAAGCATCAATTCTTTGGCGCTCAGCCTTCTTCACAGTCCAAGTCTCACATCCATACATGACCACTGGAAAAACCATAGCCTTGACTAGATGGACCTTTGTTGGCAAAGTAATGTCTCTGCTTTTGAATATGCTATCTAGGTTGGTCATAACTTTCCTTCCAAGGAGTAAGGGTCTTTTAATTTCATGGCTGCAGTCACTATCTGCAGTGATTTTGGAGCCCCCCAAAAATAAAATCTGTCACTGGTTCCACTCTTTCCCCATCTATTTCCCATGAAGTGATGGGACCAGATGCCATGGTCTTAGTTTTCTGAATGTTGAGCTTTAAGCCAACTTTTTCACTCTCCTCTTTCACTTTCATCAAGAGGCTTTTTAGTTCCTCTTCCCTTTCTGCCATAAGGGTGGTGTCATCTGCATATCTGAGGTTATTGATATTTCTCCCAGCAATCTTGATTCCAGCTTGTGCTTCTTCCAGCCCAGTGTTTCTCGTGATGTACTCTGCATATAAGTTAAATAAACAGGGTGACAATACACAGCCTTGATGTAATGCATATTTATATGCAATGAGTGCTTGAACTGGAATTTTTCAAGTTATATAAACTCTATATTTTAGCTCACAGTTCTTGGGGATTTGGGGAAAAGGGAGAATAGAACACGACTGGGTTGTGTGCAGAAGACTGAATCCAGGATGACTCTTTTAATTCTAGATGGTAGGTGGTAGGTGAGAAGGTTCCAGATGAAGACACAGAGATTCTGGGAAATGCACAGACACGCCCCAGCACCCGCACAGCAGAGACAGCAGAGAAGCCCAGGTCTGTTCACTGAAAGCAGGGTGAGACCTGTGGGTATTTCTCCCCACTGAGCACCTCCGTCTGTACAGTCTAGGCCAGTGCTCACTGAGGACCAAGGAGCAGTTGTCTGTGGACACCTGCCATCCAAACTCTATTGTTAATTATATAGCTTAATTTTTAAAATGATCTCAAGTGGAAAACATTGAAAAATATTTCACAGTTATTAATTCTGTTCAGAAAAAAATAGTTGATTACAACTATTAGACTGTAATAAGTTGGATTAGATTGTAGTTAGGTTGAATCTGATAGTTGGTTACAACTATTAGACTGTAATAAGTTGGATTAGATTGTAGTTAGGTTGAATCTGATAGTTGGTTACAACTATTAGACTGTAATAAGTTGGATTAGATTGTAGTTAGGTTGAATCTGATAGTTGGTTACAACTATCAGGGATTAGATTCCATACACGTGGAATCTAAAGCAGACACAAATGAACTTATTTGCAAAACAGAAATTGACTCTCAGACATAGAAAACAACTGTCTGGTTTCCAAAGAGGAAAAGAGGGAGGGGTAAATTAGGCGTCTGGAGTTAAGAGGCGCATCACAGTGTAGGAACGGAATGACAACCAGGACGTGTTGTATAGCACAGGGCACTATATTCACTATGTTGTGATACCCTGTGATGAAGGATAATCTAGAATTGTATATATGTGTGTGTGTGTGTGTGTGTGTGTGTGTGTGTCCTTGGTGGCTCAGGTGGTACAGAATCGGCCTGCAATGCAAGAGACCTGGGTTTGATCCCTGGGTCGGGAAGATCTCCTGGAGAAGGAAATGGCACCCCACTCTAGTATTCTTGCCTGGAGAATTCCATGGACAGAGGAGCCTGGCGGGCTACATACAGTCCATGTGGTCACAGAGAGTCACACATGACTGATCAAGTAATACTTTCACTTTCATGTATACATACATATCTGAATCTCTCTACATACACCTGAACCTAACACAATGCTGTAATTCATCTACACTTCAATAAAAAATAAAAACGAAGGCTCTTACAGGGGTAAATATTTCTTAAGGGATCGTGGTGATGTCTAACTGCTTCCTTTTGCGAGACTTTAAATGGAACCAGAGCACTTGGTGTGCATCAAATTGAATTAACCATCATCCATGGTAGCAATTTCATGGCACTGGCTTTTCACCAGGAACATTAGTCTGGATGAGAAGGGAGATTTCTGAGTTTGCCTCAGATTTTGGATACTGACTTGCCCCTGTTAAGCCATTGGTTCCTCATGAAGTTGTAAATAGGCCACACTATTAATTTGACTGGAGGGGAAAAGAAAAACATATGTGCCCACTAAATTAAGAAAAGTCATTCCATTGAAATTTTATTAAAAATATATTGCAAGTCAGGAAACTCAGATGGGGAAACTGTTTAATGTGTTTCCAGAGGTTAACCAACCACATTCCTCTATAAACATTTAAGCTCTGGGAAAACAGATGATATTTGACCCTTTCAAACATCTCAGCTATTATCAAACATCTCAATTACTATCTTCAAGTATGTGTTTTTTTCAGAGAAAGTGCTATAGCGTCTCAACGCCTGCTGCTCCACTTGGGATGTACCAGCACTCGAACTCCACGTCCTTCACGGAACTTGCGGGTGCGTGCACATGGCCACAGGGAAGCAGGGGTCTTTGCTTTTCTCCACATAGAGTTGTTGGAGAGTTGGGAGTCCAATATGGTGCCAGTGATAAAGAACCCACCTGCCAATGCGGGAGACATTAGAGACTCGGGTTTAAAGAACTCACCTGCCAATGCAGGAGACATAAGAGACTCGGGTTCGATCCCTGGGTCTGGACGATGCCCTGGAGAAGGGAATGGCAAACACCCCACTCCAATATTCTTGCCTGGAGAATCCCATGGACAGAGGAGCCTGGCGGGCTACAGTCCACAGGGTTGCAAAGAACTGGACATGATTGATCACAGGGCGCACACATAGAGCTGGGTTTGGGGACAGGTAGACCCGGGCTGCTCGCCTGGAGAATCCCAGGGATGGGGGAGCCTGGTAGGTCTATGGGGTCGCACAGAGTCAGACACGACTGAAGCAACTTAGCAGCAGCAGCAGCAGCAGACCCGGGCTGGGATCAGGAGCTCAGTTCTGTCAGGCCTCTGCTAGGTGTTCTGATGGCATTTCGGGTGGTACCTGTCTAGCCTTTTGTGGGGCTAGACAATGGCTTTTCCCTTGTCTTACTTTTCCTTCTTGGACATAAATTCCTACAGCGTATGTGCAGCCTGGTTTCATATTTACTAGCACTTGACAGAGGAGCACCCGTTCCCCAGACATAAGATGTCAAGTGTCCTACAACATGGGAGAACTTGCTCTCCTTGTATTTACAGAGTTAATACCCAGAGCAACAGCCCGCGGGGAAACCTGAGCACGTCCACAAGGGTGCAAGACAAAATATGTGCCTCGCAGCACCGTCAATGGGAGCGAAACACAGGGACAGTTTTAAACGTTCAAACGTACGAGGTTCCATAAATAAATTATGATTTCTCTCTACAGTGAAACGCTTTGCCATTATTATAAATTCTGAGATAGTTCTATTTGCGGTGGCACTGAACAATGTTAATTATTTGTTAAGTGAAAACAGAAACAGGTCCCAAATGGTATGATTCTGGTGTTATTAGAAGTCTATTCACACATGTATACATGCCAAGGGAAGGATATGCATCAGAGCTTTAATGCAGCGTTTTTCTCTGAGCGACAGAATTATAGATGTTATTTGTCCCATTTTCTGTTTTTGCCCATGTGTATTTTCAATGTCTTCTATAAATGTATGAGCCAATGGAGTAATCTGAAAAAAAAAATAATCAACAGCAAGAACAGGGAACTAAAACAAAAATGAGAAATAACACATATGAGACCCCTTGGCCATGTGGTATCTTATCATAAAGGACAGTTTACAGACTGAGTTATGCCCCCCCATTCCCCAAATTTAGACACTGAAGTCTCAACCCCCAGTACTCCAAAATGTGAATTTATATAAAGTCTTTAAAAGAGGTAGTTAAGATGGAGCAAGGTCATTTGGGTGGGCCCACTATCACTGACGTCCAAATAAGAGGAGGTTAGAACACAGACCCCAGAGAAGGCCATGGCACCCACTCCAGGACTCTTGCCTGGAAAATCCCATGGACAGAGAAGCCTGGTGGGCTGCAGTCCATGGGGTCGCTAGGAGTCAGACATGAATGAGCGACTTCACTTTGACTTTTCACTTTCATGCATTGGAGAAGGAAATGGCAACCCACTCCAGTGTTCTTGCCTGGAGAATCCCAGGGACGGTGGAGCCTGGTGGGCTGCCGTCTCTGGGGTCGCACAGAGTTGGACACGACTGAAGCGACTTAGCAGCAGCAGCAGAATACAGACCCACGTGGAAGAAAGGCCTTGGGAAGACACAAAGAGAAGACAGCGGCCTACGAGTCAAACAGAAGGGCCTTAGAGGAAACGAAGCTTGTGAACATCTCCATCTGGGGCTTCCAGGCTCCAGAATGGTGAAAACATGCATATTTGTTCTTTAAGTGACTCACTGGTGGGTACATGGTTAAGGCAAAATCATTCAGGGCTGCCCTCCTGAGTGCCAGGGACAGGTCTATACTAGATACGGTCCTAGTGGTAAAGAACCTGCCTGCCAGTGCAGGAGATGCTAAGGGATGTGGGTCCTTCTCCCAGAAGGACGTGGCAACCCACTCCAGTATTCTTACCTGGAAAATCCCGTGAAGGGAGGAAACTGGCGGGCCACAGTCCATGGGGTCACAAAGAGTCAGACACAACTTAGTAGCTAAGCACGAGCAAGAGACCTTTCCATATTTTATCCTATTTCATGTACACATCAACTCTTTTGAAGTTTATTACTAATTTCAATTTACAGGTAAGGACACTGAGACATTCAAGGCAAACTCAACAAGACTGCTCCCTTCCATCACAAGGATCAAAGCCCTGGATCTTTCAGCTGCATCGCCTGGCTCTGGAAGGCAGCTCCTGCCTGTACAGCATGCTTGCATGGAGCTTCCTTCCCTATCAAATTAATTTCTGATATCCCATTCCAGCTAATGCTACTGCTGACTTTAATACCTTCTTACCTGACTTTCAATGTTTTTATGTTTAAGCTTGCTCTTCTTCTACCTAATTAAGATATTTGTACCTCCTCATTACATCCGGAAGAAAACTTAATTACAGGACTTTTTTTTCAGGCATCTTGGCAGTACAATATTAAAAGTGCTTAGGAGGATTTTTTGAGGACATTTAAAATAATAATATGTAAGCAGATTAAAGCTAGTGGTGAAGAACTCTCCTGCCAAGGTAAGAGATGTAAGATACTCTGGTTCGATCCCTGGATCACGAAGATCCCCTGGAGGAGGAAATGGCAACCCACTCCAGTATTCTTGCCTGGAGAAGCCCCGTGGACAGAGGAGCCTGGTGGGCTGCAGTCCATGGGGTCTCAAAGACTCAGACATAACTGAAGTGACTGAATATGCATGTATAAGCAGATTAAGGACAAGCCAGGTGGAGTTTTGGTTGGAATGGTTTAGTTTTTTCCATAGATTGCCATTTTCTTGTGACACTGCTATCAAGCTAGTCTACATGTCCCCTTCAATATAGAAGATCACACTGGTTTCCCATAAAATGCAGTTTGCCATTTATTAGGGAAAATTCAGCACAACTATAGATTTTAGTGTCTACAGTCCCCAGCAGCAGGGAATTTCCAACAGACAGTCTGGGTTGTCTTCATAAAGCTGTATCCTAGCAGGGTCCGTTTCCAGAAGGTAAGTAAGGAGTCAGGAGTCCGTTTCCAGAAGGTAAGTAAGAATGATGTCCACCGTGTATTCCAAAGTTAGTATTTGCCATCACAAGCCAAGGATATGGGTTGAATCATCTGTTAACCAATGTGACAATGGTCCATTCTGGTATACCTTTCTGCAGAAATTAGACATTATCAGCATAACAGCTCTCCCTAAGTGGAGGCTGCTTGCAAATTGTTTTAAAAACTGATTTCTTTTCTATGCCAAGCATAAGAGGCCTCTGCAGGGGGACTTTCTCTCGCTGCCCATCTTTTATCTCGCACAGCCCACCTTCCCCCCAAGAAAAATAGGAAAAGGCTATTGAGATCAGAGTCGCCTCCTAAGTTCTATTGTGCAGGCTGCCAGCGGCCACGGGATTTTGATTGTGCAGAAACAAGATGGCAACAATGTTCTTGCAATCGGGGCTCCCGTGACAAGCCTCCTAATTTATAAGTGCGCGGAGCACGGGGCCACTGTGGCATGCTGGCTGATAATAGCGGTTCGGGCCGGCCAGCTCCGGGGTGGGTCGCCTCATATCCGGCGGCCGCCGAGCGCTAAGTGGCCAGAGCAGAGGTGCTGCGCTCAGCCATCATTTAAAAGCCTCTGACAAGAAGAAAGTGTTATGATGTTTAACTTATAGGGCATCCAAATGTCACAGACCCCAGCAAGTTCCTATTAGCAATAACTCAGGTCCTCTGAAGGGATCTGACATTCAGAACTGATGAGTGCTGGTCCCGGGGGCCTGCTCCGACCCAGCCTCGCCCAGGCCACGCGGTAACCCGAGCGGCCCAGGGGTCAGACCGTGAGAGCCCCCTTCAATTTAGAGAGCCGCTTCTGCCCGGCCGCCGGGGTTCTGACTCGGCACAATAAATTTCCCAGAGAGCATAAAGAGCCATCTAGAGTATATCAAATCAATATGAACGCGGCTCACAGTGCTATCTGAGGCTACAGTTCACAAAATAAACTAGGCCAGGGGCTGGGTTTCTGCCCTTGGCAATCAATCAGGCTCCCGGGTCATGGATTTTAGTGTAAATTAACACAGCAGAAACCATCACGCTCCCCAGAGGATGATATAATATGGGATTTGCTTTCTTTTTTTGTCCCCCTAAACCTCATTTCATTGCTTCTGCGCAGAGGTGGTGTTACGCTGAACAGAAATAACGAGAAGCAGTGATTAGGACGGTGGTGGAAATCATAAAACAAAACATTAATATTCTCCTGACAAATGCACAGGAAAAGCACATTGAATTAGGTAAACAGTTACTAAGCACAGGAAGGGAATGGAATTTCATTGGAACCCATTCAGCTGGACTTTCTAAATTGACCTCATTAAGTAGATGGCACTAATTGTGTTAGGTTACAAATGTGAGAAAGGAAAAGATGCAGTGCTGGGTATTTTGTTACAGAGTGTTCTTCTCAGCGCTGAGCATCTGCCCTGCTCTGTGAGCGACCCAGCGAATGTCTCCTTGAAACACTTTATAAACAAGGGCTGCTCAGCGCAATCCCCACTCCCTCCACAGTCTCTCAACTCAGAAAACGTGTGAGACACCGCAGTTGTTGAGAAACGGGAAATCGTCTTATCTTCTGGTGAAGGGCACGTAAGTATCACCATATGTATATACACGTGCATATATATACACACATACATATATACACACGTACACACACACATACATGCACACACACACACATGTATATGTACACACACATATATACACACGTACACATACACATACATGCACATATATACACACATGTATATGCATACACACACATATATGTACATATATATACACATACACACACAAACACACACACACACACTTATATACCTACATATGAACACCCATCAACAAAAACAATTTTTAGAACAGATCCTGAAATGCTGTAGGGTCTAGAAAACCTTGAAAATGTAATGAGTTGGGTTTGAGAGACAAGAAGAAATCTGGACTTGATTTTTTTTTTTTTTTTGGACTTGATTTATTTTGAAGGAATAAAAAAAGAAACTCCCACACCTCACCATCCTCCTTAGCGCATTATACAGTCTGTCAAATCACATTGCAGGTACACAGAGAGAGGCAAGCTTCATTTTTTTCCTACAGCCTAGAATACCTGCTTTCTGGGCCTGGATCAATATCAAAATAGGGTCCACATATTTGAATGAATATCTTTTATTCATGTAAATTAATAGTTTGTGACTTACTAAAATGCAGACTCAAGATGGCAAGATGGTGTTTCTATTGCTGTCACGGGGAGAGAGACCCTCTTGGACCCCACACATGAGTAATTGCATCGTATCCAGGTGACTGAGTCACTGGTTCAAAATATGAGGCTTCCTCAGCCTTCACTTTCTCAGAGGGAAAACGCCTGTCCTCGGGGATATCAAGGGGTTTTTCTGACCATCTTGTGAAACAGTTTGTGAAGGAGGAACATGGGAAGATTCTAAAGCATGAGTTTCACATGAGCTATTATAACAGTTATTGTCAAGAATCAGCTGACACTGGCACCACTTCTCTTGCTTCCTTGTTGTTCAGTCAGTCAGTCATTTCCAACTCCTTGTGCCCCCACGGACTGAAGCCCACCAGGCTCCTCTGTCCATTGGATTTTCCAAGCAAGAATACTGGAGTGGATTGCCATTTCTTTCTCCAGGGACTCTTCCTGACCCAGGGATCGAACCTGCATCTCTTGCATTGGCAGATTACTAGTGAGTCATCAGGTCCATTGCTTCCTTAGGAGTGTAATTAAAATCTACTTATGAATCTTTTTAAAAAAATTTTTGGCACCTGGTGGCAACTTGTCTGAGATTGTCTTGAACTAAGCACTGTTTCTAAGACAAAATAGCATTTGGCTAAACATTTTTAAGGTTTTTTTTTTTTTTTTTTTGAACAGAGAAGACCATCATCATCATCAGACAGAACAAGCAATTATAACAACAAACATACACGACAGACAACAAACGTGTATGTGCACAACAAACATACAGCCGTCAGGAAGAGTTAGGTGTTGGAGTAAAGAGCAGTGAAGAGAGGGCTGTTTCTCTCGATAGCTGCCCATCAGTATGTCAAGAAGAGACCCACTCAGGTTTGAAGTTCAAAATGAGTATCTCGGACATCAGCTCATGTCTATATTTAACCTCTGCTGTGTCATTTGTTTGGCCTATTTCTGAGCTACTCCTTTGAAGAAAAGTTATAACCAACACAGGCAGCGTATTAAAAAGCAGAGACATTACTTTGCCAACAAAGGTCCGTCTAGTCAAGGCTATGGTTTTTCCAGTAGTCATGTATGGATGCAAGAGTTGGACTATAAAGAAAGCTGAGCACCAAAGAATTGATGCTTTTGAACTGCTATTGGAGAAGACTCTTGAGAGTCCCTTGGACTGCAAGGAGATCCAACCAGTCCATCCTAAAGGAAATCAGTCCTGAATATTCATTGGAAGGACTGATGCTGAGGCTGAAACTCCAATACTTTGGCCACCTGGTGCAAAGAACTGACTCACTTGGAAAAGACTCTGATGCTGGGAAAGATTGAAGGTAGGAAGAGAAGGGGACGACCGAGGATGAGATGGTTGGATGGCATCACTGACCAATAGATCTGAGTTCGAGCAGGCTCTGGGAGTTGGTGATGGACAGGAAGGCCTGCCGTGCCACAGTCCATTAGGTCACAAAGAGTCGGACATGACTGAGCGACTGAACTGATTTCTGAGCTACAGGATCATGAAGAAAGATACCTGTTACAAGAGGGCACTCTCTGGTAAAGTCCAGCTGAAAACTATTTTGCAAATAATGTGTTGAACAGCTTAATTTTGGTGACAGAGACACATATGCATGAGCTTAACTTCCAAAATAGCCATGTCATGAGCCATGTCAACATGAACAAGATTTCCTTAAAACAGAAAAGTTTCATGACAAGAATTCTGAGAAGCTCACTAAGTGAGAAAATATATGATGGTGCAAAATCCATAATCCCAGCAAACTTTCTTTAACTCAGCTGAGTCAAGAAGCAAGGATTGGATTAGATTCCAAGTTCTTGCATGGAACAGGATTAATTCTAAATAAAGCATGACAATGAATACTGTTTTCAATTTCCAAGGTTGATTAGAACTGGGTCCTTTAGGTATTTGTCATGTACATGCCCGAAAAAGATGAGCTGTGAAGAGAGATTTGATGTCTTTATTCCTTTCTACTTTGTAGGCACGAGATGTATCTTAAGCCCAAGAGTAGGGGGATTGCCACCAACACCCACGTTCAGCTGGAGGTCATTACCCCTGCTGCTGTTTGAAAGAACGCAGGGCGCACAGAGGCTCTTTTAATGCACCTCTAAAACTGTGGGTTCTGGCTATCTGTTCAGCATCTTAACCAAACTTGACTGATTGGTTTTAACTCCGTTGATTGACCATAGTGGAGATTTTGGCACTGTGTAGACATAGATTCAGTAGAAAATGCCAGCTGAATGTATTCTTTGACTGTAAAATGCAGACCATACAATTGGCTGATTGACTGGGAAAAATATATATATTTTCATTTGTCTGACAGGAATTTTGGAATTAGATAAAAATAAAGAATAATTCTCTGGATCATCCTAAGGAAAGCCATATACCTGGGCCAGAAACTGTCAGAAAAATTATCAAAGGAGGAATAATGTCAAACACAGGGTCTGTTCTACACTGAATTCTGAGCGTCCTTGGAATGAATTTCTTTTTCTATATGGCACATGCCATGCAGAAAATGCCTAGTAATCTCTGTGAGGTTTCTAGAGTTTGTAAAAACAGTAGCATAAAAGCCTTCTTTTCAGGTGACCATCGTCATGCCAGGTCATGGACACACCTTGTCCAATCAACTGAGTGACAGCTAAGAGGTGGAGGAGGGAGTGAGAGCTGACCTGAAGGTCATGGTGTCTGGAGCCAAGAGAAACGAGGTGAAGTCCTACAAACAGTCAACCACTGGAAGTGGGAGGGAGGCGACCCAAAGACACGAAGTCATCAGGGAAATTCAGAGGAAATACAGACTAGGCTCAAGAAAGGGACAATGAGACTCAATATCCCAACATCTTTGCAGACCTAAATACCTGGAACTGTCCTTGATTTTATCCTTTTTGCACACTCCACATGCTTTTGTGGAAATCTTTTTGTCCCTACCTTTGAAATGTAAAGGACCTCCCCTGGTGCCGTTCGCCTCCACGGTTACTACCCCCGGCCTAAGCCCCCACTGCAGTTTGCTGCGTTATTCTAGTATTAGTCTCCGTGTTCTCCTGGCTTCTGCCCTGTCCTTCGAGAAGTTGTTCTCAAGGTGGTACCCAGAGTGACCCAATTAAAATGTGCATCAGGTGTCAGTTCACCTTTGTTCAAACTCTGTAATGGCCTTCCCTCACTTTCCTGCTGCACGCTCCGTGTTCTAACTCTGCACCCTTCCCTGGCTCCCAGGGTCCCAGCTACACTGACCTCCCGGCGGCTCTTCAAATGAACATGTGAAGTTTCTCCTCCTGCCTTTTACAGTGGCCATTCACTCCAAGGGGATTCTTCTGTCCTTGGGAACTTTGTGGTGGATTCCTACCTCACCTTCACATCCCACTTTCTCTTAAAATTGCAAGCACATTCCTGGCACTCCAGTTCTTCACAGACTTAGACCTTATAGTGCCATAGGTTCAGTTCAGTCGCTCAGTCGCGTCCGACTCTTTGTGACCCCATGAATCGCAGCACGCCAGGCCTCCCTGTCCATCACCAACTCCCGGAGTTCACTCAAACTCATGTCCATCGAGTCGGTGATGCCATCCAGCCATCTCATCCTCTGTCGTCCCCTTCTCCTCCTGCCCCCAATCCGTCCCAGCATCAGAGTCTTTTCCAATGAGTCAACTCTTCACATGAGGTAGCCAAAGTACTGGAGTTTCAGCTTTAGCATCAGTCCTTCCAAAGAAATCCCAGGGCTGATCTCCTTTAGAAT
>NW_011494949.1:3023134-3061320 GCF_000754665.1 Bison bison bison
TCTCCTTGCAGTGCAAGGGACTCTCAAGAGTCTTCTCCAACACCACAATTCAAAAGCATCAATTCTTCGGCACTCAGCTTTCTTCACAGTCCAACTTGACTCTTTATCACATACTGTTGATAGTCCAAGCTCTCCAGGAGATGCAAAGTCACTGAGGGTTGGGTACCTTTTCCTGTTTTGTCCATTGATGCATCCCAGACATTTTGAATGATGTCTGCCATTTAGTAGAGTCTCAAAAATATTTGCAAGATGAAAAAAAATTAAAAAGGATGTATAATTGACAAAGATTCTTAAAAAACAAACAAGAAAAAGACAGTCTGCTGTCCCAGAGAACTCTGGCTTCACTTTGCTCTTAGACCTAATGGGCTATCAGCTGACCCTAGGTCCTGCCTGAAGGTAATGAAAGTCTAAGATAGGAGGTGCTGAGCTGGGTAGGGGATTGTAGAGCAAGCACAGAAATCCAGTGGAGAAATGAATCTGGCATCTTTCCCTTTATTCACAGGTGCGCTGTGCAAGATGGTGTGCTGTGTGACTGGAGATTGGGCTTTGTCCTCCAGCTTCCTACTATAATCTCTGAGTAATTTGAGATCAGATGAAACTTCTAGGGTGTAATTAGGGCATGCCGACCCACTCCAGTGTTCTTGCCTGGAGAATCCCATGGACAGAGGAGCCTGGAGGGCTATAGTCCATGGGGTCACAAAGAGTCGGACATGACTGAGTGAATAACATACACACAGGCCGTGGTTAAAGTATATGTATGTCCGTGCCCATGTGTCTGCCTATTAAAAGTACATCATTTCAGATAAAGTTAAGATATTCTAGGAAGATATTAAGGAATCCAACTTAACAAATTGGCCATGAAGATTTTTATTTAAAACACATTCAGGTTAATATTAGATCATTCTATTTATCACTCATTTATTACCATTCTATTTACCGTTTGTTTCAAATCTTCCAGTGGGAAAACATAATGATAAAGAGGTCTATCAAGAAGGCCTCTATTTTATCACAGATTTTATTTGTGCAGAAAAATCAGCATCTTCAATTCATGATAATCTCTATGTGTAAAGTTCTGACCACACTCCCAGGCTGGATCCTAACAATAAATGAAAGCTGAATGTTTAAGCATATCAGCCTTTTATTTTAATGATACTAAGCACCAGTTTGAATGACTTTTAATTTACTCATTTATTCAAATATCATGAAGGGAAAATGATCTCATTTAGAGATATATTTTTAATGTGGAGGAAACATATACAAATCCAGATAGGTATACGGTATGGGTAAAGCAGCCCAGAGATCATTTATTCTGTGAAATGATGCCCCTACCTCCTGCATTTAGCTGATTTGTTTTCCCACAAAGTGTCATAGTTTCCAAATTCCTTGCTAGAAAATATTTACATTCTAACCTAATATAATTAGGAACTCATTGAGCTGAAACATTACATAGGTTGGTTTTCATTATAATTTCTGCATAATATTGCACACATTTTCTAGGTAGTAATTAGATACATTAAGGATGAATGATTCCTTGGGGGCTTATTCTAGAGATTTTTCTTCCGAATTTGTGTCAAGGGTCACCCAGGGTGGAAAACAATAACTGTCACTGAGGAGAATGCAGATAAAAGCTTCTGAAATGAATCAACGGCCACGGACCAGGAATTGGACGTTTAAATTATCCAAGCCATCAGACGTCCGACCCTTGAGCTACACCTGAAGCAGAACACAGATGGACAGGAAGTTACCTGCATGCGTTACTGGTGCTTTGAG
Organism: Bison bison bison; assembly: GCF_000754665.1. Classification (NCBI taxonomy): domain Eukaryota; kingdom Metazoa; phylum Chordata; class Mammalia; order Artiodactyla; family Bovidae; genus Bison; species Bison bison. Next base: position 3,024,905 of record NW_011494949.1, read on the forward strand.
AAAAGAAAATGAGCGTATAGCTTTCAAATAAATGTAAGTTTGGACAAAACAACTATTTAATTGATGCCACAAATAAAGTGTTATCAACCTAATTAACAAAGGATTAACAAAGGTTAACGAAGGATTGCTTATTTTTGACCAAGGTGAATTTTATTTAGCTGTCTTAATCTTTTAGAGGGGCTCCCCTGGTGGCTCAGACAGTAAAGCGTCTGTTTGCAATGCTGGAGACCTGGGTTAGAGGTTTGGTTCCTCCTTCACATAATGGGGCATTATTCTTTATAACCTTTGGACTTATCCAAGCTAAAAATGTGGAGAAGGAAATGACAGCCCACTCCAATATTCTTGCCTGGAGAATCCCATGGACAGAGGAGGCTGGTGAGCTACAGTCCATGGGGTCACAAAGTGTCGGACACGACTGAGCGACTAAACAACAACAACACAGCTAAAAATGTCCGATATTTGTAAAACGTGTGTTGTTTTGTAATTTTTATATCGAAAGTCTATTTAAAATATCTCAGAGTATCTTTAATTTTTTACTTTTACTTTTCTTTTTAGATATATGTACGTTTTGAATTCACTCTATGGAATTAATGTTCTTGGATCAATTTCTTTTAAACCGAGTTTTCTTTGGTACACGAGTCCTCATTTTCCTCCACAATGTAAGTGCTATTTGGAACAATAATGTAAAATACCATACTAAACTGATTTTTCTAGATTTAGCAAATGCAGATATAGGACACTCAGGTAAGTCTGAATTTCAAATAAACAACCACCAGTTTTTGATACCAGCATGTTCCAAATACTGCACAGAGCACGCCTATACTAAAAATAAATGTATTCCAGCGGATTCATTTTGATATTTGGCAAAACTAATACAATTATGTAAAGTTTAAAAATAAAATAAAATTAAAAAAAATGCACATTAGAGTATGAATTTCACACCTCAGTTTCCTTCTTTGGAGAAGTAAGCGAATGAAGCATCTTGAACAGGTTGAGTGAGAGGTACTGAATTCATTTCTCAGTGCACACACTGGGCTGAATGGGAGGTGGTTCACACTGAGACCTGCAAGATCTCTCGGCCCCAGAGGTGGTCTGGTGCCCAGACCACCCTCAGCTGCCTGGCCAGGTGGTTGTGTGGAGATGGCACGCTGGTGCATTTCATATGTCCACTTGCCTGGGCCATAATGTGTCCATTTATTTGCTTAAACATTGCTCTGTGTGTTTCAGTGAGGGTGTTTGGGGATGACTTTAACATTCACATTGATTGGTTGAGCAGGTGGTCCTCCCTACTGTGGTTGAACCTCATCATGTCAGTCAAAGACCAGAATATCAGAATCAACCCAAAGGGCTGACTGGCCCCCAGATTAGAGGGAATTCTTCCTGTGAGGCTGCCTTTGAGCGGAGACATCGTCTCTTCCTACCTTTGGACTCAAACTGAAGCACGGGACTAGAAGTACGCCAGTGCCTCTCCTGGGCCTCCCACGTGCTGACTGCACGTCTTAGGGTTTGTCAGCCTCCAGAATCACATGTGGCAATATTTTATGGTAGATCTCTCTGACTGCCTATATTTCTGACACCATCTCTCTCTGTCTCTGTCTCTGTGTACACACACCTTAGAAAGACCACGTGCAGGTGTCCTAGGAAGGCAGCTATCTGAAGATCTGCCCACCTTCAGATCTAACATCAGGTATCCGAAATGTCTGCTAGAGTCATTCCCTCTTCTCCAGGAAATGTTACCAGCAGTGTAGACAGGTCGATAATCCCAGAAGATCTCTTTCAGATATTCCGCACACAAACTCAAACCCAGTGTTTAATCTCCAGGCCTTGCAAATTCAAGGTTCTGCAGCTCTCAGACTCAGCGTCTACCAGACGATTGCCAGGAAGAGAATCCTCACTAGAAATCAAATTGGGTATAAGCTTGGTCTCAGACCTCTGGCCTCCAGAACTGTGACACAATAATATCTGTCAATGAAAATTAATCAACCATCAATTTATGAAAGAAGTAGAAAAGTTTATTCAAGCCAAATTTGGGGACTATAACCCAGGAATAGCATCTCAGAAAACTCTGAGAACTGTCCTGCCCTTGGAAGTCCAGGCACAGTTCAATATGTGTTTTGAGACAGAGGTTCTGTACCTTTTAAGGTATCACTGACAGTTTACACAATCCAGATCTCAAGGTTATTGTGGTCCCTTACAAGATCAAGAAGGAATGTTGTCTTTTCAGGCGTTGTCTTGCTGGGAGAATGCTGCTCTTTATGGTCAAGCAGGTATTTTGCTGATGGGGGAGATGAGCTCCATGCATAATGCAGACCCAGGATGTTCAGTTCAGGGAGAGAGGCGGCCAAAGGGCAGAGAAGTGGTTCTATGTTTATATTGCTCTTGTCTTGTCATAAAATATGAATTTTATTTTGCAGTCTGTAGGTTAAGCCCTGCAGTCTATGGTGTTTTGTTATGGCAGGCTAAGACCAAAACAGATGAGATGGCTGTGACAATCATCTGATAGAGGCTGAGTCTGAGAGCTGCAGAACCTTGAATTTGCAATGCCTGGAGATTAAACACTGGCTTTGAGTTTGAGTGCAGAATATCTGAAAGAGAACTTCTGGTATTGTAGACCTGCCTACACTGCTGGTAACACTTCCTGGAGAAGAGGGAATGACTCTAGCAGACATTTCAGAACCTGATATTAGATCTGAAGGTGGGCGACCGACTATGCAGTCAGACTCCCAACTGTTGTTGCTGATCCGTCACTCAGTCGTGTCCGACTCTTTGCAACCCCAGGGACTGCAGCACGCCAGTGTCCTTCACCATCTTCCGGCGCTTGCTCAAGCTCATGTCCTTCCAGTCAGTGATGCCATCCAGCCGTCTCATTCTTTGTCGTCCCCTTCTCCTCCTGCCTCAGTCTTTCCCAGCATCAGGGTCTTCTCTAAGGAGTCAGATCTTTGCATCAGGTGGCAAAGTATTGGAGCTTCAGCTTCAGCATCTGTCCTTCCAATCTTGGTACAGCGAGCATATTGTATTTTTCATATTCTTCTAGAAAAAAAATCTGTAACATCTACTGGTTATTTTTTCTTGATATCACCTATTTTATAATGGAAACAAGAGGTCCCCTGGTTGCAGGAACTTTTATCTACTCCAGAGGCAAAACATCTACAGTAGGCATAGTGATATTTATGAATTGCTTGTGCAAGATTTCTGTGATCTACCTGCCAGGCTGTATCATTCTCACCTGTAGGCAAATTCCTGGCCTCCAATATAAAATATATTTCTTCAGGTCCTCTGCTATACTTTTCCTGACTGGTAGGTGATATGTACTTTTGGACTAAATAGGAAGAGATGTTTTCTTTTTGTTTACACTCAAGCAGCACAGGAATAAATAGTGAATGTAACCAATTATTGAAATATCTTGGTTGTTTTCATCATTTTGGTGATGGCACTGCTTGATAACATTTGAAGTGACAACAACTGTTTTCAAAATATCATTTGATATATTTCAGCACTTTACTGACAGGGCATCTAACAATATCTATTTAACTTTGTAATTATATTTATTTACTTTTATAATTAAACAAGGAGATTTCAGAAAATGGGTTTAACCTTCAATTATTTAGGATGAAAAATGACAACTCCAATTACTGCATGTCAAAGTTCTGCTTATTTTTGTTTTTCTACTTTTCATCATTTCTTAGAAGGGAAGCCCATTTCCAATTACAGCCCATGCACTTCACTTTCCCTTTATTTATTGCATCAGGAATATTTTTAAAGCCTCCACATTGTTAAAATTATCTTGTGCATGTAGAACCTTGTGTCTCAAAAGTAAATGTCAACATTCTGTGCTTCCTGCTGTTTATTGCTAGAAAATAGTGCTCCCAAACCACATTGATTAATTTTCCAATATTACCTAAAAGTCTTGATAAGATATTGCCATAAATCCATGTTCTTTTTATTGAACTTTGATGTATGAAATATCTGAGGAAGGACTCTTGGTAAATGGACTATTCTTCATAGCCTAGGAAGTCCTCATTGGCTTTCGATATTTATTCATTATCTCTGAGCTCAGAGTAAGCACCCAGTCATCCAGGGCAGTTCTGTGGGTACCTGAGTTACTTGCAAAATGAGGGATAATCACTCCTCTGGGCTACATAATGTAGCCCCTGATCTCTCTTGCTCCAATGCCACCAAATTATCTAAGACTCTGGAGTCTTCTTGCCTGGAGAGTTCCATGAACAGAAGAGCCTGACTGGCTACAGTCCATGGATTGCAAAGAGCCAGACACAACTGAGCATCTGTCACACACTCAGGGTTCACTGGTGGCTCAGACCATGAAGAATCTGCCTGCAATATGGGAGGCCCAGTTTCCATCCTTGGGTTGGGGAGATTCCTTGGAAAAGAGGAGGGCTGCTCACTTCAGTGTTCTTGCCTGGAGAATCCCATGGGCAGAGGAGCCTGTCGGGCAATAGTCTATGGGGTCGCAAAGAGCCAGATAAGACTGAGGGACTAATACTTTGAAAGGTTAGAAAAAACAAGATTAAAAAGACCCCACAAATCCTTTCGCACTGCTCTGGTCACAGTGGGCTTGGCCATGTTGGATCCAATGTAAACAATAATTATCCAAGAACAATGATATGTATCACCTACAGTCCAGAAACTGGCCAGTAAGAATGGATGTAACAGGTTGAATGTTTCACGTCCTGAAGTCTGATGAGATTAGCAAAGAGATAAGGAAATCTGAGTTTATATCGCATGGTAAGAAGCATAAATCCAAAGCTGGTAAAATGCTTGAGAAAATTTGCTCATTCACCAGTGGTTAGCATCAAGGAAATCTTCACTTTATATAATGGGCCTTGCAAGGGTACTCAGGAACGCATAGCATGTCAGACTGGCTCCTGTGCGCAGTGCAAGAAGACAAAACAAGATTTGTTTACATGAACTTCTTAAAGCACAGTGACAGACAGATCAGCGGTCATCCGAGTCTGACATGGAAACGAGAGTCAACTCCAAGGTGACACAAGGGAACATTGTGGAGCAACAGAAATAAATCATAGCCTGATGGATCATGGTGACCAAAAATCATATATGCTTGTCAAAACCTATTGCGTTTTTCCCCTAAAATTGATGGGTTTTTAATATATCTATGTTATACCTCAATAAAGATGATTAAGGGGAAAAAAAGATTGAAAATCAACTAGTCAACAATAGACTTACTTTTTTTCCCCACTCAGAAATGAGAAGGAAAACACATACTACATTTTGGAACCTCCTACCAATTTACCTTGCATATATTTCTTATTAGAAAACTACACTTAAAAATTAGGAAAATGCAGGAATATAAGGAAATGCAAAATTTTATTTTATGTGAGTGGCTGAAAATGGGTTCATGGCATGACTGTGGGCACTTTCATGATTGGGAATTTGTGTTATTTCTCAAAGAAAAGGTAAGAGCCTCTCCCCAGATCTGTCCAGGAGGGAAACCTGAAGCCCACTCATGATGCCAATGATGTTTGATCTAGGTGATGGGTGTTTTTGCTTCTCAAGCTGAAGAGGAGCACAAATGTGATTCTTAGGACAGCTTTTAATGATAACTTAGGGTTTTCCCTGGTAGCTCAGCTGGTAAAGTATCCGCCTACAATGCAAGAGACCCTGGTTCAATCCCTGAGTAGGGAAGATACTCTAGAAAAGGGATGGGCTACTCACGCTAGTATTCTTGAGAGACGCTGGTTTGATTCCTGGGTTGGGAAGATCCACTGGAGAAGGGATAGACTACCCATGCCAGTATTCTTGGGATTCCCTAATGGCTCAGTAGGTAAAAAATCCACCTGCAATGCAGGAGACCTAGGTTCAAACCCTGGGTTGGGAAGATCTTCTGGAACCCCATTCCAGTGTTTTGCCTGGAGAATCCCATGGACAGAGGAGCCTGGTGGGCTACAGTCCATGGCGTCACAAACAGTCAATCAATAGTGTATACACATGTCAACGCCAGCCTCCCAATTTGTCCCGCCCCCTCTTGTGGTACCCATACGTTTGTTCTTTATGTCTGTGTCCCTATTTCTACTTTGTAAGTGAATATTTGTTTTGGTTATATACAGTGTGAGTTGCAATCCCATGCTCTCCAATTGTGATGGTGTTTTTCCTGTAGAAAAGATGAATAAAGAGCTCTTAACCATCAACACTAGATTTTTACAAGATGTCACAGGAAACTCTGTTTTTGACTCAATGACAAGCCATTAGCAAATGGTAATGGCTCCTAAGCTCTAAGGCTGCCAGAATTTGAGTTTGCTCGAAACAAAACAAAAATGTGTATTTCACGGGCCCCTCAGCCTTACCACATGCCTGGGGTTAAAGTGGACCTGGAAATGCTTACCCTGCAGGTCTCTGAATCTCCACCTTTGTGTTGACTTACAACCTGCAACCTTGAACGATCAAAAGTATGCTTGTTTTCGTATGTTTCTGCCATAGGATTGAAACAACTAAGTGTTTATCCTCTCTGAAATCATACACCTGTGACTTTACGTCAGGATAAAGCAGCTAATTCAAGCAGGACAAAGGCACTGTTTCCACATCCAGGTATTAAGAAGGGAGAGTCATAGACTAATAGCAGAGCCTTGGGAGATGCAAAAATTTATTCATCATTTGGAGAAGTCTTAATTGACGGGTCTGCCAACACTGAGACTCCTTTGAAGGTCATAAACAACAAGAAAATATTCTAGAAAGCAATAATCCACTGGCTTCCTAATGTAACACAAAAGTGTCCCGACTGAAGTGGCATGTCATCAAAAATCATTTCTAATTATTTTAAGTCATGTTTAGATCAATTCATCGTAATCTCATTAGCTTTCATGTTTATGTCTGAATTAGATTACTTTCATGTTTGTTTAAGCTCTTTTGCTTTTTAAAGCATCTCTTTCAAAGACAAATTGAGCCTGGTTAAAATAGTCAGTGGCTTCTAGGGTTCAGCCTTTGCAGATGCCAGACCCCAGCCAGGACTTCCTGCTTCTTTCTGGAGGAGGAGCTGTCCCCCAAGTGGCTGAGGCCCATAGGAGCCTCTCTGCCCGAGCCCAGGCCCCTTAAAGGAAGACACCTCCCGTAAAGATAAAGGGAGTGTGACTACAAGTCCGGTGACTGTAGACAAAGGGGACTTTGCCTAAAGGTCTTTTATTTGGGGGATGATAGAATATCCCTTTCAACTTAAGCTCTCACCCTCAAATGTTCCTACTGCGCAGAAACATGCTCAGATGTTGAAGAATCTGCCTGCAATGCAGACCAGGTTCCAACCCTGGGCTGGGAAGATCCCCTGGAGAAGGGAATGGCTATCCACTCCAGTATTCTTATCTGGAGAATTCCATGGACAAAGGAGCTTGTTGGCAGGCTACAGTCCATGAGGTGGCAAAGAGTTGGACACAGCTGAGCAACTAACACTTTCACTTTTTTTTCCCACTTTCACATGCAATTAAAATTTAAATAGGGAGAATGTGGACGGTACAACCTAACACTAGTGCTTTAAAGAATAAGGATGTTTAGGAATGTGCTATTATATCCAGCTCATTTTCTCTATTTTACATTTTTTCAAATTTATTTGCAAATTAAAAATACCTCCAAGTTAGACTTGAACGTTAACTGAATTTCCATTATAAAGGCATCCTAAAATCACACAGAGAAAAAAATGTATTCATCATCTTGTTTTCTTTTTTATTTTGAACAGAATTTCAGTTTTATTGTGAACAGAATGAGTGGGTTGGCATTAGGGATTATACGACAACTGAACGATGCTGAACAAAATAAATAGAATAGTTGTCAAATCTTAATTGCAGACGTTGGCGATACGCCCCAGTCTACACTGGAGGTGAGGAGGGGGAAAGTGTGTGAACGCGCTGTGCTGCAGGAAGCGTCTTTATGTTGCCTCTAAGAATGTGTGTGTGGGGCTGGGGTCGTTTTGATTTTTGTTGTTTGTGTGTCTTTGGAAATCTGATTAGAGCTGAGAATTCCCCAGGAGGATAAACAAGGACTGTCCTTTTGGGGGTCCCTTGTTCCTGCAGTTTCCTAGGTGTGGTGGTGCCCTGCCCAAACCCCCAGAGCACATTCAGGACAATAGCGCAGCTGATGAGAGAGGGTGTCAGGGGCCAGGCAGTGGTCACCAGCGACGCCCAGGGCCTGAGGCCTTTCCTGGTCTGTCCCAGAAGCTGAAGGTGGTGGTAGCCTAGTTTTTGGTCTACAAAGAGCTCCAAAGCTAAAGCGGACACTGGCCTTGGCGTGGGCCCTCCTGTCTACTGGAGTGAGATCTTTCCTGAATGAAGTGCCACATACAGCCCTGCAAGGGCCCCACCCAGGGCCGAGGTGGGTACACTCTGATGTCAGAGCCAGAATCATGGACCTCGGGGTACAGGATCCCCTCAGCATCAGCAGCTTCCCCTCCCTGTCCTGTCCTTCACCGCTTGCTCAGATGGCCATTCCATGTCCACCAGTAATTGAAATGGTTTCAGTCATAACAATGGGACTCTGCTTGAGTTTCCAACCAGGTGAACAAAAGGCAGAATTCAATATGATTGACACTGAGGCTGAATGTATTAGGATGGTCCTTTAGAAATACTTTCTACAGCGTCTTATTCCCAGGCTCACTATGGACACTTAAAGAGATTATAGCTACTTGTGCTCACAATGTGTGTTCTTGGTTTATTTTCTTTCCTTTAAATAGTACATTTTCTTTTACAATATGTAGCTCTTTGACTGGTTTCTGTTTTGAAAGGTAAGCAACATAAATCACTCGCCAGCTCTTCAAGGAAAGATGTGTTCCTATCTAAAAATGTATATCCCATATTTCCAGTCTCTTAAAATAAAAAACCTTCCAAGGGAAATTACCCTGCGTAGAGCAATTTCATGTCATGTAACTATGCGGTGACATGATGCTTTGAGAATCAGACCAATTTTAGGGATGTCTTTCTCACTGAAAGTGGAGAGGATACCATCTCAATGCCAGGGTCCTTCCAGGTGGCTTCTGGAGGGACAGAATCAGGACAGCAAAGGGAGCCACAGCCAAGCGTGTCCATCTGAATCTCCATTCAGATCGCTTGTCACCTCCAGAAGGTGACGGCCATGCCCTGGGGCTCTGGGAGCAGCGGCTGCATTTTATAATTGTGCTAATCTCTTCTCCACCCGTCACTGCTACCGATTATGACTTTTTGAGGTGAGGAGACCTTGGGTTTTGCCTCAAGCTGGTCATTAAGCGTTGCTAACGATAGCTTTCCTGAGGAAATTGAAAATAACAGGATGGGATTTCGTATAAATACGATGTGTCAGAAGCTGGCCCCACCGAGCGTCATCGTTGAGATGGCATAACCTGTATTGCAGGGGAAGTTTTGCCCTATTTTCAAACAGAGTGGAAAGGACTGATGTCCAGACACGTCCTTCCCCCTGCCATCGTTGATCAAGGGCCCTCTAGCGAGGAAGGCGACTGCGGCTGGTGCTGGTCTGGGGCCCATGCTGCCTGATGAAGCTGTACCTTCTCTCCTTTGCTCAGGCCACGTGTCAGGATTGGAGGCCTTCTGTTTGGAATTCAGCCCCTTCCCATGGAGGCTCAGGCTCAATTAGCAAGTGGATAAGAATGAGAAAGGTGGCACTTCCCAGGTGGCACCAGTGGTAAAGAACCCACTGCCGAGGCAGGGCACTTAAGAGATGCAGATTCGATCCTTGGGTCAGGAAGATCCCCTGGAAGAGGGCACAGCAAACCCTCTAGTATTCTTGCTAGAGAATCCAAGGACAGAGGAGCCTGATGGGCATAGTCCACGGGGTTATAAAGAGTCAGACAGTACTGAAGTGACTTACACAAGGATGAGAAATAGAGGGGGAAAAAGAATGAGAAACAGAGATTGAGGAGAGACAGTGTTCAAAATAAATCTGCTGGGATTCTGGTTGAGCTCCCCTGCTTCTGAGTAGAAGGCTACAGGCGCTTTCTTTAAGAGTTGATTTAAAAGGAATCTGCATAGGCAGGAAAAACATTTCTCTCGAGCCTCTTTTCATTCTTTCTTTAAAAATTTTGAAGAAATTTATTTTTATTTCTTTTAAAGTCTTGTTGGAGTATAGTTGATTTATGATAATGTGTTAGTTTCAGGTGTACAACAAAGCGATGCAGCTGTACATATACATACATTCACCCTAAGCCTTATTTTGGGCTTCCCTGGTGGCTCAGACAGTAAAGAATCCACCTGTGATGTGGGAAACCTGGGTTTGACCCCTGGGTCGGGAAGACCCCCTGGAGGAAAGCATGGCAGCCCACTCCAGTATTCTTGCCTGGAGAATCCCCGTGGACAGAGGAGCCTGGTGGGCTACAGTCTGTGGCCACAAAGAGTTGGACACGACTGAGTGACTGAGCACAGGCCTAATTTTAGTTATCACTATCTCGCAAAACCTCACGTGATGCTCAAACAAGGCAGAGACGTCCAGGAGCCGGGTGACAGGCAGTTCAGGGAGGGGGAGCCGGGGATCTCAATGACAGCCCGTTTGCTTGCAAGAGTTTCCATCATTCGAGGTCTCATCTTTCACTAGAATGCACAATGTTCTGTAGCAACACACACACACAGATGACATTTGTGACCTTGTGCAGGTCACACAGGCTCTCTGAGTATCAGTTTCCTGATTATCAATACGTAAAACTAGGAGATTATAGATCCTTGACAAGGATCTGCTTGTAAAGTCAAATGTGTGTGTGTGTGTGTGTGTTAGTCACGCAGTTGTGTCCAACTCTTTGTGACCCCGTGGATTGTAGCCCGCCAGACTCCTCTGTCCATGAAATTCTCCAGACAAGAATATTGGAATGGATGGCTATTCCCTTCTCCAGGGGATCTTCCCGACCCAAGGATAGAACCTAGGTCTCCCGCACTACAGGCAGATTCTTTACCATCTGAGCCACCAGGGAAAACCTGAGGTAATAATTGTAGAAAAACCTAGCCTAGTGCTCAGCTTGTGGTAACGTACCCAGGTAGGATAGTTAAACAGGATTCATTCCATTCCAGTTTCGTTAAAGTATTTGAAGTACTGAGGTAGAATTTGTTCATTCATTTAAACATTTTTAAATTTTAATAAGTGTGCTTGTTCTTTTGAGGTCTAAGTTTAAACAAGTTGGTGTCATGTGACTACATGCATTTCTAAGTATGAAGCAGCCCCTGTCACACCCTGACCCCAGTCTCCAAGGTGTGGAGAGAGTCAGCATGTCCTGGCCACCCTCTCACCCCCACTTTGAGGGCACATCTGGGTTTACCTGCCTCTGCAACAGCAGCTTCAGGTCAGGGCTGCCCTGCCCCTGGGGGAGTGCTCCCTGCTTTCCAACAGTTCCTTCTTGTTTCATTTACTTATCTATGACTGCACTGCCTTTGTGATTGGGAATATTGAAAGCATTGGTGCTGCTGATGCTGCTGCTGCTAAGTCACTTCAGTCGTGTCCGACTCTGTGCGACCCCATAGAAGGCCGCCCACCAGGCTCCCCCGTCCCTGGGATTCTCCAGGCAAGAACACTGGAGTGGATTGCCATTTCCTTCTCCAATGTGTCAAAGTGAAGTCGCTCAGTCATGTCTGACTCTTTGCGACCCCATGGACTGCAGCCCACCAGGCTCCTCCATCCATGGGATTTTCCAGGCAAGAGCACTGGAGTGGGATGCCATCGCCTTCTCTGAAGCATTGATGACACTTGTATATTTACTTTCCAAAGAGGTATTTTGTAAACTGAATCAACTACCCAACTGTGTCATCCCAACCATGAACCACCTGAGTCCCATCTTTCTAACAGAGTTAGTTGCTACTGAGCTAATCCTCCTCTGTCTGGAGCCTCACAGTGTGGCCTCATTTGAAAATGTAATCGAGTTAAGATGAAGTCATGTTAGATTGGAAAAACCGAAAGTGAAAATGTGGGTCACTCAGTCATGTCTGACTCTTTGCGACCCCATGGACCACAGCTCACGAAGCTCCTCTATCCGTGGGATTCTCCAGGTCAGAATGCTGGTGTGGGTTGCCATCCCTGCCTTATCCAGGGGATCTTCCTGACCCAGGGATCAAACTTGAGCCTCCCACACTGCAGGAAGATTCTTTACTGTCTCAGCCACCAAGGTCAGCCATAAATCTGATGGCGGTGTCCTGGGGAAGAGGAGAGGACTCAGAGAGGTAAGCTCAGAGACATAGAGGGGTGACAGGCCATGCAAAGACAGATGTAGAGACGGGTAAGATGCAGCCACAAGCCCGGTATGCCCGGGAGCCTGCCGAGCCTGGGAGAGGCCATGCAGCCACAAGCCCGGGATGCCCGGGAGCCTGCTGAGCCTGGGAGAGGCCAGACAAGAGGCTTCCTTAGACCCTTTGGAGGGACTGTGGTCCTGCTGACACCTTGATGTCGGGCTTCTGGCCTCAAGACTATGAGATGATAACAACTTTCTGTTACTTTCAGCTATTCTGTTTGCAGCCAGGAACTAACACTGCCTCCAACTTCCATTCCTTATTGCAGAGCCATGTGACTTGAGGGCATGGGTTTTATCCAGCAGTTATGGCTCCTGTGTATAAGCCCCTCTCTGTCACCCTCCCACAGTAGGATCAACATTTCTCAGCCTCAAACTACACGAATAAAAAAGAGCAATTAAAAAAATGGGTATATTAATATGACATTCTACTAATAAATACACAATACTCTATTAATAGATGCATTTATACACACTACTATGGTAATATGAACTCTCTGAAAATCATTTTTATGTTAAAAGAGATGGCAAAACATCTTTGATTATTTCTGCAAGTAATTCAGTAAGCGTTTAATTTTCACTTTTTTTGCTACTTTTGAAATCTGTTTCATGTGAATTTGATATCAAAGTATTTTTAAAGTAAAAAAAAAATGAGATTGCTATTAGAAAAGACATGAGAAATGCCAGCTAAAAGTACAATTACAAATTCATTTTTAATTTGGAGGGGGCGATACCTTCATTCTGTCTTGGGGCTGAAGCTTTGTGTCTTCCCAAAATTCATACATTTAAACTTAACCTCCACGTGATGGTGTTTGGAAGTGGGGCCATTAGGAGGTGATCAGTACCATGAGGATGGAGCCGTCATGATGGTATTGGTGCCCCAGAGACCCCAGAGCGCTCCCTTGCCCCTTGGGCCCTGTGAGGACATGGTGAGAAGACAACCGTCCGTGAACCAGAAGTGGCTTTCTCACCAGACACCTAACCTGCCAGCTCCTTGATCTTGGACTTTTCATTTCCAAAAGTGTGAGAAATAAAAGTTCTGCTGTTTGTAAGCCAACATGTCTAGGGGATTCTGTTACAGCAGCTCAAATGGACTTGGATGGTCCATAAACCAAGCTCGATGGTCAAAATGGAAACTTGGTCAAAAGCTCTGCATCACCCACTCGAGCCAGATGGATGGCCACGCCCTGCGGCAGGGCCTCCATCCTGACAGCCACGTGAGTGCACACGGGAGGGCCCCGGCCAGGGCAAGGACGCAGTGTAGGGAGGCGCTGGAGGCCGGCGAGAACAGGGGCTTGTTTGACAACACGCCTTTCCTCCTGTGTCTCTGGCTCTTCTCCTTCCCTTCCCGGGTCTTTCCCATCCAGCCCATCTGACTTTGACTCATCTGAGTCTGCCCTGTCCACCTCCCTTCCTAGCTCCAGCTAAGGGCAGAGTGTTCGTGGACAAAGCTAGTTACTGTAACAACATGGCAGCCCTGCTGGAGCCAGTCCAGGCCAGCTTCTTAGAAAGCCCACAAGTTCTCCCAAACAAATGGTGACAAAAACCCCGCTATGGGCAAGTGCCTGTGGTTCGCAGGGGAACTTCATCTCCTTTTCTGTGATCCTTGTATGTAAACAACAAATGAACAAGAAAATAGCTTTTAAAAGCAATATTATTTTCTCATCGCAACAATATATTGATTTTGTGCTGTCTCTTCCAGCCTGTGCCCACACAGATGCAGATACACTGCGAAAGTGTAATCAGAGTACATACATTTCTGCATTCTGCATTTTCTTACTTAACAGGAGCATCGTTCTCTAGGGCTATGTAATTTTGTACACATATTTTTAAATGACTGTAATATTTCTTCCAATGAATGTATTGGAATTCACCCTTTTCTGTACTCACAGACATTTAAATAGCTTTTCTTCAAATACTTAATAAGCTTGCTTTATATGGTCTTTTTGGGTCTAGACTATGAAAAACCAAGTATGCACCTTTAAAACTGATTTGGAATGCAGCGATTTACAGTTTCTGTTACTTGTTTTAGTGAAAATAGGGCAGGGCACACATTCATACCTGTGGGGATGCCACGTGTGTTGGTATGTGGTAGACCTCTTCCTGGGCACACGTCCCTCAGAGTGAGCTTTCTAAAGTTAAAGGGTCCAGCCCTCCTTTTGTCTTCTCACACGCTGTTTCAGGGTCTACAAGTCTTCCCCATCAATATTCAGGGACAGTGGGTGCACAATGAGTGGTCTTTCTGTGCTTTTAAAATACTCTTTTCTTAGGAAAATATGAAGTTAATTATCGCACAAGTAAAACATAGCTTAAATAATAACACTTAGTTTCTTTGACATCATGCCATACCATATCCATCCTATATTCTGTGAGTAAGAAATAGCATCTCAGAGAAATCAGTGAGAGTCTCAAATTCCTGTAGCTTCTTGGCGATCAACAGAATTATCCCAAGTCCCTGTTGGCGACGGTACGGAACTCACACTGCAGTCTCCTGAATTCCAGGGGACACGTTCTGCAGGGTCCCTGTGTGCCTAAAACAGCTCCTGCTGCTGGAATGGAACCAGACCAGCTGCTTTCCCAAAGATCCAGTCATTCACTGATAATATATTGTTCTACTAGAGCAAAGCACTTCATTTTTTTCTCTTATCAAAGAGAATCCATTCACAGTTACTCATGTAGCAAACATTTAGCACCTGCAAGGTGCCGGGTATAGCTCTGGGAACAAAAGATGCAGAGCCAGTTCAACCATCCAAGGCTCTGTTGTCAGGAGCTTCATCAAGGGAGGAGACAGGATGATAAGCAAGCATGTGTTTGAAAGGAAGAAAGAGGAAAAGCAAGAAGAGAAGAAAGGAAAGAAGGAAAGAGGGAGGGAAAAAGAAGGGAGAAATAAAAGAAGAAAGGAGGGAAGGAAAGAAGCAAGAAACATAAACGAAGGAGGGAAGGGAGGAACTAGCAAAACCAAAGCCATGCCAGGCAGTTACACGATTCTGAAAAAGATTGCTGGTTTGCAAATGTGTCCAGAAAAGACTCCTCAGTGAGGTGCATGTAAGCAGAGTTCGGACTGCAGTGAACAGCACCCCTGCCTAAGAACAGTGGGAGTGGAACTCGGCCAGGAAGGAGAACAGTAGAGATGGAAGAGACGGGTCGGAGGTCAGGTGCACAGAGGAGGGGTGCTGAGGTCAAAGAATCCAACCAGAAGGTGGGGTGATGCAGGGCTGTTGGGGCTATGGGAAGGACTGTCATTTTTTTTTCCTAAAGAGGTAGGAAACCTTTGGAGAATTTCCAGCCCCAAGCAGCAGCATCTGAACTGTGGTACACGTGTGTGCACACTGGCATGTTCATTATGACCCAGGAAGTTAGGGAGAGCTCCCTGGAAGGCTACTTCCTCTCCTGCTCAAGCTCATACACTCTTGTCTCTGCCTTTCTTCCCTTGAAACATAGAATCCCATAGAAGGGATTCTAGAATCCAGTCATAGAATCCAGTCCATAGATAGTTTGGGTTTGTTCAAATAATGATGCAACAGTGGAAACAGTTGTGGAAAATATTTTGACTTTTCTTTAGAGCCAAACACATCACAGTAGTGTATCTGAGAAGATGATTGAACATCTGTGGAATTACAGTGGAGCATCCGAACTGGCTTTCTTCCAGGGGAGCAAAAAGCACAGAGGACTAGAAGAGGGAAAACTACGTACTCATGGCTGATCCAGAGGAGGAGCAGAAAAATGAAGTGGTCAGCATAGTCTTCCTGAAAACCTGGACCAGGTACGGTCGGTTGGTAGAACCTAAAGGAGATTTGATCTCAAAATTGCCTTTCATGTACCTTCTCTGTTGCCCACTGGTATCACAGGTATGGTTAGAGGGGACAAAGAGTTTCAGGCTGGTTATTAATGATGTTAAATGGGACTGAGTAGCAAGAGGACAAAATGTGCAGATGACACACGATGATTAGGTTGGTGGAGACCAGGGAGAAGGGCTGAGCACCTTAGATGGACTGAACAAAACTCAATAACTGTGCAGCATGATGGCAGATGGAATCCACTGCAGATAAGCGGAGACTTACTTACTGGAAAGAACAACTTTAACACCTTCTCTATCCTGAAGGGCTCTGAATTAGCTGTAGCCTCCTGAGAATAAGATCTGAAAATGCTTCTGGCTCACGGAAACATCTGCTTGTGCAGAGCACCAGTCAGAAAGAATGAATGCCATGTCAGGCTGTGTGAAGAGGGTATAAAAAATGCAACAACGATATTAAGTCATCAAAGCAAAGACTTTTCTATAATCTTTTGTAATGCCCAAGAAAAGAAAACATTAAAATGGTGATGAAACTTATGTTGTTGTTGTTCAATGGCTAAGTCGTGTCCAACTCTTTGCGACCCCACGGACTGCAGCATGCCAGGCTCCCCTGTCCTTCACCATCTCCTGGAGTTTGCTCAGATTCATGTCCATGAGGGTCACTGGGCTCTGCTCATGCTGGATGGCCATGCAGAGGATAGAGGAATAAGCAGAAGAGTTTTCTCCTTTCACTTCCTACCAATGGATAATATGATGCAGGGCACACGGAATGGTGACTGCCAGCTTGAGTCATCCTCATTCAGGAAATAAATGCAGGAACTGCACATGCCCATGAAACCCCAGGTAAGAGACACTTCAGACCCAAGACTGTGAGGGTTTCCTTCTAAGGAAACCGGCTTAGTTTCTGCACGTGGTGGGCCGCCCAGGTGGGAACCAAGTATCCAGGAAGGAGTCTCAAGGGTTTTCCGCCAACACGGCTGGCCTGAGCCTCATGCAAAAGCTGTGGGCAATTTCATTGCGTGTTCATGTTCCCTCTGCAAGCTAAACTGCCCCATCCTGAATGTATCTCCACCATATCTGCTTGACGTACTTCATTCCATAGCCACTCCAACAAGGTTAACTCTAACTAACTAGAACTATTGAAAAGTTAGTGTGCTCATAGCATTGGTTTCAATGTTTGTTGAGAAGACCCCAAGGATTTTATACATGCATGAATGGCTGTTCTGATTCTTCCTTTATGGCACCATCTCAGTTTTTATTCAGTCATATGTACCCTCCAAGGAGGACTGACAAAGGAGCTATCAACAAAGCACATACATCTCAAATTTACTATAAATAAACTCTCTCCTTTGAAACAAATTAGAAGTGCTGTAAAAGGTGATTTGTTGACTGCTCTTTATTGAAATAAAGCTGTACTGAATGCTATGCTGTGTCTCAATTTGGAAGAAGCAGCCTCAGTCAGACAATGCATATAAAGCTGGGCCCCATCCCATCCAGGCAGCCTGAGCAGTGCTGTGCTGGATGACCACGCTGTCTAGTTAGGTTCAGTTCTGTTCAGTTCAGTCGCTCAGTCGTGTCCAACTCTTTGCGACCCCATAGACTGCAGCATGCCAGGCTTCCTGTCCATCACCAACTCCCGGAGTTTACTCAAACTCATGTCCATTGAGTCGGTGACGCCATTCAACCATCTCATCCTCTGTCATCCCCTTCTCCTGCCTTCAATCTTTCCCAGCATCATGGTCTTTTCCAATGAGTGGAAAAGCTCTTCGCATCAGGTGGCCAAAGTATTGGAGCTTCAGATTCAGTATTAGTCCTTTCAATCAAAGGGTCCCCGTTCCAGCCTTGAATCCCAGTTAAACTTGACCTCCAGATCCCACCCTTCATCTTCTTTATGCTCCTTCAGGTCTGATCATTTGTATTAGCTGCTGATGCAGAGGAACCTGGTGGGCTGCAGACCATAGGGTCACAAAGAGTTGGACACGACGGAAGTGACTTAGCATGCACACGTGCTGATGCTTTGTCATTTACTCCTGCAGTGGATTGCACTGCGGCCCCCACTCTCCTCCCCTCCCTCTGTCCAGGGCACTGTGTAGCGTCCTCTGACCATGGACCCTGGTTCAGCCAGCCATTCCTGAACCTAACTTGGGCTCCAAAATCACTTCAGATAGTGACTGCAGCTATGAAATTAAAAGATGTTTGCTCCTTGGAAGGAGTGACTTTGGAGTCCAAGAAAAGAAAATCTGTCACTGCATCTACTTCTTCCCCTTCTGAAGATTTGCCATGTAGTGATGGGAGTGAATGCCTTGATCTTAGTTTTTCGATTGGTGAGTTTTAAGCCAGACTTTTATGGAGCATCATGGAATAGATGTACATGAGTGTGCCTACTAATTCAGTGAGACCAAGAGACAGGCAGAGTAGACAGAGCATCCAGGTCCAGCTGGGATTAGTGAGTCCCATCTAGATACACATCTGTAGGTGAACCCAGCCAAGATCAGCCAAGACCAGCCAACTCCCAGGATTATCTCTTGAGCCTGAGCACAGATATGACCAGAAAAACTACCCACTGAGACCAGCATGCATCCCTGATCCCTTGTACTATAAAACATATAGCTATTTTTTTTTTTTAATTACAGAACCTTGGAGAAGGCTTGTTACACAGCCAGAGCTGACTAGTGTGCTTATTTGTTTTTTGTCTTTTTCTCTCTTCTTCAGAGGAAGAGAAAGTCGAATTTCTTTTCTGCTTTCTTCGCTTCTTTCCCCCACTAACACCTAGAGAAATGCCTGGCCCTTAGTAAGAACTCAGAAAATATTTTTTGAACAACAGCATCAGTCAATCACGAAATTAGATTTGGCCGTCAGATGGCTCAGAGCTTACACTTCATTGTGTTCACTGCTTGGAGCAGGAGTTGGAAGACTTTTTTCAGTGAAAGCCAGATAATATACATCTTAGGCTTTACAGCCTTAGATTTCTTTTTCTTATTTGTTTACAATCTTTAAAGATGTAAAAATCATTCTTTGTTCTAGAGGCATAGGAAAACAGGTGCACCTCACAGTCCCTGCCTACAGAACATTCCTTCTTGTGGATATCGTGGCGCCACAGGTCGGGTTGCCCTGATGGACCCGATCTGTGATCAGAGCCCTCTCTCTTGGAACTCATCATCAGATTAATTAAATTAAATTCATAGACAATGGGAGGGGGTGACTTCTCCACTTCTACTCAAACCCCTCTCCAGCTGCACCCCAAGGGGACAGATGTTCTTGAGCAGCTGTGTTGCTTTAGCTGATGGTCATGCACCATGGGAAACTCTTATATTTCCATCTCTACAAGACCAGTCTTTTTGGCCCTTTGCAAAACCAAGAGAACCTGGTTATGAGAATTAAGAGTCCTTTTGCACTTATTTTACAATTCTCATTGTTGTTAATGGTGGCTATGGTGTTTTGTGGTATTTTTTGCTCATTTATTTGTTTTTTTTTTTTTGGCTTTGCCTTTCATCCTTTTCAGAAGAGGAGAGATGTATGCTAGTAGACTTTTAAAACATGGTATTTCCAAATTAAGATGTTAATCAAACTGTTTACACACTTCCCAGTTTTAAAAATGAATCCCAGAATGTTATTCTACCACAAGGAACTAGTCAGTGAAAAATAGCAACTTATATTTATTTTTTCACTCAATTGTCTATTTATGTTAAATGAATTCCACCTGTTATAGACAGAGAGAGACTCACAGAGGGACACATTGCTCTTACAAAACCCACAAATTCAGTATAAGAAGGGTTTATAGTTGTATTACGGGGATTTATCCTTTGCACATGTAGAGCATCCCTGTGACAAGGACAATTCTCTCACTATTATTCATAAAGGCTAGCACTTGCTACCCTGTAGAGTCATCATTTACCTAAATGTTTTTCCCACTGGACTAAAACTACAGGATGTCAGGTCTTCCCTAAAACCTAGAATCATCCTTGATATAGCATTAGATACTCAATAGAAATCTGTTCAATTAATTTAATATGAAAAAGTGAATTTTCCTGAAAAGATTGTTGTATCAGAAGATTTGATGTTTTCATTATTTTCTAATTTTCTTAGGTGAGTAGGAGCTAGACCAAGACTTGTTTAAATTATTGATTATTGGAGTATGGCTGCTTTACAATGTTGTGCTAGTCTCTGCTGTACCACAAGGTGAACCCGCTGTACCTGTAAACCCTGGGCTATAGAGTAAGTCAGTCCTTGTTAGTCACCACGCTTTCATATTGATAGATGGGAGGAAGCGGCTGCTCCCCTGGAGCCAGACATTCCCTCTGCTCTGTCTCCTTCCATCCCACACCCGGCATGGTCTCTGCTCCTGGTCCGTCCTCAGCCCTGCCCACCCCACCCTGGCTCACTGGGTCCAGTTCCCTCCGGCTTCCTTTGCCTCTGGCTTCTGGGCGCTGGCTGAAAACTGCAGGGAAGGAGGAGGCCACAAGCCAGAGTGCTTCTTCCCTCTCTGTTTGCATTAGGAAGTGTTTTCCAACCCTGGTGTCATCCTTGCTGGTCACGATGCCTCTGGGCAGCCCCCGTCACAGCCAGAGCTCTGTCGTCAGCCTTTGGTATGCGGTACACCCTCACCCATCTGTCCCCCAGCCCAGGGATAGGGAAGCACCCTGCCACAGCTAATCTTTGGATTAGCTCAGAATCTCTTATTTGGCTTCTGTTTTTTTTCACCACCTGGAAACAAATTCCCTGCTTTAATTTCCCTCTTCCCTAAAATGGTTTCACATTCTGGTTGGACATTGACTAATGTAAACCAGTCACCTGACTGCTGCTAAGTTGTTTCAGTCACATCCAACTCTGTAACCCTCTGTAGTGCAGCTCATCAGGATCCTCTGTCCAGGGGATTCTCCAGACAAGAGTACTGGAGTGGGTTGTCATGTCCTCCTCCAGGGATCTTCCTGGCTCAGGGATGGAACCCCTGTCTCTTTGCATCTCTCGCATCAGCAGGTGGGTTCTTTACCACCAGTTAGTCTTTATTTGAACCAGAGGAAGCTAAATTATATCTACAGCTCCATGACTGCTGAGTGGTAGAGTCAGTGCTTTGACTCAGGGTTGTCTCTGGGATTGATTTTCTACCAGGGTTGACTGGCAGAGAGCTACAACTGTCCCTGATAATCTGGGTCTATACTGGGTTTTGCCAGTGTCAGTTTTGAATTATATTGTAAGGAACTTACAATTTAGCTGCCAACATGTGACCATGCTCTGGTGCCTGGAGCTGTAGAGAGGAGACTGGGTGTTCTACCCTTGTTTCTTGGGGTCTGGCAGTGATGGTTCTAAACCAGTGTTGGAAGGTTCAGTGGACTGACATTGACCTTCAAGAGGCAAACCACACCCAGTGACAAGGACTGTAATAAATATCAGTGACTAACGTTGCATCAAGCTGAGCAGGACAGGACCTGGAAAGACAACAGTATGAAAGAAACATCTCTGGAAAGCACTCGGAGTGTGCAATACCTCATCAGAATCATCGTGAAGAGTAGGTGTCTCCAGCTACCGATAACAATAGCAACATTTTCCATCATACTGAAGTCCATAACCATGCTATCAATTTTTTTGAGAATTTCAAATTGAGTTATTATCTTAAAAAAAAATTTCCTCATATACCTTGCACCTGGCAACTCCTTCAGAATATTTACTGTTTTGTCGGAACAAGAGAGCTAGTACCGAAGGTCTCAGCATTTCACCTCTGAGGCCTCTGGGCCGTGTCGGAGGAAAAGCAATCAATATTGGTTAATAAGCCAGATCAGTGTTATTAGTATTCTTTACAGCCTTGGCATACTTCATTTTATGTACAGATTGCCTATGAAAACTTGGGCTTATATCTTGTCTAGACAATGCCTTACATGGCCATTCAAATTAATAATGTGCCAGAATTATCTTATGCTTAATGCAGCTGGCTCTATATTGACTCTGGAAATTAAATTTACTCCACAATGGTATTGACAGCTGGGTCTCTGGCATATTTAATGGATCTGAATGAAGACGGGGCTGTATCTTGTGCCTTCAAGCAAAATGTTGATAACTCATCAGTTTCATAAAAAGTGAGAAAGTGCTTTATCTACAAACACTCCATCCCTAGATAGATGGCGTCAATGGAGGAGGCGGCAGCAGTCGGTTCACCTCAAGGCTGCAGAAGAGAACAAAGGAGCCAATCCCAGGAAGTCTGTAAAACAAGGGCTTGCTGGGTCATTAGGGGTACAGTCCAGGCACCAGTGCTCACAGGAGTCGTTTCAGTCCCAAGGAGAAAAACAGTGTCCCGCAAATTTGATTTGAACATAATGAGAATTCTCATAAATGTGAATGTCCCAAGTGAGGCCTGGAAAGGTGGCTCTCCATGTTTTAACTGGTTGATTTCGGGCATGGCGGGTATTTGTGGTGTGCTCTGCCCTGTATCATTTTCCGACTTGAGGGCATTACCTCTTAAGGGAAAATAGTGTAGACCATGACGGAGATCCTTAGGTGTAGACAGGTTTGATTTAATGAAACCTATTTGCCAACTAACCTTAGTACCTTTCCTTGGCCTTACCTCCAGAGGTCCCCAGTGTAAAAATGAATAAAAGGGAAGGACATACAACTTGTTTAATTCCTAGAGCCTTGTTGTGTTATATAGTTAATTTAAAAAAAAAATAGCACTTCCTATTTTGCACACTTGTTGTTGTTCAGTGGCTAAGCCGTGTCCAGCTCTTTGTGACCCCATGGACTGTAGCACACCAAGCTTCCCTGTCCTTTACTATCTCCCGGAGTTGGCTCAAATTCATGTCCACTGAATTGATGATGCTGTCTAACCATCTCATCCTCTGCTGCCCTCTTCTCCTTTTGCCTTCAAACTTTCCTAGCATCAGAGTCTTTTCCAATTTCACTTTCACATTTTATACGTGGCTGTTTAGTTGCTAAGTCATGTCTGACTCTCACAACCCCATGGACTGTAGCCTGCCAGGCTCCTCTGTCCTTGGGATTTTCCAGGCAAGAATACTGAAGAGGGTTTCCATTTCCTTCTCCAGGGGATCTTCCTGACCTGGGGACTGAAGCCGGGTCTCCTGTACTGCAGGCAGATTCTTTACTGACTGAGCTACCAGGGGATCCCATTTTATGCATAGTAATGTATATATTTCAATGCTACTTTCTCAATTTGTCCCACCCTGGCCTTCCCACCCTGTGTCCCAATTCTGTTCTCTATGTCATAGATAGCAAATGGGAACTTTCTGTATAGCACAAGGAGCCAAATGCGGTGCTCTGTGACAACCTAGAGGAGTGGAATGGAGTCGGGGGTAGAAGGTGAGATTCAAGAGGGAGGGGACATATGTATACTTCTGACTGATTCATGCTGTTGTATGGCAGACGCCAACACAATATTGTAAAGCAACCATCCTCCAATTAAAAATAAATTTTAAAAGTAGCTCTTCCTATATTATGTCTAAAATAGTGTACTTCTGAGTAGTTTTAGGACAAGAATTGGTTTGTGTGTGAGGGCCAGGATTCTGCGTGAGAGCTGATTTATGGGTGAAAATAGCTTGCCCTTGTAGCTCCCTTTCCCGAATCCAACCCCAAAATATTCTATTGTGACGTGACCATCTATGGCTAAAGCCTTCCTTCTTGTGCAGTTGCAAAGGGTCCTGAAATGAGCGCTGCCAAGCATCACTCCTTGGGGTGAGGACTTATCC
The DNA here is from genome assembly GCF_000754665.1 of Bison bison bison. Lineage (NCBI taxonomy): Eukaryota > Metazoa > Chordata > Mammalia > Artiodactyla > Bovidae > Bison > Bison bison. The sequence continues at coordinate 3,048,594 of NW_011494949.1, forward strand.
GTTCCTTTCCCACAGGATGTGGCGTTGCAGCTGCATCCTGTAGGAACAGGCTCTGAAAGCAGAGTTTGCTGGGGTGAGGGGGTGAAGGCAGGGCAGAGGGGAATCAGCGCTGCCCAGGAGGGCAGACGTGGGTGCCAACCAGCCGTGAGGCCCTTCAGAGGAGGGCCCAGAGTCAGGGTTTGTCTCTAACTGCCCGCGGATGGTGTGGTAACTGTATGTGTTCCAGGACAAATGAGGAAGCCTGCTTCCCAAACACTGCATAACTAGGAGGGAAGAAGAAAGCCTGAGAGGAGCTGAGTATGACGGAAGTGCTCCCTACCGTGCCACAGTCAAGGTCACCAGAGGGTCCCCTGCCCGTGTTCGGATGTGTGCGTCCTCAGGCCACCTCTCCTCTGTAAGGGCACAGGGTGTGGTTGATGCTGTCTTTTTGGGGGTGAGGCTGCACAGCACGGGGCCTGGGCATCTGTGCACAGTGGCATCGTGACATTCTGGAAACGGAGAAGCATATTCTCTGTGACCTCATTTGATCCTTTTGACATGGTAGGCAAGGGGCAGATGACGTCCGCGTTTGTAAGTTTCCATAACCAAGCACCGCAGCTGAAGGGCTTAGAACAGCAGAGGTGTATCCCCTCACAGCTCTGGAGGACAGAAGGCTGAGGTCAAGGTACCAGCAGGGCTGTGCTTTCTTTGGGGCACCCCGTGTGGCCTTTTCCCGCCCGTGATGATGGAGGGGACCCTGGCGGTCCTTGGCTTGTGGCAGGGTAACCACAGCCCTGCCTGCGTTGTCACGTGGCCTTGCTCCTGTGCGTCTGGGCCCACTTTTCTCTCTTCTTATCGGACCCCAGGCACTAGACCAGGGTCCACCCCGATCCAGTAGGACCCATCTTAACTTGAAGATATCTGCAGAGGCCTGATTTCCCAGGAATGTCACACACACACACACACACACATTCTAGGATTGAGACTTCAGAGTATTTCTCTGGAGGAAAAATGGCAACCCACTCCTGGGTGTGTTCTTGCCTGGGAAGTCCCATGGACAGAGGAGCCTGGTGGGCTACAGTCTGTGGGGTCACAAAGAGTCAGACACGACTCAGTGACTAAGCCACAGCAATATTTCTCTGCGGAAAACAATTCAGCCTTTCCTGTGGTACCCTATAAGGCTAAGAGACATCAGAAAAGACCCGTTCACTTTTCTAACATAAACAGTTACCACTACACTTAATCCTCTCAAGACGGCTTTAGCTGCATTTCACAGATGCCGGTTGGTGTATCTTCATCATCATTTTCTTGAGACTTCCTGTTGATTCACGAATTATTAGAGTGTGTTGTTTCAAAATGAAGACTTCTCGAAAGGAGGTAATAGAAGAGGCATTACATTAATGGCTCATCTAATTAATTGCCTGATACATTTTACCTATCAGGCAGGTTGCAGCCAGCTTGTTAGCAATGCAAAGCCTGACAGCGTTTGTGAAAACCAGTCCAGGGGGCCAAGAGTAAAGCTTTCTTGTCAAAAAGGGGGCAGGCAGGTTAGAAGTGCAGAGATATCCCTGCTGAAAGCCTGGGGGAAAACCCAAGGATCTGAGATTCCATGTTCTCTTCTGGCTGTAAACATTCAGGAACAACAACTTCCTATATGGCTTATTTGTATAATATTTTCATAGCCTGTGGTCACTTTATACTGGTCATTCGCCATGCCTGTAGAACAGACCCTTTGAAATATGATTTAGTTAAAGAGTTCCTTCTCCATTCTCTCATTCTCTTATATTTGATAGGTGTTTTGCATTTCCTTGCCAGTGTATATCATTCATTCAGCAATGGAAGTCTCTATATTGTTCTTGGGGTGGGTAAATCAGGGAACACTCTAATAAGTTAAGAAATAAAACAGTAACATAACTCCACTTAACAACATTCAGTCAGTCTCCTGGACATCAAGAAAAGAAAACATCCTGGACAATAATGTTTTATTTTGACACAATGAGAAAGCTTTCAGTGCCAAATCAAGCAATGATCTGACATTGCCAGTTTTTTTTTTTTAAATCCCCATCCAGGGAAAAATTAGAAATAGAACACTTTTGTAAAATAGAACCATCCATTGTTCCACCGCTGTCTTTCTTCTGACAAGATTTTACTAATCATTCAAAGTAGAAGATAGATTTCTCTTACATACATTTTTTAACACTATTTTTTTTGGGAGACCTTCCAGAAATAAGATTCCTCACAGATAATGTTGGTGCTATTAATAGACAATTAAGAATATCATGAGGATCCTTGTCTTAAATCATTCTTGCACCTTCCTTTTGTTTTTGCAATTATATACTTTGAGCATATGAAAGTGAAAGTGAAGTCACTCAGTCGTGTCTGACTCTTTGCAACCCCATGGACTGTAGCCTTCAAGGTTCCACTACCCATAGGATTATCAACCCTGAATATTCATTGGAAGGACTGATGCTGAGGGTGAAGCTCTAATACTTTGGCCACCTGATTTGAAGAGCTGACTCACAGGAAAAAGGCCCTGATGCTGGGATAGACTGAAGGCAAAAGGTGGATGAAGCAGCAGAGAATGAATTGATTAGGTAACATCACTGACTCAACGGACCTGAGTTTGAGCAAATTCTGGGAGATAGTTTAGGGCATAAGAGCCTGGTGTGCTGCAGTCCATGGGGCTGCAAAGAACTGTGGCTCAGCTGGTACAGAATCTGCCTGTGATGCGAGAGACCTGGGTTCGAGCCTTGGATTGGGAAGATCCTCTGGAGAAGGGAAAGACGACCCATTCCAGTATTCTGGCCAGGAGAATTCCATGGACTGTGTTGTCCATGGGGTCGCAAAGAGTCGGATACAACTGAGTGACTTTCACTTTCACTTCAGTTAGTGGATGAACAATAGCAACAACAACCCTACCCTTCAGATAGTTTTATTTCTGCAGTCCCAGATTGGTTTTTATATTACATATATATATATACATATACGACTTCCCTGGTGGTTCAGACTGTAAAGCGTCTGTCTACAATGCGGGAGACCTGGGTTCCATCCCTGGGTTGGGAAGATCCCCTGGAGAAGGAAATGGCAATCCACTCCAGGACTAATGCCTGGAAAATTCCATGGACTGAGCAACTAATTTGTGCATTGGTTCTAGAGAAGTTTAAATGAGAAAGTGGATGATTTGCTGACATAGCAGCAACTGTTTATTTTATTGGGAAATAACCAGGATTTGCCTTCCATAAATGGCAACTATCTAATCCAGAATTGTAGTGTGTAGCAAGTTATGATAGAAATATTTTCCTTATGTGAAATTCATGCTTCAGTACTTCAAATTGTTTTTTTATTTGGTCCATTATCCTCACGCAGGAATGGCATATGCCATCTTTATATGCTACATATAGTCAAAGCTATGGTTTTCCAGTAGTCATGTGGGTGTCACATGTATGAATGTGAAAGTTGGACCATAAAGAAGGCTGAGCACCAAAGAATTGATGCTTTCAAATTGTGGTGATGAAGAAGATTCTTGAGAGTCCCTTGGATAGCAAGGAAATCAAACCAGTCAATCCTAAAGCAAATCAACCCTGAATATTCATTGGAAGGACTGATGCTCAAGGTGAAGCTTCAGTACTTTGGCCACCTGATGCGAAGAACTGACTCACTGGAAAAGACCCTGAATCTGAGAAAGATTGAAGGCAGAGAGAGAAGGGGACAGCAGAGGACAAAATGGTTGGATGGCGACTCAGTGGACATGAATTTGAACAAGCTCCAGGAGATAGTGAAGGACAGGGAAGCTTGGTGCTCTGCAGTGCATGGGTTTTCAAAGAATTGGACACAACTGAGCTACTGAGCAACATCGACATGCTGCATCAGCTACTTTAACATGGCTTCCTGGTGAAATGTATTCAGACCAGGCTGAATAATATCGTGAAGGAAGCATGGACAAGGATGTCAGAAAAACTCAATTCTAACCCTGCATATGATTTCTCCCAATTAATTTCCTTGGGCAAGTCCCAACATCTCTGGGATTTAAAGCTCTCATCTGCAAAACAATGGCAGTGCATGCGATATTCCTTGTAAGAAAGAGATGGGACCAAGCGTTGAAAACTGTTCAGACAGTTTTCAAGGGCCAGATACACAAAAGGCATCTTGTCAGTAATTGGCTTGGTGTGTATGCATGGTTTTAACAAGGAAAGCTCAGAAGGACCCACGTTTGCCCTGTACGTGGGAACGGAGGGAGAGTGTGTAAAATCTGGCTGGAGGAGATGGGAACTCATTGACAGCTCCCTTCAAACTCTGCTCAGGGGCGGATCAAAGTTTTCTTCTGTTGGAAACTGTGAGCATTCTTCCCTTCATCTTCAGGGGCTTTCCTGTTCCAATAGCAAGCCCTGCCCACATGAAGGGGATGCCCGCTCTGAGGTATGTTAGCATGTCTGCGCCGTTATGTCATTTGCATTGACCATATGTCGGTGGTATGTACCCAGGGGTTAGTCTTAGTACAAGAGGGTTACACGTCAATGGTTCTGGAAAACACATAAGTGAAAAGGGTGTTCAAAGGGCATGCCTCAGTGACTGTGCCTTCCCAGAGCTCGTCTATAAAAAGATTTTGCGCACTTGGTCTTAATTTTCTGTTGATTTCTAAGGTCTAGCAGACCGCAAACAGCTCTGTGGGCTTCTCCACCAAGCTGGTTCCACAGATGCAGCTGCAGCAGTCCCAAGCCGGAATTACGTGCAACAGAGGAAGAAACCGAGAAGAGTGGCGGTGCGCAGTCCAGAGCCTTACACGCCAGCCCGATAGGCCTTGTGGGGTGTCAGCGCCCTGTTAGTGGTCAGAATGAGCTACAGATAGCACAGGCTCCAGAACACACATCACAGGACAGCTTTTGTTCTTTTGCCTCTTGCTTCTCTTGTTGTTGTTGTTCTTAATACATTTCTTTGCGAAGATTTCTTAGATAGCCAAGGAAAAGAAAAATAATCAATTTTTCAACAGGGCACTGTAAGTACTAAAGTACTTGCTCCTTTACTAAATGTTTAAGGCAATGCATTTCTGTATACCTTTTGGACTGTCGATTGCCTGGTAGATTTGTTGTGTATCCCATCCGAACAGCATGACGGTTCTCCTCCTGGTCCCAGGAACTTCCCCGTGCTCAGGCCAAACTTCTGCTCTTCCAAGGTTTGAAATGTAACCCTGAGCTTGTTTCTGCTTCACTTCAGGCAATGGTCAGGGAAAAAGGTCCTAAAGTCATTTGCAAGACATGTGAGACTTTTCCAAAGAGGCCCTTTCCAATGAGTTAAGTGCTACAGTGTTCTGTAGCCGTCATTCCGTCTGCAATTCAGTGCTGACTGTCTTGGGCAGGACCCAGCCATCTACAGAATTCGTTGAGCAGCCCTGAGTGACCTCTGGATGCCTGGGGGCAATTTGGCCTTAAAGAAAGCACTCTCACATCAAGTAAGTCAATAATACTTTCATAAACATTATGCAGATAATGAATGAGAAAATAATCCGATCCACCTGTGAGCACAGAGGGGAGACTCACTAGCAGTGCACTTTTATAAAAAAAAAAAGCCTATGGCTGGCACTGTCTCCTGTTTGGTCAACTCTGAGTTTCAGTTATGATGTCAGGTTTTCCTCGCGCGATGCTCCATTTCTCAATATCGCATTGAAGCTTCTCGTTCTCAGAGACACTGAGCAGACTCAGTTCGCTGCTCCCTTCACACCCAAACACATCATGAAGGCTGATTACTATTTTGCAACGATAGAAGCTAAATTGCCCTTCAGTTTGTATCTTCTCCTGCCTTCCTTTCTTTTTCCTTTATGTCCCAGGAATCATCTGCAGGGATCCCAGATAAGAACCAGAGTGAGTTCTTTATGCTGAGCTGCAGCTAGAGAAGACAGTGATTTTACAGCAAATACAGGTTCAATATCAACTCTACTTAATCAGTTCATCTTATAAATTAAAACCTTCCCAATTGGAGAAGGTTTTCGCTTTATTATTTATTATTTTTAGTAAGTAATTTACTAACTCCATTACTATTTTGCTTTGTTATACTGGGAAAGAATTTCCATGCCTTTCGCCAAGCAAGTGACAAAGGCAGAGACTGTATTTGGAAAAGACAGAGATGTTTTTTGCACATCATGAGTTTCCATGGAGCAAAGATTTTTCTTTTATTTCTGGGAAAATACGCAACCATCACATTCACAGATTCTAAGATTTTTCCCCTTATATAGGCAAATGTTTAAGTGATGTTGGGTTTAAAATTAAAATAAAAAATAGAGCAATAGAGAGAGAGAGAGGCAGAGAGAGTGGAAGAGATTGAAGGATTTATCAGCAGCACTCAGAGAAGAAAAAGCAAATCATTGTTTACTCCCTCTCTGATTTGTATACTGGTAGACCAACCTTCAGGAAGGAGAATGTTTTCCTTTATCTTTTGCATTTTATCCATTAATTAATTTAATTTAAAAGTCTTGCTTCCTTTCGCTGCCGCGCGCTGGCTTTTGTGTCCCACAGCAGCAGGATGTATGTATCGCTTTTCTGGGAGTCACTCTAGCTGTAGGCTGTTCTGGTAACAGCCTGTGATGTTAGTAAATAAAGACAGTTTTATTTAGTCATATGGATTTTAAGGTCTTCTTAATCTTTCTGTCTCTCTTTTTCTTGGCTCTCATCAGTCAAAGAAAGCAGCTGGTATAGCTACTATCGATGCTCTAATTTTACTGGCACCTCAAAGACCAAAATGTCTAAGTGTATCCTAGGATGTATAAATCTCTGTGTTTTATCTCCCATGGTTTACCTTTCTTTTGCCATTTTCTTGGTAGGTGAAAATCACCATGAATGTGAACTCCAACTATTGCTCTGTATACAACACCTACATACAGTAAGCAATTAGTACATAATCTATCATGACTCTCTCTGTACTTCTATCGGGGTGTGTGGGTTTTATAATCTAGAAGCCTGTTTCCCTGTTTGTTGGTGGATTTCATGCATCTCAGTTTGCACAAACTAAAATCTTGATTTGGCTAGTATATTAGAAAAATCACTAACTAGTGATGTTTATGATCTGATCTGATGTGAATTATTAAGTTTTGCAGAATTTGCGTATGTTGAATCCAGGAGAGCAACATTATTAAGAAGATGTTTTGGCTCATAAAATTTAGTACTAAGGTAGATATAAATGAGATTCAAAGCTCCATGATTGAGAAAACTTTTTATTTGATACAAATATATTAAGGATCTGTCTTCATTTTGCATCAATCAAAGACATCCAGGTTAATTTGAAACAGAAAAGAAACACGTGCATTCTATAAACTTGCATAGCAATTTTCACACAGAAATCAAGATTTCAATGTCAACTCATGTTCATTTTCTTAAAAAAATAAAACTCTTGCTGCATGAAGATAGGTGTTCAGGGGTCTGTTCTTGGGATTTATTGACTAGGCATCTCGGAAAGGGAGGCTTAGAGAAGGAAATGGCAACCCACTCCAGTATTCTTGCCTGGACAGTTCCATGGACAGAGGAGCCTGGCGGGCTGCAGTCCATGGGGTTGCAAAGAGACGGACACGACTGAGCAACTAACACAACTCGAAGGGAAGGAGAGGATGGTGCAGGCTGATGTAGCTTTGGGAGGATGCATCAGAGCCTTGCTGGAGGTTCCCTTGCTCACTTCCCTTTCACCCTGAGGATCTTCTTCTCTGCAACAAATGACCCTTGTCCCTTGGAATTTATATGAGCTTTATAAGAAATGTTCTATAACAGAGTTGTGTTTGATTCATCCATTCCTATCCCCAATACTCAGTTTGTGTCCAGTGGCCTGCGCTGGCCACCAGCATCTTTTACTGCCGAATGGATCTCATGAATAATTTGCACTAGGAATATCTTTTTCACAATCATCAAGGTGGAATTATTTTGCTAAATAAATAATCGTTACTTCAGAATCATTACACTGTTTGGGTGCTTTTAATGTGTAAGTTCCTGAATAAATTATATTCTACAGTGTTTTCATGCACAGCAGTCCCTGCTGTAAATCAAACCACAAATAGCATAACAAGTTTTTAAAAAATGATTATGAATTGACGTAAAAACCTGAAGCTGTATTGCTTTCATAATTTCAAATCTTTTCTCTAGCACTGTGTGACCTGTTGTTCTGGTAAAGGGGTATGAAGAGATGCTTCAAATAAAGTGAAAAATCTTCCAAGGTAGTGACTCATCTAGAAAATATATTAGAAATACTTCTGTCTCCAAAGTAAAAGGTTTTTTTTTTTTTTCATTTGCAGCCATATTTTTCTACATTTAATAATATTGATAATCAGTGTGCTTAATTTAACTTTATTGTTTTTTGGCTAACTACCATCCATACACAGCTATGACTAAATCCAAATAAAATATTAGGCTTATTTTACAAAATATATTATTACAAGCTTGGTTCTGGCACAGACCCACAGTAACCTCTGAAAATAATTAAAACATTCTTTACCTTATTTTCTGTATCCAATTTGTCTACTAGTGCTTTTGTTACCCCAGAGGACCTGTTGATTCATTAGCAACATTGAGATCTACTGAGTTTTTAATAGGGAACACTTTTTTCTGTGTTCCTCCCTTTCATTTTTTTAAAAACACAAACATTCAAGGTGTTAAAATATACATGAATTACTAATGACCTCTACAAGGAGAATACAATATTTTTTTCATAGAGACCTAAGAAATATTTAGTGTGGTTTGACAGCTTATTAAAAAGCAAAGACAGTACTTTGCCAACAAAGGTCCATCTAGTCAAAGCTATGGTTTTTCCAGTAGTCATGTATGGATCTGAGAATTGGACTATAAAGAAAGCTGAGCGCTGAAGAATTAATGCTTTTGAACTGTGGTGTTGGAGAAGACTCTTGAGAGTCCCTTGGACTACAAGGAGATCAAACCAGTCTGTCCTAAAGGTAATCAAGTCTGAAGATTCATTGGAAGGACTGAGGCTGAAGCTGAAACTCCAATAGTTTGGCCACCTGATGTGAAGAACTGACAAAGACTCTGATGCTGGGAAAGACTGAAGGCAGGAGGAGAAGGGAACGACAGAGGATGAGATGGCTGGATGGCATCACTGACATGATGCACATGAGTTTGAGTAAACCCCGGGAGCTGGTGATGAACAGGGAGGCTTGGCATGCTGCAGTCCATGGGGTCTCAAAGAGCGACTAAAGTGAACTGAACTGAGGTCCAAATAGCCATATATGGAAAACAGATGTCCCATAGTTGTGGGGTAGTGTTAGTCACTCAGTTGTGTGACTGTTTGCAATCCCAAGGACTGTAGCCTGCCAGTGTCCTCTGTCCATGGGATTCTCCAGGCAAGAATACTGGAGTGGGTTGCCATTCACTTCTCCAGAGGCTCTTCCTGAACCAGGGGTTGAACTCGGTCTCTTGCATTGCAGGCAGACTCTTTACTGTCTGAGCTACAGTGAAGTCCTACAGAAAACAAATGTCCAAAAAAATAAATAAAACATCCAGGTAGATCTTATTTAAGTCATAATTTGGGTATTGGGCCCTTCTTTATTTTCAAAATTTTAAACTTTACTTTTAATCACTAATGCTGAGATGTCTTCTGCTGGAATCAGGCCCCCTTATCATCCGCAGGTGTGTGTTTAGCTGTGTACCCAGTAGCTTAAATCCACAGCCCCAGAAAGACCCCAGTGCTGGGCTATCCCCCATTCCCCACCCTTATAAATGGCACTGCCATGTACCCAAACCCTCAAGCAAAAATTCTGGATTTCCTTGTTCCTGTCATTCCCTCGTCTCTCCCTTTGGATATATCAAGAAGTCCTCCTTCCTATTAACATACATTCCTGGGATAATCCCTGTTTTCCTTTTCCATTCCTAAACCCCCAAAGGAGTCACCATCATCTCCTACCAGAGTACGCCAAGAGCCACCCAGCCTCCCTGACCCTACCTTGGACCATCCTTCTGAAGGGTCTCATCAAAAGATAAATTGTATATCTTCATTGTATGCACCTCATGTTCCTTAATGGATTTCTATTCTATTCATTAGAATCTGAACTCTTTAGCCAGCCCAATATACAATGTGCTGGACCCAGGGCCACTTTTGCTTTCCCTCTTTATTCACTTAGGACATCCTCATCATCACTTTACTTATCTTGTCATCTTGCCTTGAGAGGACTTGACTCTTGCTGTTTCTCCATCTGGTAAACGGTGACACCTCCCTACTCATCATTCAAGTTTCTGGTTACATATATCTTTCTTAGACAAATAGCTAATCTCTTAACACCATTCAGAGAAGAAACTTCTGTAATTGGGTTTGAGAGCAGATTTTCAGAATTTTCTTAAACATTTATACACAAATGTATGTGCTAATACAAAGACATAGGTTTTTTATAACTCAATACTTCTATTTCACAGAATTTTTGGTAATTTTGGTTTCTCATTGAAGAGGTTGTCTTGGAGATTTTTTTGTCTTGGCAAATACAGTTGCATCTTTTTTTTTTTTTTTTTTTAACCTGCTAAATAGTATGTTTCAGTCTTTTGTGTTCCTTCCTTTTGTAACTAAATTTTTTAAAGAACTTGCTAATGATTTAGGAATGAGAGTTGAAGTGGCTGACTCAAAGATAGCTTCTGTATTAATCAGCTGTGAAAAATTTATTGAATCATTTTTGTTTTGGAGGCCATACCATTACATAACTTCTTGTACACTTGCAACAGTGCTTTACGAATGATGTCAAAACATAGATTGGTACATCCTAAGATATGTGTATTTCTACTTTTACAGCATATTGCAAGCTTCACTATACCCGCCCCCCACAAAAAAAGAAAACTGAGCCCATCTACACCACTATCCTCAAAGTAGCAGAATAGGAGACCCTTTGACTGACCCTATGCAGTGAAATTGTAATATTTAACCAATTAACCAATTTTGTGGAGGGTAAGGCCCTTTTCTACAGTATGATGAACACCAATTGAAAGTTTGTATCCCAAACATCATTCATAACATGAAATTATCAAAGTAAACATTTAGGAAATTGCCCAAGAATAAAAACACACACAGTGTCTGTTCCTTTATAAATATTTCAGAACAGCTAAACCTGAAGGGTTGACCATGAGCTCAGAGGAAGCTCACACTGGAGACACTGAAGTGGGTTACAACCCCTTCATCTTCTTTCAGTCTGCCCTTTGACAAACGAGCCAGCTCTTTTAGCGTCACTTCTGTATTGTTTTTCGTATACACCACAGAAAACAACATTTCATTGGGTGATCCATCTAACACTTAGTTTGTATTTACCAAAAGAGTTTTCATCCCTTGTGATTTTGATCAGGCCTAAAATAAAGATTATTGATTATTGAGTACATCAAGACCTTTATTTCCTTCTTTATTATTGCTTTTATTTGATTGCTATATGGCCCATCTATTGCTTTAAGGCTTTTGGAAATATACACACACAGATTCATCATTGAAAGTAAATGTGGCAAACCCAATTCTCTCTGAATATAAAGCTCAGAAAGTCTCACCAGGGAATCTCAGTCATAAAACCAAGAACATATAAATCTCTCTAAGGAGGGATAAAATTTCAAAGAAGACACTTTTTCAAAGCAAATATCAGGAGGGTGGTTTTTTCCTAAATATAACACAATTAAAATAGTCAGAGTTGAGAGATAAGTCCTTTAAAACTGCTTCTGCTTGGCCAAAATGATACCTCAAGAGCTGAAGCCTGGAGAACACTCCCAAGAAACTTGCTTTGGGATGGACTGTGGAGGCTGCTTTATTCTTGGAAAATACGGAAGAGTTTGAAATCACATATACTTCTTAAAAATGTAAGAATGGGACCAGAAGCTATGAAGTGCAATGACTAACGTCCACAGGTCTGAGGGGGTGAGGCTCAGCTGCCTGTCTTGAGCTGTGTTGCCTCTCAGCCACTGTGGTTTATCAGATGTCCACCCACAGGAATGGGAAGTCTGTCAGGAAGTAAGACACTTGTGAGGAAATGGGAAGGATGGGTCACGAAGTGGGAGATATTTGTCAGGAAGTGGGACGTGAGTCAGAAAGTGTGAGATATAGACCACGACGTGGGAGATACTTATGAGAAGTGGGAGATATAGGTCAGGAAGTGGGAGACACAGGTCAGGAAGTGGGAGATACTTATGAGAAGTGGGAGATATTTGTCAGGAAGTGGGACATGAGTCAGGAAGTGTGAGATATAGACCACGAAGTGGGAGATACTTATGAGAAGTGGGAGATATAGGTCAGAAGTGGGACACACAGGTCAGGAAGTGGGAGATACAGATCAGGAAGTGGGAGATGCTTATGAGAAGTGGGAGATACAGTCAGAAACTGGAAAGCATGTATCAGGAAGTGGGATGTGAGTCAGGAAGTGGGAGATATAGATCAGGAAGTGGGAGACACAAACCAGGAAGTGGAAGATATTTAGGAGTGGAGGATACTGGTCAGGAAGTAGGAGGCATTTGTTACGCAACAGAAGGCACACCTCTCCCTTTGGCTTTTTCAGAGCAAGCTGTCAAGGGATACAGACCCGAATCTTCTGCATGATGTTTATCTGTCAGAGCACCAAAGGGTTCTCAAGAGTCCATCTTCTGTCACTTACTCCCTTTCTGTAAGTTGGAGTACAATTTCAGGTAATTATAATGGAAAATACAAGGTTCAGATTAGATCAGTCGCTCAGTCGTGTCCGACTCTTTGCGACCCCATGAGTCGCAGCACGCCAGGCCTTCCTGTCCATCACCAACTCCCGGAGTTCACTCAGACT
>NW_011494949.1:3061420-3062274 GCF_000754665.1 Bison bison bison
CTCTCAAGAGTCTTCTCCAGCACCACAGTTCAAAAGCATCAATTCTTCGGTTCTCAGCCTTCTTCACAGTCCAACTCTCACATCCATACATGACCACAGGAAAAACCATGGCCTTGACTAGACGAAACTTTGTTGGCAAAGTCATGTCTCTGCTTTTGAATATGCTATCTAGGTTGGTCATAACTTTCCTTCCAAGGAGGAAGCATCTTTTAATTTCATGGCTGCAGTCACCATCTGTAGTGATTTTGGAGCCCAGAAAAATAAAGTCTGACACTGTTTCCACTGTTTTCACATCTATTTCCCATGAAGTGATGGGACCGGATGCCATGATCTTTGTTTTCTGAATGTTGAGCTTTAAGCCAACTTTTTCACTCTCCACTTTCACTTTCATCAAGAGGCTTTTGAGTTCCTCTTCACTTTCTGCCATAAGGGTGGTGTCATCTGCATATCTGAGATTATTGATATTTCTCCTGGCAATCTTGATTCCAGCTTGTGTTTCTTCCAGTCCAGCATTTCTCATGATGTACTCTGCATATAAGTTAAATAAACCGGGTGGCAATATACAGCCTTGATGTACTCCTTTTCCTATTTGGAGCCAGTCTGTTGTTCCATGCATAAGAACCTGGAATGTCAGGTCCATGAATCAAGGCAAATTGGAAGTGGTCAAACAAGAAATGGCAAGAGTGAATGTGGACATTCTAGGAATCAGTGAACTGAAATGGACTGGAATGGGTGAATTTAACTCAGATGACCATTATATCTACTACTGTGGGCAGGAAGCCCTCAGAAGAAATGGAGTAGCCATCATGGTCAACAAAAGAGTCTGAAATGCAGTACTTGGATACAATCTCAAA
>NW_011494949.1:3062454-3134684 GCF_000754665.1 Bison bison bison
CTCTATACAGTCAGCAAAAACAAGACCGGGAGCTGACTATGGCTCAGACCATGAACTCCTTATTGCCAAATTCAGACTTAAATTGAAGAAAGTAGGGAAAACCACCAGACCATTCAGGTATGACCTAAATCAAATTCCTTATGATTATACAGTGGAAGTGAGAAATATTTTAAGGGCCTAGATCTGATAGATAGAGTGCCTGATGAACTATGGAATGAGGTTTGTGACATTGTACAGGAGACAGGGATTAAAAAAAAAAAAATACAAGGTTATTTGCCTTTAAATCAATTGCCTCTGAAAAATGCCACATAAACTCCAGAGAATCAACAGCTAGAGCATCAGCCTACATCCTCCAGAGGCACTAAAGGCCCAAATCCAGGTGTCCTCAATTTTGGTGCTAGTGATATCCGGGGCAGGAAAGTTCCCTATTGTAGTGTGGCCTGTTTATTGTATGATGTTTAATAGCATCTCTAGCTCCTACCCCACAGATACTAGTGGTGCTCACTGACTGTCACTGATTGGGCCAAACAAGAATGTCTCCAAACATGGCCAGAAGTGTCTGGGCTGGGGGTCAAAATTGATGTAGATGATTAACTTCAGGCTTAACTAAAGTCTGTCCTGAGGTCAGAGCTAAAACAATCACATTTCACAAAGTGCTGGTTGAGGAATTTCTCAAGAACTTCAAGAAACTCTTGAAATTATGAAAAAATTGTACTTTGATTCTACAGAAATCTCAATCATGGTGTCCATTTTATTCATTTTTTAGAGTTACAATGACTGAATTTCTAGAAGAACAACTACTTAGATTAGGGGGCAAGTGGATTATCCTTCCAATTATTTTTAAGTTAACTGTGACTAATATCAGGGAAAAAAGAAGCAGTCTGGAAATGCTGAAAGAAGTAAGGTTTTCAATGAAAGTTTTGGTGCAGATTTTTTATAATTATTGGCTTCTGGAGCTTGCGACTGTCTTGAATCTTAGCGTCCCTTCGTGCCTGCTCATGACTGTACATCATTATCGCATAAGTGAAATGGCTTCTGCTCTTTTTCTCCCTGTTGCTTATTATTTTGGTTTCTACTGCTTTAACATAAACCTGGTGGGTACAGACATCATTGTTGTTCAGTCGCTAAGTCGTGTCCAATTCTTGCCACCCCATGGACTGCAGCATGCCAGACTTCCTGGTCCTTCACTATCTCCTGGAGTATATTACTTGACTGTTATTTCAGAATCATTGTATCCACAAACAAAATTTGAGAATAATTTTCTCTTTCACAATAGGAAATGCAAATCTAAAATCCTATGGAAATCAGCGTCTCAGGCAGACAAAAAGAACCACATGTTATAAAAGGGAAAAAGTGGGGGGAAAAGAAATTCTGTTGAGACAGAGAACTTCTAGCTAAAAGTAAAATGTATGTGGTCAGTGTCAGCCAAAGAAGAACTCAGGTTCACAGAGGGAATAATGAGCCGTTGTTCCTTTCCACACAATGAGGTTCATTCTACTCCTGGAGACAAAAGCATTTCGAATTCATTCACGAAAACATTCACAGAAAGAAAAAACTCTGAATGTTGTTTTTGGGATAAGAAAGAATATCCCCTCAGGCTCTCTATATCTTCAGTGCTGGATTCAGCGAGCCAGACCGAGGCAACAATAGGTTCTTGTCACTGGGATCCTAGCACCTGAGTAGTCAGCATCAAGAGCCAGGTGTCCAGCCAGCGGAGGTGAAAGAGCCCATTCCCCTCCTCCTGCTCCACCTCCCTTCTCTTTCTCATCCTCATCCTTCTCCTCTTTTTCTTTTTAGCTATCATTTCTGCATGATAACAAGTGTGTGTTATACTTAATTTTTTTTCTTTTAAAAGCTGTGTTTCATTTAACTTCAGAAAATGTATCAAACCCCTTCTTAACAGCCTAGTCCTGTGAACCCAGGAGTTGATCATCCCTGTCCCTGACTCCCCTTCAATCACCAGTGGGCATGACGCTGTAGACAATGTGGGGTGACCATCAGAGATGGTGACGGCTGGTCCCGTGCCCCTACTAAGAATAGAAAGGTACCTTCTTTATGTCCTGGCCACTCAGTTGTTTTCTAATTCTTAGATTGAAATAAAGTTGTTGTTTCATAGTTACCATCCATGCTGCTGCTGCTGCTAAGTTGCTTCAGTTTCGTCCGACTCTGTGCGACCCCATAGACAGCAGCCCACCAGGCTCCTCCGTCCCTGGGATTCTCCAGGCAAGAACACTGGAGTGGGCTGCCATTTCTTTCTCCAGTGCATGCATGCATGCTAAGTTGCGTCAGCCATGTCCCACTCTGTGCAACCCCATGGACAGCAGCCCACCAGGCTCCTCTGTCCATAGAATTCTCCAGGCAAGAATACTGGAGTGGGTTGCCATTTCCTTCTCCAGTTACCTTCCATAGTCAATGCTAAATTTAATTTATATGTTTCTAAGAATAAAGCTAAGATCCATGCTCCTATTATCAGAATAACAAATTTCACTGTTTTCTTTTCCAGCAAATGTCGTGTAAGTCATGAGAGAAAGATAGTATGGTCTTCGTTTTTTCAAGCCTGGTAAAGCAACACATTGCAGTGGTTTTTGTCATTGAAAATCATGTTAACAAAGATATTTCTAAAATAATAACATCATATTAACGAATGTTCTAAATAAGCAAACATTGCTGATTTAAAATTTAATTTTTAAAATCCAATTCAGCTGTAGATGATTCTCTAAAGCTCACAGATTTTCTAAAGTTCACAGTGTGATAAAGTTACAAAGAATGCCCATTCTGGAACGCAGCTACTCACATTCAAAGTCTGTCTCGGATGTTCTCAGCACCTGTTCTGAGGAAGATGACCCATCTCTCCCTGACTCTACTCCTCACCTTCCAATGGGTAATAAGGATGCTAATTACTTCCTAAGGTTGGTCCAAGAATCAGGTGTGTTGATCTCTCTGGGGCACGCAGATGTTCAACACACACAAGCTTTGATTTCTTGAGTGGTGAAACAGGGAAATTGGGCTCCAGTCACAGAGTCAAAGAATGAATTTCACCAACTCACAAACACTCCGGCAGGCACTTTATATTAAAGGGTAGAGATACAAAGCCCTCAGCATAGACACTGAGGGGGTGTGAAGAGTCCCCAAAGGTGGGAATAGCAGAAGTTCTTATATCATTATTGGAATTGATCTGTTCATTTTTGGTTAGCTTGGGGCCAGATATGTGTAATTTCTGACCAATGAGTTTAAATGTTGCAAAGTCCAGTTTATCATTTTTAAGGCTTTCTGGGATCCCCCATTTCTCAGTTTTTCTAGACATTGAGACACCATCCCTCGACCCTTTTTTAAGACCCCAAACCGTTAATTAGGGGTTTAACATAATGCATAGGAGCTAATTGTCTACCTGGGGTTTTTCTTGTTGATAAACAACAGTTAATGATTGTCTTGTCCTGGGTCTGAATGCTCTATGACCCTCCAGACCAGGGAGGCGTTCCTCTGAAGACCTGACTACCTAACAATTTCTGTCTCAGTGGGACTGATCCTACATTCACTGACAAAAATAAGGAGAGAGAGGCCTTAGCATCAAGGCACACTGGTATCATTATTAGCAATGATGAGTACATGTCTAAGTGCCAGCTATATGCACCCAGCCCTGAGCAAGTCACATGGCTATCAATAAATCTTCAAAACTACGAGGACATCAAAAGACAGATGGCACCCACATCCAGGGTTTCTTTCCACAATACCACCTTACTCGCATCTAAACACCAATCTTGTCCTTCCCAAGGTACATGCTGCTGAAACCCCTCCATCTAAGAAACACTTAGAAAATTTGCCTAGGAACATCTAACTTAAAATTTAAATCGCCTTGGATTTAGAATCTGTAATTCAACGAATGCATTGAGAAGCACACGTTCGACATGCGTGACGACCACATTTGACAAGCATGTCCCTCCTTCCTGGGCATGCACGCTCAGTCACTTCAGTCAGGGCCAACTTTTTGCCACCCTGTGGACTGTGGCCTGCCCCGCTCCTCTGTCCACGGGATTCTCCAGGCAAGAATAGTCGAGTGGGTTTCCATGCCCTCCTCCAGGGGACCTTCCTGACATGGGGACTGAGCCCTCTTCTGCAATGTCTTCTGCAGTGACAGGCAGGTTCTTCACCCCTGTGGCCACTTAGGAAGTCCTCCATCTTTCACACCTCAAAGGAAAAAGAGCTCCTGAGAGTGAGGGGCCATCAGCGCATTAGGTCCGTATCCATGACTGAGTAAACCTTAGAGCACACAGCAGTAACCAAAAGCATTTTAAAGATACAGTCACGTTAACTCAGCTCAGTTTCACCTCCTCTGATCTTTGTTTCTTTGCTACATTTCTTAGATAATAGTTTCGCAGTCCCATTTTATTTGCTTTGATAAAGCCTAAACTTTGTTTTTAAGTTGATAGTTTAGCAGAACTGTGATTTCCAGAATTCAGTGTCCAGCAAGTAATCCAGGAAGCTGTCTGCCTTCCTCCCTGTACCAGCAGAAGCACACTTCTGGGTTTTCTGGCCTGGCCGACCCTCTGAGTCCTGGGGTGGAGGATTTTGCCCACAAGGTGGATAAATATTCTTCCTCTGCCTTCCCTGCCTTCCCAGGGGTTATCAGAGGACTTCTCTTCCTTCACAGTATGACATGCCAAAATGCAGATCAACTCTTAACTGAGCCAGTGAATTAATCACCTTGAACTTTGGACTGCAGGGAGGTGGTAAAGCCTCTCTGCTGGGGGAATTATGGCAACGTGATGTGTGGATGGTCTCTTTGGCTCGTAGGAGTCAGGTTTTGAGAACCTTTTGATCTTCCTATCATTAACACCCAGGACTCCCACAGCAACATGAGAGACGGGATTATAAAAGCGAACAAAAGGTTACATGTGCACAGAATATTTCACTTCAGAACAGAAGCGACAGGACTCTCCCTGTCTCCTGCTCCATCTTCCTCCTTCCCATACTTTCTTTTCATTTTCATTGTGAGATAAATAACTTTACTCCTCATCTCTTCTTCCTGCTACAGATGTTAGGACAGTCAGTTTATTAATGCGCAAAGATTCCCTATGTGGTCAAGTTTTTAAGGTCTTACAATAAATTATTTTTGTTGCCTTCTACTTATGGCAAACACCAGTAAACTCTTGAGTCTGTCAAAATTCATGTAACTTCGCAAAACACAGTTCCAGTTAGTGTTGACCACGAGTGCAGATTGGGAAGGACAGGGAAGCCTGGTGTGCTGCCGTCCATGGGGTCACAAAGAGTCAGACACGACTGAGCGACTGAGCAACGGCAGCAGTGAGTGCGGGAGTCCCTGTCTCCCGTGAATGACCAAACGGATTGAAATATAGTGGGCAGAATGCTCATTGTGGCAAACTTTGTCTTCCAAAAAGAAGTGAGCCAGTTTCTGTCCTCACTGACTTCCAGACAATTCGGCCTCGTAAGGAAGGGATCATCATTCAGGGGATGAGAGTCACAGTGGGTTTGCAGGACTCACACAGAGACCCAGGAGCGGTGTCAGAAATCATTATAAAGGAGAGTGGACACAAGCTCCCCGTTTCCACCCTTAGTGAAATTCTATGAGATGATTGTTTGGGAAGTTGATGCAATAGGAAGTGTGGGGGTTGGAAAGCGTCATGTTTATTTGGATTAGATACCACGCATTTTTAATTTGCCCCAAGAAAAATTACACTGGAAAGAGAAGAAGATTTGGAACGATTCCTTTAACAGATCTAAAGGATAACATTCTTTTTTTTTTTTTTTTAAGCTGAAGAGTACAGAAAGAACATTCTTCTACCTTATTTATTTTTAATTGAAGATGCTGTACGAGCATTTGCCAAATGATTCAAGTGAGAGCCATAATTAGGCAATGCGAATGGGGAGAGAAAGGCAGTAAGTCCCAGCAACGAAGCCTCTATTTATGGATATTACCACACATAATGAAAGCAAAACAGTTGTGGCTGGGTATTAAATTTAGAGTATCGTTCCTAATAATATTCTCCATGTGTGAAACAGTTGGCCGAAACTATCAACATGAGGATAAGTTCCTGATGCTTAGATGGTTAAGAATCTAGTGCGAATAATTAAGGATTAAGTAAACAAAGAACTAAATATGAACAACAACAACAAAAAAAAGGCCACAAGACTTTGTAGTATAAAGTGATTCTGTCCTAAATTATCTTTTTTTTTAATTGCTTTCAAAAATGTTAACCACATAATTGTCAAACCAAGCCAGATTTTTTTCTTTAATATGAAAATAGATGAGTTTTATTACTCAAGTAGATACAGAATCTCAGGCTTAATATGTTGGGAATAATTACTTTCAGATTTAAACAGTGAGTATGCCGCAGTCTTTGCAAACATCAGTGGGATGTGTGTGTGCTGTCCCTTCAGCTGTGTCTGACTCTTGGTAACCGTATGAACTGCAGCCTGCAAGGGATTCTCCAGGCAAGAATACTGGGCTGAGTTGCCCTGCCCTCCTCCAGGGGATCTTCTCAGCCCAGGGATCACACCAGGTACCCTGTCTCCTGCATTGGCAGGAGAGCTCTTCACCACTAGCACCCTCTGGGAAAGCCCAATATTTCTGTCTTTTCTAATTCCTAACTAGAATATGTGTTCAGGGAAGGATCCACATGGATACATTGCTCAATGTTTATTGCTGAATTAATGTCACTTCATTCTGTTGGCCAATTCATTCATTCAGAAGAAAATTAGCTCAAGACCAGAATTTTGCTGTCTTCAAGAAAAAATGGCATTTTATGAGATTTACCACAGGAAAGTCTATTTTTTCTCAGTGGTATAGATAAACCTCTCACAAGATAGGAGCGCAGGCATCCTTTAGAAATTCTGAAATTTCAAACATGTTACAGGAAGTTTTACACCGGTTCCACCAGCTCCCTCATAATCACCGTCTGGCAGAATGAAGACAGCGAATTGCTAAGTCCCGGGTTTCTATCACCTACAAGGTCATGTTCAACATGGATTTGAAGCAAAAGGGTGGAGAAAAACCATCATGTGAATTGAACCATCAAATAAGTGTCTGCAGAATCAGAGTAGTTCTCTGCCTGCATGTAGGATGAAAAATAAACTGTAAGACTGACTCTGCTAGGGTGATAGTTGATATGTTCTTGCATTTTCCCAACTTTCTTAGAGTTATGCTCTTATCAACAAAAAATTTGCCCCCAACTGATACTTATTCTCTTCTAAAATAAGTAAGAAGTAATCCAGAAAGGATTTTTTTGCCTGCAATTAAAAACAACAACACAATTTTGAAAATATATTTTCTATCACATAGCTTTACCTCCCATCTCCAAAAAAAAAAAAAAAGAAATCAAATAAAAGTGTCCAGGCTCCATTTTCAGATTTCTTTTCACTTCTTCCAAATGCATGACTGACTGTTTGAAAAGGTTGGTGAGACTCTGCAGGGAGTGCAAGCTAGCTTCAGCTGGTGTGATGGTGACAGTCTGCTTTCTAAGGGCCTCTGCGTCCTTCTCTGGGGACACGGAGCAGGTGCTTTGAAGCACAACGTGGACCATGTCACGCCGTCGGGTGGAACAGTTCAGAATGCCATTGCATCATCCAAGCTCTTCCCTGGAATGGTAAGCCCACGTGATCTGGTCGCCCCAAAGCGCAGTGTGTCCTGTGAGCCTGACATGCCCTGTGTCCTGGTTCCCCAGCCACATCCCATCCCTCCTTCCATCCTGGAACGTGGGGGTCCTTTCTCAGCCTTGTGGATGGCCCCTTCTCCCCTCACCCCCACCCGCCTCCATCCCCAGATCTCAGCTTACAAAGTTCCTTTACAACGTGCCCTTCCTTCCTCCACCATCACCCTCCAAGGGCTGCCTTTCCCAACCCTCTACTTGGCTGTATTTGCTACTTTCCTTTAAGGCTGATGCTCCTTTATTGATTCCTTGTCCTTTTCTTCCCCCAGAATGTAAGGTTCACTTCAGGTCTCTTGAGCCTCATTTACTGCACTAGCAATGGACTTGGCATAGTTCCCAGAGCTCAGTTGGGGCTTGGAAAACCCTGGTGAGTGGAAGGCTGGGTAGATGAATAATCCTGTGAAAGAAGGGGTGAGATAAGATAAAAGGGTGTTAGCAGAGAAAGGAACCAAGAGTGCGTCCAATCGGTGGGAGGAGGGTGGCTGCAGGTGGGAACCCAATTTGAATCTGGTAAACAGGGTGAGAAACTCCGGTCCAGATTCAGACCCAAGCTTGGCAGTGACAGACCCATTATGGTTGCAGAAGGGGGACCCAAGGGGACGGGTGCAGGCGGGGAGCTGTGGGTTCTGACCTTGGTGACCTGGAATGGGAAAGAGCATTCCTTGACTCTACTGGCCAAGGACTGAACACATGTCCGGGCAGAAAGCTTCTTCCCAGGCGAGGACAGCTTCTGTTTTAACCCAGCCTCTCCACACAATTGCTTAACCTTGTTTAATACATGATATGACATGTGCTGATCCAGAGGGTGGAATTCTGCCAAGATGTCTTTTTTCACTTAAGGAATAACTAACATACTCAGTAAGTCTTGCCCGAAAGAGCTTTGCAAAAATATTTCTGTGGCGTTTAAATGCTACAATCAAATGAATGACAACCTTTTATCTGTGTCAACACACACCCCACTGCAACATCTACTGTTGAATCGTCTGTTTGCTGTTTGCTTGGTTTTGTTTTTCTTGTCATTTTCTCTGACAAGAGTCAGCATGAGGGAAAGGAAGTGACTAACTCACCTCTCCCGAGAAAGCATCAAAGGAACT
Organism: Bison bison bison; assembly: GCF_000754665.1. Taxonomy (NCBI): domain Eukaryota; kingdom Metazoa; phylum Chordata; class Mammalia; order Artiodactyla; family Bovidae; genus Bison; species Bison bison. The sequence continues at coordinate 3,071,213 of NW_011494949.1, forward strand.
AAGATTCCAACAGTCCTCAGTGACGCTGTTCATCCTTTAGAAGATCTTTGGCAGCTAAGGTTTACACAAAGACTGATCCTTAAATAAGGAGATTACAATAGTCTTATTATTTCACAAGTTAAAAAAAGAAATGAATGTACTGAATGACATGGCTGTTGAAATCCTTCTTGCAAAACATACACTCATAATATTACTTCTCTAATTCTTTCCAGTAAGAGTTGACAGTCGCTAGCATTTGAAACTAATATGTTACTTTAGAACCCCCTAGATGGTATTTTAGTATTTGAGGGTACATTTTTTGTAGTACTGCTAATAGGAAAATAACTCAGAGTTCAGTAATGCTTTGCAGAATAATAAGTTATGAACACAGACACGAATAAAACATGCTAGCAAAGAAAATGAAGAGTACTTTTTTAATTGTTATTATTTGCAGAGATTGCATGAAGCAAGAGGTCCAGTGAGCACGGTTTGGAGACCTCCCTGAGGACACAAGACAAAGAGACAGCATGTCTGTCCTTCAATATCGGGTAGATGGAAGCATCTATTTTTCTTTAGTCGGAGTTCTTGTCTTCAATTTTAATCTGTATTTTTATTCTCCCATGAAGAATGGACTGATGGTCAGTGTAGAACATGTGAAAATTTGAGCATATCCTATATCAATAATTAGTTTTGAAACTTGAAATCATATTGTAGTAGATAAATCTGGAATAATATTGCAAAATATGTGAGTTTGGAAGGAGAAGGTGATTGATGCTCACTCACAGTGTGGTATTACGGATATCCTATCAACTCCCACTTGCGTTACTGCTTTTATGAGTTGAATACAGTCAGAGAGAAAACCCTACACGTAGATTGCAGAATGTGAGGCTCTTATCCAGGTCCAAATTTCCCTCTCAAAATAGCAGAAGAAAATAACTTTTATCGTGAAGAGGGTGAGTAGAGAATATTCTAATGTCTTCTACATACTCTTGAAATAGCCTGGACAGAACCAAGCACTTGCAGAAGTCGTCATAAGAGGTCAGTAAAATAAAGCTACATTTAAAAAACATATTTGTTCTGCTTCAGATTAACTCTAGATGAATAGCCTAGATCCAATACACTCAGATGGGCTCTTTCCTGAGCTTAAGAACCTGGTCCACTAAGAGGTGAATGGTACACGCAGGAAAGGATGCAGCTGGTGAACCTGTGGGCTTTCCCTGGTGGCTCAGATGGTAAAGAATCTGCCTGCAACGTGGGAGACCGGGGTTTGATCCCTGGGTAGGAAAGACCCTCTGGAGGAGGGCATGGCAACCTACTCCAATATTTTTGCCTGGAGAATCCCCATGGACAGAAGAGCCTGGCAGGCTACAGTCCATGGGGTCACAAACGGTTGGATACAACTGAGTGACTGAGCACAGTAAATCTGTGGTCATTTAGTTTCCAGGGAAAAGCTGAGAAGCAGTGTGTTTTAGAGGGAATGCTGAGTGCCCATACTACAGAAGATAAAAAGAAAGTCATAAACAGACAGAGTGCCCTAGTTTATTTTTAAATGACAGGAAAGAGGGAAAAAAGCAGTGCAAGAAGAAATGATGACTGATTTCCAAATATATTTTGAAACTGAACAGGTCTCCATGGAGACTCATTAACATCTTTAAATGGTGGGTATGTACTTCAGTCTTTAATCTACATCTTCTCTTAGAGTTAAATTAGCAAACTGGAGATTACAGAGCCTTGAAAACAAAGGGAGCCTGAGACAAGGGCTGCTGGACAAGACCTCTGATGCAGCCAAGGGGATAAATGTCCCTCTTCATTTTGCTTTATATTCATCACATTCTTTGTCTCCTGGTCTCTCTCTGTCTTTTTCATCTTCCTGTGTTTGCCACTGACCAAAACCAAAGACAGGTAGATGGTATAGTCCCCACAGAGCAATTTCTGTGGTACAGAACTTAGTGGAGAACTTGAAGGATGGAGATTAAGATCAGGGAACAAACAAAGCAACACCACAAAGCAACACCAACTCAGTAACTTCTGCTGATCTCACATCGGGTGCCGCCATCTGCAAGGTAGTCAAGGATGACGTTTATGTTGCCTGGACATGTTACAGCTACTCATTAAACTGGATTCTGTTAAAAAGCAGAAGAAGGGGGAAATAGATATTAGAAAATCAGTCAGCATGTCTGATGCAAGATGATTTTATCCAAAAGGCTGTAGAACCCAAAGACAGGAACAAAGATAAACATGAATGGGAAGTATTCAGCCCCATATTGCCCAAGGTATTGAAAATTAATAGAAATGAAAATTATGCGTGGATAAATTGAATAGGTAATATGCAAACTACGTTTTGTTCAGCCAAATTAACACGTTTTCAGCATTTCCTACATTCTCAATATACACAAAATATGAATAAGGAACATTAGCAATTCTGTGAGCAAAATTAAGCATCAATTAATGAGAAAAGCAACTGCCTAAATACCAAAACAAGCTTGATGTATGTGGATGTCACTGGTACCATTTCATTCTAAGTTTCCATAACTATAAGCTGTCTTAGCCTGGCAAGACAGGCAAGCCACTCCAGTACTCTTGCCTAGAAAACCCCATGCATGGAGGAGCCTGGTAGGCTGCAGTCCATGGGTCACTAAGAGTCGGACACGACTGAGCAACTTCACTTTCACTTTTCACTTTCATGCATTGGAGAAGGAAATGGCAACCCACTCCAGTGTTCTTACCTGGAGAATCCCAGGGAAGGGGAAGCCTGGTGGGTTGCTGTCTATGGGGTCGCACAGAGTCGGAGACAACTGAAGTGACTTAGCAGCAGCAGCCTCAGCAGCAGCCTGAGACCTTTAGGAAAACACGTGCACACCGAGGCTTGATGAAGGACTGAAGCTCTGGGGGATGTGTGATTGAGGTCAGAGCGGAGTGAGGCAGACAGCGTGGACTGTGGCACGAGAAGCTGCTGAGCGTGGGTTGCTGCCTTGGGAGATGAGAGAGTGCTTGGTGGGTAGTTGGTCTAGCTGGCTGCCTCTTCCTTGGGTCTCCTGTGTTCAGCGTTTGCTCCACTGGGGGTTCACTCTCGAGCAAATCTGGGTTGCCTCATCTGGCCTTAAAGCAGTCACCCAGAATGTGAAAGGGTGGCTCAGTGCCTCTCCAGGATAACATGCTCCATGATGATGCCCGTGGCTGAGCAAACTTGGAAGGCGCAGAGGACTTTTGAGGCCAAGAAAGCAAAGAACACTTTACAAATGTGCCTAGTGTGCAAAGCTTTAGGACACAATTATCCAAATAAAATTCCGATTATAAAAAGCTCACTGTTAAAGTCTAAAGTCTGAGCTAATTTTGCCAAGAGCAATTTGTCTTGTTCTCACTTTTTTTTAATATAATGTTCTTTTTATTCTATTATTTGTTAGCAAGTACATAAGTAACATGTGTTCATAACAGATAATAAATTTATCTTGGTAAGTAATAACTAAGAAAAAAGTTGATCTTGCAAACTTCTGATTTTAAAAGTCATTAGACATTTTAGTTGGTGATTACTTTTCAAGGGTCATGTAGACAGATTTAATCATGTTCTTAATTGGCCACTTCTCATCATGACATTTATGCTATAAAATGTGATGTTTTGTAAATGAGAGCAAGTCAAAAACTCCAAACGATTTTGTCCATGACCTTCTTGATCACTGCAATTTGTATTTTTATTCCCATCATGAATGCTGATAAAAAGCAAGAATATGTTTTATAAAGTCTTTGTTCAAGAGTTTTGGTCTAAGACAAATCACACATTCTTATGTAAGACTTCACTAAACTTTCATGACTAAAAAAACTCTGAAATATTACTCAGTCTGGATAAAACATTCCGTACTAGAAGGATGTTTGCTCTTGGAGGCTGCCTTGGAGATGGGTGATTCAGAAATACCAAGTTCAGCCCAGTGCCATTCAAAGCCATTCCTCATACAGCCACCTGACGGAATCATAATAATGCAGGAAATCAAGTAAAATGAAGGATTTTTAAATCCTCTGCAGTGAAAAAAAAAGGGGGGGGGTTCTAACAGGCACGATGACCTTGGTTTAGGGCATTCCCTGGGGGATTGATGACCGCCTTGGACGATCAACTCCCCCAGATGACCATCAATCCGCAGGCAATGCCCCATCTGTATGGCTCTTGCCTAATTCAATTATTTGCAGTCGTGGGCTTTCCTTTGTGAATATTTTATTGTGCAGTCAAGCTCTCTGACTTTCTTCTCTTCCTGCTCAATTTTATTTCTCTGATATAGACCAGCCCAGCTCTATATTCCTCTCACATACTCAGAAGCCATATCTAATTCATGGAGAGAAAAATATATGTGCATTCATAGATGCAGATCGAGTTAAGTGGACATTTCGGGGGAAATATTTATAAACAAATTCAAATAGACATAGATTATCAATGTGTGTATATACACTAGTTTCATAAATCACTGTAGGCCATTTTATTACAGTGTGTTTTTATATCCAAATGAGGATTAGCTTGTGGTTTTTAGTTTTAGGCAGAATTTGAAAATCACAGTTTAGATAAGGTTGGATGCTACTAGTTGAATAAACCATGATACTCTCAACATAAGACTGGAATTTAAAGCATAAAACAAAACATTGCAACTGTGAGTAGCTGATGTGTGCACGCGTGTGTGCATGCATACCCTAGTGTCTGGGCCAACACTCATGTCTCCGTGTGGGGTTAAGAACAGTGTCCATGGAGACGTGTAAGCAGGTGAGCCCCAAAGTCAGCTCACAGGCTTTGTCCTCAGACGGGTCAGATTCAAACCTCCGTTCTAGCCTGAGACTGGAGAGCAACCTCACTCCGTGTTGGGCACTTGGAGAGAACTCCCTGCCTGCAACCCCTCTGTCTCTGCGAGGGCTAGATGTGAAGTTGTCGCATGATTATTTGCTGGTTAGTGTGCAGATGCTTTAAAGTTCTCTGTCCATGGAGTCCCCAGGCAAGAAGAGAGGGCCTCCAGGCACTGGAGGGGTTGCCATCCCGTGCTCCAGGGGATCTTCCTGACCCAGGGCTCAAACTGGTTCTCCCCCAAAGCAGGCAGATTTTTTTACTGTCTGAGCCACTAGGGAAGCCGGTAGTTTAAATTAAGATCTATTAAAAAAAGAAAGAAGTACTATTTTGCTTCTTAGGCCATGAGAACCTGAAGCAGAGATTTCTTGAATCTTCAAATTTTACCAGTGAGAGATGACTTAGGTCTTCCTATGGAGATGACACAATGACCAATGAACTCAGTTAATGATGTTAGATTTAAGGTAATAATGATTGCATAGATGCATTTAACATATGTAATTAATATAAAAATGGGATTCCTTACAGCTCAGCTGCTAAAGAATCTGCCTACAATGCGGGAGACCCTGGTTTGATTCCTGGGTCAGGAAGATCTGGCTGGAGAAGGGATAGGTTACCCACCCCAGTATTCTTGGGCTTCCCTTGGGGCTCCACTGGTAAAGAATCCAACTGCAATGCTGGAGACCTGGGTTCAATTCCTGCGTTGGGAAGATCCCCTGGAGAAGGGACAGGCTACCCGTTCTAGTATTCTGGCCTGGAGAATTCCATAGACTCTATAGTCCATGGGGTCTCAAAGAGTCGGACACGACTGAGTGACTTCCAAAAAAAAAGCTTAAAAATAATAGTTTCCAGAATATTTCATTTTACTTGATTATTGTAAGATGCAAGTGCATGTTGGTTGCATTATTTCCTGCATCTGAAATACCTAAATTTTAAAGAGCAATGGAGAGTTTTCTTGCATTTACTGTTAAATTAATTTTTTCCAGTTTTTGTGTTTGTTGAATGTGTGTCCAGCAGACCATATTCTTTCCTGAGGAGAAAAGAAATGGATCTGGTTTATGAAATAAATGGAATGGGACCTGAAGAGGGCCAGGCAATGTCTGCTCCTTGCATTGCTCTTGTGTACTCAGTCATACTGGATTCTTTGGGACCCCACGGGCTATATGCTGCCAGGCTTCTCTGTCCATGGGACTCTACAGGCAAGAATAGTTGAGTGGGTTGCCATTTCCTCCTTCAGGGGACCTTCCTGACCCAGGGTTGCAGTCCACGTCTCCTGCACGTCCTGCACTGGCAGGCAGGTTCTTCACCGCTAGCACCACCTGGGAAGCCCATGTCCTTGCATTATCCAGCAGGAAATCCTAGTGTGTGATTAATATGAAGAATTAGTAGTTTAACATAATAAATCTGTGAAGAAACAGATGCACCAGTTGCATTTTATGTTAATGCATGCATGCTGGCTAAGTCGCTTCAGTCATGTCTGACTCTTTGAGATCCCATGGACTGCAGCCTGCCAGGCTCCTCTGTCCATGGGATTCTCCAGGCAAGAATATTGGAGTGGGTTGTCATGCCTTCCTCCAGGGGGTCTTCACGACCTAGGGATCAAACCCAAGTCTCTTGTGTCTGCCTACACTGGTAGGCAGGTTCTTTACCACTAGATATCAATGCATACACATCACTATTTAGGAAATTTTCACAGAAAGAGAAAGGAAATCCTAAACTGTGGTCCTAATAGTGCTGTGACACAGGTAAGAGCTTGGGGGAAACCTCATTGTTTATCTGCAAGTCAGATACTCCTGAGAGGCTCAGATCTCCAAGTCCAGGAACATGGCCTTGCATATAAAAGTTAGGTTCTGTAAAATTTATACACAAATAGAGTATGCTGCTGCTAAGTCGCTTCAGTCGTGTCCGACTCTGTGCGACCCCATAGACGGCAGCCCACCAGGCTCCCCAGTCCCTGGGATTCTCCAGGCAAGAACACTGGAGTGGGGTGCCATTTCCTTCTCCAATGCATGAAAGTGAAAATGAAAGTGAAGTCGCTCAGTCATGTCTGACTCTTAGCGACCCCATGGACTATAGCCCACCAGGCTCCTCCATCCATGGGATTTTCCAGGCAAGAGTACTGGAGTGCCATAGGCAACACTTACAAAATACATTTCAAAATGTATGATTAATTTTAAAGTACTTCAACTTGATTATTATTTTAATTAGGCTCAAGGTTTATAAACCAATAAGCTCTTTATTAAAACAGAGTCTTGAACACAGACAAGTGGAACAGTGTTGTTAGAATCACCTGCATGCATGTACATCCATGTCAATTCATGTTGAGAATTGTATGTTCCCATAACGTGTCTGCACACTCACGAGCAGAGAATCGTGTAACACATCTAACCCTCTCAGAAACAATGCGGATGCAGGTAGGGAGCTCTCCTCAGGTGCCCAGTATGGAGTGAGGCCATTCACTTGAAGCTTTAAGGTGTTGCCCACACTTTAAGATTTTCTTTTCCCTAATTTGGGGATGCTTTTTGAAAAACAATTTATCCTTAAAGTTGAGGCATCAAATTAATTTTTCAGTAGGTGGAATTAAATTTGAAGGAATAAGATCTGTGCTCCATTTTAATGCGTGGACCAACTCTTTTCTCTCTTTCTCTCTCTCTTTTGTCTAAACTCGATTTGAGAAAGCAAACTGAGCACAAACTTCGAATTAATACCTGTGACCTGATAAAGGAGATGCAAAAATACTACCTTCTGGGTCTTTAAATGCCATGAACATTTGAACACTTGTTTAGACCAATAATATCTACCATGTATTGGGTCCTCAGTTCACTTCAGTTACTCAGTCGTGTCCGACTTTTTGCAACCCCATGGACTGCAGCACACCAGGCCTCCCTGTCCATCGGCAACTCCCAGAGCTTGCTCAAACTCATGTCCATTGAGTCAGTGATGCCATCCAACCATCTCATCCTCTGTCGTCCCCTTCTCCTGCCTTTAATCTTTCCCAACATCAGGGTCTTTTTCAGTGAGTCAGTTCTTCACATCAGTTGACCAAAGTATTGGAGTGTCAGCTTCAACATCAGTCCTTCCAATGAATATTCAGGACTGATTTTCTTTAGGATGGACTGGTTAGATTTCTTGGCAGTCCAAGAGACTCTCAAGAGTATTCTCCAACACCACAGTTCAAAAGCATCAATTCTTCAGTGCTCAGTTTTCTTTATAGTCCAACTCTCACATCCATACATAACTATTGGAAAATCATAGCTTTGACTAGATGAACCTTTGTCAGCAAAGTAATGTCTCTTCTTTAATATGCTGTCTAGGTTGGTCATAGCTTTTCTTCCCAGGAGCTAGTGTCTTTTAATTTCAAGGCTGCAGTCACCATCTGCAGTGATTTTGGAGCCCAAGAAAATAAAGTCTCTCACTGTTTCCTTTGTTTCCCCATCTATTTGCCATGAAGTGATGGGACCGGATGCCATGATCTTAGTTTTTTGAATGTTGAGTTTTAAGTCAACTTTTCACTCTCCTCTTTCACTTTCATCAAGAGGCTCTTTAGTTCTTCTTTCTGTAAGAGTGGTGTCATATGCGTATCTGAGGTTATTGATACTTCTCCCAGAAATCTCAATCCCAGCTTTTGCTTCATCCAGCTCTGCATGTTGCTTGATGTACTCTGCTACTGCTGCTAAGTCGCTTCAGTCGTGTCCGACTCTGTGTGACCCCATAGAAGGCAGCCCACCAGGCTACCCCGTCCCTGGGACTCTCCAGGCAAGAACACTGGAGTGGGTTGCCATTTCCTTCTCCAATGCATAAAAGTACATATAAGTTAATAACAGGGTGACAATATACAGCCTTGATGTACTCCTTTCTCAATTTGAACCAGTCCATTTTCCCATGTCTAGTTTTAACTGTTGCTTCTTGACCTGCATATAGATTTCTTAGGAATCGGGTAAGGTGGTCTAATATTCCCATCTCTTGAAGAATTTTCCACAATTTGTTGTGATCCACACGGTCAAAGGCTTTAGTGTAGTCAATGAAGCAAAAGTAGATGTTTTTCTGGAACTCTCTTGCTTTTTCTGTGATCCAACAGATGTTGGCAATTTGAGGTTCCTCTGCCTTTTCTAAATCCAGCTTGAATATCTGAAAGTTCCCAGTTCATGTACTGTTAAAGCCTGGCCTGGAGAATTTTGAGCATTACTTTGCTAACGTGTGAGATGAGTGCAATTGTGAGGTAGTTTGAACATTCTTTGGCATTGCCTTTCTTTGGGATTGGAATGAAAACTGACCTTTTTCCAGTCCTGTGGCCACTGCAGAGTCTTCCAAATTTGCTGAGTCCTATCTCTTGCCAACTACTGTAGATGACTTATCTTGTTTGTGCCACATACCGTGTTACTACCGTAATTTTAGCATTAAAGGAAAGGTCCTTGATACGGGAGTCAGCACCCCAGAGTCTTCTCTCTTAAACAGAATGAATGAAACACAGACACGTGACCACATTTTGCAACTAGAGTACAGCCAACATCTCCAATTTATAAACTAAGACCACAGTGTAGTCCCACAGAATAAAGTTTCTGTTGATCTCTCACCGAGATTTTAAAGAAAGAGTAGAATTTATATATACAGTGTGAAATCTATCACACTGTAAAACACAACTCATGTTTATAGTATTGAATAGACGCATATAATAATGCTAAAGAGGGATATATAAGTTAAAATAAATTATGTCTGGGTGGCAATTTGTAGTCGAAGATCACAAACAAGATATGAGGAATTTTCTGCTGTTTGGGAAGGATTTGAAATAACAGAAAATATTAAAGTTATTTAGAATACATTTATTTATAACTAACACAGTAAAATTTCTAATCTCCTAAATCGTCTCTTATGTGGACAACATGAGTGCAAAAAATACTGTGTCGGGGTTTCCACTATGAATGCCATTTCTCAGGGATTTATAACTTTCACCACAAAACGTACCTCAGGCATTAAAAACTATCTTTGCTCGACACAGAGACTGACACTTTTATGTGTGACTTTTCTTTCATATGCTGGAAAACAGCTAGCAGTAGAACTGCTCCTAGGCCACGTATAATTACAGAAAACATACTCGTATTGTAGTTTAAGGTGTGTTTGTACCTGAAATGCATTTACTACAAATCAGAAGCCTTCATAAAATGGCACTTAATTAGTCTGTAATAGGGCCTAATCATATTTTATTTGAAAGCACTCATACCAGCCCTCCAGTTTGGTCTGGGTGCTGCCTTCTTTAGAGAGATGAGAGCCCTTCCCCCAGGCTTCATTTCCCCTCCGCCCTCCTCCTCACTTTGCACGTGATCTGGTTCATTACACACAGAACTGCTTTGTGCCATCACGGGTTTATGAGAAAGGAGAAGGGAGGCGCCCAGAACTTCCTATGAGAAATGAACATTGACTTTCTCTGAAGAAAATATAAATAGATTTCCTTAATTGGACTTCGGGCATCGGAGCAATTAATAATAGATTGTGTCATAGTGAGGGCTTTGTTTGTATTTAAAGCCATAAATTACAAGTATTAAATGTATATTTATTCCAAGTTAAACTCATTTCTAATTGACATGTTACTTAGCCCAAGGCTTTTAAGATCTTTTAGTATAATTAAATTAATAGAAAGCTATAGATCACAGTATGATAAACAAACAGCCTAGACTTTAATATGACAGATATACAGAACAGGCCATGTAAGTAGATCATTATTATCGGTTTAGATTCAGCAAAAATACCACCAGAATAGAAAGAAAAGAAGCTGTGCCTGAAGTGGTTGACATAAGACATCCTTTCTGGCCCCTGTCTGACTAGCTAGCATCAGAAATACCAATCTGGGAAGAAACTTCATTATGAAAATTTCTTGGTTGGATCAATGCTCTATACCAGAAGCTCTTAAAACCCACAGCAGACATTTAAAGGATATTATTATGGTCAATCCAGGCTTTGGGCACTCAACAAAATAATATGTAGTGCAGAATTAGCCACGTCTAGTCCCTATTACTTTAAGCTTTTATTTATACAGTTTTTAGTGCCAAATGCCATATGAATGACACAAGATGTAACGGTGGCCTCAGTGTCACAATTTCATTTATTTGAAGGACCCAACGGGTTTTAAAAACACTTGTTTGCCTTGTTTGCTTGACAGTATCCTGAAGAGACAAAGACAACCTCCTCTAGTAGGAGGAAAAACTGAGACCTGAGATAGAGATCGTGTCTGTGGCTGAACTGCTTTACTTCCAATCAAAAAGGTTCCTCATTGCCCACGATGTGGACGCCTGTGTGTCTTCTCGGCCCCAAAGGAAACTTGTCCTCATGCCCATGTGTCTGGTCCTGTTCTCCCGAGATTTGTCATTTTATGTGCCTCTTGTTTGTGTCAGATTAATCGGTCCTCAAGGACCAAACCCTTTTACTAATCTTTGTACCCCCAATGGCCATATAGTCAAGTACATAGTATGTTTGTTATAAACACCTGTCTAATGAGGGAGCACACTTTTTCTCATAGGCATGATAAGGGTGTATCTCATTACTGAAATGATTCCTCTTCACAGAGCAGATAAAGCCTGGGAGGAGCGGGCACCTCTTCAAGATAAAGCATGATGTATGCATGGACTCTGATCCTTACCCAAGACTCTATTCCCAGGGTTTCTAAATTCTTTAAATCCATTCAGTCACTTCTCAAGTGCTATCAAATCTATAGCAGACCTTAAAAACAAAACCAGCAGGGGACTTGTCAAGACTGAGCTTGAGTACTTAGTGGGTTCCTATTGATATTTTTGGGTTTATAGATATTAGGAGTTTTCATCCCCCAAGTGTTGTATAGCGTGGCTGGATGGCATCACCGACTCAATGGACATGAGTTTGAGCTAACTACGGGAGACAGTGAGGGACAGGGAAGCCTGGTGTTCTGTAGTCCACGGGGTGGCAAAGAGTCAGGCAAGACTTAGCCACCAAACAAGTGAAAGTTCTGCTGCTTTTATTTTGGAGAGGTCGGGTGTTTCATTGGACTCTGTAGCATGGTTTATAATCACAGTTGGGTTTTTATTATTTGGTGTCCAGGCAGGGATTCTTAGGCAAAGAGCTTGTCCGTATTACCTTACCTTGTGACGTAAGTATAGGACTTTCTAAACCATTTCAGCTTTCTAAAGGTTGTTTCCTTGAATACACTTTGACATCGGGGGATAATTTTGATTGACACCAGACTTGCAAAGGCGGTACAGAAAGTTCCCATATCCTGTGTGCCTCGAGTCCCGCCATGGTGATATTTTACTTTATCATGGTGTGGTTGTCATGACTGAAGGACCAGTGTCCCTATATTGCTCTGAATTTAACTCCAGAATTTAATCAAACATCACTAGTTTTTCCACTAATGTCTTTGAGTCATACTAGGATCCCTTCCAGGAGACCATGCTGTGAATCAGCTGTTGAAGGCTGCCCTTGACTCTTCAGATGCTCAGAAAGTCTATCCAGTATCTGCAGGACCAATCCTGGGTACCTCTATTCTGAATCCATGCCTTCTGATTGTTTCCCCATGTGGAAAGCAGGCAAGATGATCCATATGGATGTTCATAGAGCACCTCCAATAATCTGTGTATTTCCAGTGAGACCTGATAAAGCGATTTTGGCAGGCAAATTAATAGAGATGCTGCTTCGAACAGACCTTCTCAATTTGTACCAGCATAGAGAAAACCCACACAGAAGCCGTTTAAATATTCTAACCAAGTTCATGATGGCATGCCATAAAGCTATTTCCTTGACGCTGATATCATGACCTTGTGTTGCTTTCTTTTCTGCTCTGTCTCAACAGAAAACCCTGAGAGTTCAGTATGCAGGAGTGCTTTGTCACCAGGAGGAGGCAACTAAACAAATATGTACTGGTTTAAGACAGCCTGGGATTTCATATTAGTGAACAAACGGCACATAAGGATCATACATTTGAGTAAAAGTTTTGTACAAGAGGCATATTTCCATAGGCAAGCACTATACTATTTTAGTAACATAAATAATTCTAAAAACTCAGATGTGTGTTTTGCTCAAAGGTATATCTCAGGTCTATGTCATTCCTTTCATTGTATCTTCAGACTATATCCTGCAGGAAACATCCAAAAAGGCTTCCCAAGTGGCTCATTGGTACAGAACTCACCTGCCAGGTCACAAGAAGCAAGAGGCCTGGGTTTGATCCCTGGGTCAGGAAGATCCTTGGGAGTACACAATCTCAACTCACTCCAGTATTCTTGCCTGGAAAATTCCATGGACAGAGGAGCCTGGAGGGCTATAGTCCATGGGATTGCAAAGAGCTGGACATCCCTAAGCATGTGTGCAGCTCCCAGAGGACAGTACTAGCTGTGCTGATGGTATAGTTGGTGCATGTCTGGTTTCTCTATGGGGAGGAAACTGTGGGGTAGAAGCAGTAGGCATGCACTTCTCTGTTGAAGTGGGTCATTAAAACCTAACTAAGAATATAGGACACAATCTTAGATTCTAAAGCCTTGCTCAACAACCAGGACCTCATTCAATTTACCTCTGAGAGTTTTGAAAGAAATATAGAAAAATTGATGTGAAAGACTGTCAAACCCATCAGTTATGTCAATGTATATGTTTGAATCTGTTATTTCCTTGGTGTATTTAATTTTGTGCCTAAGGGCTTTGAAACTATCTATTCTAGAGAGTAAGGTCTTTATCTAGGACTTAAATAGGTCATTTAACTTTATTATTCTGCACAATGATTCTAAATCCAATAATCTCTGTGAAGCCCTTAAAATACATTTCTAAGTCCAATAACTTAATTATGAATTAAAAAGCACAAAAGAAAAGATTAAGCTGCGCAATTACACTACTTACTAGATGCTATAATTTCTTTAGGTATACCTCAATTAAAATTTCAGAACTGCTGAATATTGTATTCTGCTTTTAAACTTTATCAATTTAAATGTGCCTCACTATTGATGAGGATGTAAATTAGAGTAGCCAGCATGGAAAACTCTATGGAGTTCTCTCAGAAAATTAAAAATAGAGCTATAAAATGATCCAGCAATCCCACTTCTGGGTATTTATCTACAAGAAATGCAAACAGGATCACAAAGATGATCCTGCACAACCGTGTTCATTTCAGCCTTATTCGCAATAGCTGAAATATGGAAGGGCTTCCCAGGGGTGAAGAGTCTCCCTGCCGATGCAGGAGATGCACCAGGCACCAGTTACATCCCTGGAAGGCCACAATCCCACTCCAGGACTCTTGCCTGGACAAGTTCATGGGCAGAGGAGCCTGGTGAGCTACAGTCCATGGGGTGGCATTGAGCGGGGCATGATTCCAACTGAGCACACATGGTAGACAGAATAGATATGGAAACACCACAAGTACCCATCAGTGGATGAAAGGACAGAAGGATATAATGTGTGTGTGTGTGTGTGTGTATATATATAAAGTGAAGTGAAGTGAAGTCGCTCAGTTGTGTCCGACTCTTTGCAACCCCATGGACTGTAGCCTACCGGGCTCCTCCATCCATGGAATTTTCCAGGCAAGAATACTGGAGTGGGTTGCCATTTCCTTCTCCAGGGGAACTTCCTGACCCAGGGATCGAACCCGGGTCTCCCTCATTGTAGGCAGATGCTTTACCGTCTGAGCCACAAGGGAAGCCATATATATATGTATATGTATATGTATATGTTGGAGAAGGCAATGGCACCCCACTCCAGTACTCTTGCCTGCAAAGTCCCATGGATGGAAGAGCCTGATGGGCTGCCGTCCATGGGGTCGCTAAGAGTCGGACACAACTGAGCGACTTCACTTTCACTTTTCACTTTCACCCATTGGAGAAGGAAATGGCAACCCACTCCAGTGTTCTTGCCTGGAGAATCCCAGGGACGGGGGAGCCTGGTGGGCTGCCGTCTATGGGGTCGTGCAGAGTTGGACACAACTGAAGTGACTTAGCAGCAGCATGTAATATGTAAAGGACAAAAGGATATAATGTATGTGTAATATATATACATATATATATATATATAAATCAACCAGAAATTTCAAAAAGAAAGAAATCTTGCTGTTTGTCACAATGTGGATGGGCCTTGGGGCAATATGCTAAGCGAATTAAGTCAGACAGAGAAAGGCAAATACTATATGATCTCATTTATATGTAGAATCTAACAAAAAGTTAAACTGATAGAAAAGAGTAGGAAAATGGTTTCCAGAGGCTTGGGGACAGAGTTGGAGAAATAGGAAGAGGCTGTTAAAAGATACAAACTTTCACCTAAAGCTCAATAAGATCTAAGGATCTAAAATATAAGATGGTGATTATAGTTGAAAACACTGCTTTGTATAATTGAAATTTGATAAAAGTAGACCTTAAATGCTCTCATATAAAAAGTGAGATGTGTTAATTGACTGTGAAGTAGATGGTGAGGATCCTTTTACAGAGCACACCTATATGAAGCCACCAGAGCACACACTTTGAGTTCAGCTTTATATGTCAATTACACTTTAATATGGCTGAAAAAAAATAAGATAAAGAGAGAAAGAAATTTAAGTCTATGGAATTGTGGATTTTCTTCCTCATATTTAGTACCTTATATGATTAGGTGGGGTCTTACCTGGAGGCTCAGATGGTAAACAATCTGCCTGCAATTCAGGAGACACGGATTCGAACCCTGGGTTGGAAAGACGCCCTAGAGAAGGAAATGGCAACCCATTCCAATATTCTTGTCTGGAGCATTCCATGGACAGAGGAGCTTGCTGGGCATCCATGGTTACGTTATCAATAATTTTTTGATGCAGGGAAGTTTACAAGAGGCAGGACTGGGTTGACTGTTCCTCATAATATGGAGGTTAGAATCAATGACACATGTTAAGTATTTTTATCTATAAAAACAAGTGACAACCTTCCCAGCCCTAACCCACTCCATAGTATAGGGAAGATCAATCTGAAGAGAGATCAAAGAGCAGCTACCCCGGATTGTAAAACTGGAATAGAGTGCAAAGTCCAGATGGACTTCGGTTAGTTAAGTCCCTTTCTGCACTGAAAGAGATGGCCTTGGGTTCCTAACAAAACAATGGCTGGGATTTCTGCATTAGAACAAGCGGTTTATGTGGGCTGCTTCTCAAGTTTCCCTGTTGGCTGAAGGTGGCATCTGGAAGGCTGTTGAAAGGGATGACTGCTGGCCACAGGCATTGGATCTTTTCAGTGAGAACCATAAGTGACTAAAACAGTCAATAAAAGAAGAGAACAGAAAAAAAAAATGAGTGAATTCTGTGTTCAATGGATTAATTGTGTCCTTTTATGTAACTTGTGGTTAGTCTCACTCAGCATTCTTCACATTGTTCGGTTTGTGTTTAATTTTGCAATATTCTGGTGATCATCACGAAAGAGCACAAGAAAAAGAAATCTGAAGCCTCCTGGATGTTTTATCAAACATGTAATATAATTCCTTCGCCTTCCCACTCAATTTAATAAAACCAAAATCCTGGAATACTTTCAGTAAGGTGTGTCTGGAAGCATTAAAATTTTGTTATTTTTCTTTGTGTTAATCTCTAAATCAAATAATATTTGTTCCAGTCTGTGTCTTAGGTTGCCATTGTTATACTTTTTAAATTGCTTAAGCATACTAAATTAATACATAACCAAAACTGGTTTAAATTGGACAAGGCAATTGGAAAGAATTTTATAATTTATTCTTAAACAGCAAGGTTGGTTTTTTTAACTCATTATTTCAATTAGTATAAGCTACTTATGTGACATAATATTTTTTTGTTTTATTACAGAATAAATGTAGATTTAGAAAAAAATGTTGCAGAGATAGTACAAGGACTTTCAGTATACCTTTCAAGAGATTCTTCTGACATTAATGTATTATGCAACAATGTCAGATTTGACAAAACTAAACAAATAATACGGCAGGATATGGTGGGTCAATGGTAAGGAATCCACCCATCAGTGCAAGAGACTTATGAGACACAGATTCAGTCCTTAGGGTGGGAAGATCCTCTGGAGAAGGAAATGGCAACCCACTCCAGTATTCTTGCCTGGAAATTTCCATGGACAGAGGAGCCTGGCAGGCTACAGTCCATGGGGTTATAAAGAGCCTGACACAACTGAGCACAGCAAGAAGAAACAAATAATATTCACACAAAACTATTAATTGCAGATCGTATCTGGATTTTCCCAGTTTTTTCACTACTGTTCATTTTCTGTTCCAAGACCCAGTCCAGGATCATACATTGCCTTGGTCATCTTGTCTCATTCAATGAGTACATTTCTTGGTTTCCCCTTGCTCTTGGGAAGTAGAGCGTTTTGAAGAATGCTGAAGTACTTGGTGTCTTGCTGATGTCTTCTCACCATTAGATTGGAGTTATGGATTTTGCAGAAATAGATCAGACTTGAGGTACTTTTTCATTGCTTCCCACCACAGGGTTTATAGGAGCCCTGTGGCATTGCTGGTGAAGTTGACCTTGATCATGCCCTTCAGGTGATATTGCCAGGTATGTCCACTATAAGTTGCTATGCATCCCTTCCCAGACTCTATTGTTGGCAAGGAGGTCAATGTGTCCAGATCACACTCAAGGTGAGGAAGATCCAGCAACAACTTCCAGATCCAGTGTGTCAACACACAGTATTTGGAATTTTCCTGTAAGAAAGACTTGTTGTGATATACTATTTTCAAAGACTAAAACTTTTTAAAGTAGAAGAGGTTCTGATGATTTGCCAGTGGCCACTGTAGCACACCCTTCTGAAACTGCTCTCCAATAATCTCCCATAGACGACTGCCTTGCCAGGCTAATCACTGAACGGGGAAATCAGCCAGCAGTGGTAAACGTGCTTGTTGACATGATCTGTTTTCTCGTGAGTTGTTCCACGAGGGTAAAAGTGAAGTTCTTTGCTTGCCATTGGTCAGGAGCCCATCTCAGTCCCTTGCCATGTGGGCATTCTCAACACCAAAGCCAGCCCAAGAGAAAATCGTGACAAAAACGTGGATGTCATTACATCTGAAGCCCAGTCACCAGATACATCCCCTAGACTTTACCATATTCCATCAGATTGATTCAGTGGGATAGTTAGTCCACACTCAAAGAGAAGGATTCACACAGGTCTGTGGATATCAGGAGGCAGGGATGATTGAGGACCATTTGCTTTTGTGAGAAATGTGTTGCATGTCTATAAGTAACTAAGAGACATACACTACATACAAGACATACTCATACACTACAGTTATTATGAGTAGCTCTTGTGCTAAATAATCTAGATATTTAGAATTAGATGTACAGAGTTAATAAAGAAGAGTGGTCCATTTGTGAAAGACTATTAGGGTTGTTATGTATTATTTATTATGGAGAAGGTCTACTATAAATGGGTGCAATGGTAACTTTGCCATTTTGGACATTCCAAATAGCCCTTTGAAGAAAGAAGAAGGCAATCTTTTGAAATTTTAATTGTGCAATCCAGGGAAATCCAATTATGGAAGAATTACTTATGATTCAACAAACAGAAGGATGAGGGAAAAAATGCTGTAATTGAGTAGGGGAAGAAAAAAGGGGAGGAAAGGCATCTGAGTATTTCAGTGAGACAAAAGTTCAAACATTCTTGTAGAGGAAATAAACTGGCCAGCAGTAATTAACTAACATCCTAACACTGCCTGTAGGTACTCCAAGACTCCTCTTGAGTAAAAGCCAGGCTTCTCCCTGTTGGGCCCTGAAGTTGCATAAGAAAGTGTTAGTTGCTCAGTCATGTCTGACTCCTTGTGACCCCACAGACTGTAGCCCACCAGGCTCCTCTGTCCAGGGGATTTTCCAGACAAGAATACTGGAGTGATTGCCATTTCCTTCCCCAGAGGATCTTCCCAACCTAGGGATTGAATCCAGATCACCTGCGTTGCAGGCAGATTCTTTACCATCTGAGCCACGGGGAAGCCTTGAAGTTCCATAAGACACTTAAGTTTCTGTTCTACCTAGAGCTCTGCTGACTATGACATTAGAGCCTGCATTTAACAGACACAACTGGATGGATGCCTCCAAGATGTTCACCTCTCAGCTTTGTAGCCTCCTTGCTATTGAAAATCTATCAAAGCTTCAAGACAAACAAGAAATACTTAGGCAGAATGACAGAGGAGTTTGAGTGCATTTTTTTAATATTCTAAAATGTATTTTTGGTCTAAGTCTGTAATCTTATTGAAAAAAAATCTCTTATTCTTCCTTCCATTTCAAGAACACATGATAAAACAATTGTTCCATATCATCTAAACTTCTAAACTATGATTATTCTACTTATTTTTTGAATTAGTAATTATCTCATGGTCTGAAATTATATCTTTAAGCTCTAATACACACTTGAGTCTTCTCCTTGTACCAATTCACAGCTCTAGATAAACCCCACACTTCTACTTTTGCTCTGCTTATACTTTCACACTGAGAAGTTCTAGGAAAAACATAGCCCCGGCAATTAGCTGATGCATGCATAAGAAGCGAGGTCAAGGAGACAGTGTGGCACAGCCGAGGTCGACAGTGTGGAGACTGAAGCTACGCTGCCCAGATGAGGAACCCAGGACGTTAGGGTGAGGCAAACATGATGAGATGTCACTGTGCACCCATCAGACTGGATAAGATTAAAAACACTTGACCCTGCCAAGTTTTGGTGACTGAGTCGGGGGACTGAGACTCCAGTTCATGGCTTGTAAGAATGCCAAATGATGCCTAATAATTTAAAAACAGCTTCATAGTTTCTTAGTAAATGAATGATGCCTATGCTATGCTCCAGCATCCCACTCCAAGCTATTATGCCAAGAGAAAAGAAAATATAGTTCATACAAATCTATGTGTACATGGATTTTTCTAGCAACTTTGCTTGTAATAGCCAAAAACTGAAGCAAGTTAAATGCTCATCAAAAGGCAAACAAAGAAATTGTGTTATATCAGTTTCTTTGAAATTGCCATGAAATAGATTCAGATGGTAAAGAATCTGCTTGTAATTTGGGAAACCAGTTTTGATCCCTGGGTGGGGAAGATCCCCTGGAGAAGGACATGACAACCCATTCCAGTATTTCTGCCTGGAGAATCCCAGGGACTGAGAAGCCTGAAAGGCTACAGTCCATGATATTGCAAAAAGCCAGACAAGACTAAAGAACTAATACTTTCATTTTCAATAAAAATGAATGAACTTTAGATAGGTCAAGAGTATGGGTGAATTTCAAATTAACTTTGCTGAGTAAAAGAAGCCATATTAAAAAAGGTAAATACTGCAAGATTTTATTTATAAAACTCTGGAGAATGCAACAGATTCATATAGACAGAAAATAGATTCTGGGGAGAGTGTAGGGACAGAAGGGGGAATAAGAAGACATGAGGCCATTTAAGGGTGATGGAGATATTTACATGTTGATTCTGGTGATGTTTCATGGGTGTGTACATATATCAAAACTTATCAGATTGTATACTCTAAACGTATATAGTTTATTCCATGTCAATTAAACCTTGTTAAGGCTGTACAGCCTATATTTTCTAACCACAAGGTAAGATGGTAAGAATTTTAAAGAAACACATTAAAATTTTAATTTGTGGAAAATTGAAAAGTTGTCAAGTAATTACCATGAAAAGAAAACCCTATACCCAGATCATTAAAAAGCAAATTATTTCAGATTTTCAAACAAAATCAACAGCAAGTTCCCAATCTACTTACCTTCAGAGCATCAAAGGACTAAATGCTTCTTGATCCTAGTGTCTGGAAACCAGCAAGACAAAGCTAGCCCAATAAAGTCAGCCAATGACACTTCTGAGTGGAATGCAAAATACTAGGTACAAAATTATTAGTTCAAATACATAAATATACTCTTTCTAAAACCCTCAAAATTCAGCCTTGGTGTTCTGCAGAAATGTGAACACAATAAGTTAAATGAGAACTAATTCCAGCACTACAAAGTCTTGAGATTAAAAATATAAATAAATAAATAAAACCTAAATTGAACATCTATCCTGCTTCAAAATGAAGATCAGTCTCTTAATAAATTACAGTAAAAATAAAAGCTGAAAAATATAAGGACTATCTTTTTTTTTTTTGAGTGTTGCCTCTTTTATTATTCTCAGAAAAAAGTCTGTATACAATCGGAATGAATTGTTATAAATATATATATACCTACATACGTATATACATCAACTCTTCTTTATCCATTCATCTGTCAAGGACATTCAGGTTCCTTCCATGTCTTGGCTATTTCTAAGAGCTATAGATATGCAAGGTGAAACACGCCAGACATTCCTATTACTAGAATTATGAAATAAAATCTTAAATGTTTTAGTCTATACTTTCTTGTGAGTGTGCTCAGTCATGTCCAACTCTTTGTGGCCCCATGGACTGTAGCCCACCAGGCTTCTCTGTCAATGGAATTTTCCAGGGAAGAATATTGGACTGAGTTGCCATTTCCTATTCCAGGGGATCTTCCCAACCAGGTATCAAACCTGTGTCTCGTAGCCTCTTGCGTTAGCAAGAGGATTCTTTTACCACTGCAATGGAAAAACATGTCAGACGTTCTTATTGCTAGGATTATTTAATACAATCTTAAATATTTCAGTCTATACTTGAAAAGAAAAGAAAATAGGTAACAAATGCTACACATAAAAATAAATTATTATTTGTGAATAGATTACATATTTATTTGAAAAATAAAGAAGGTCAACCAGTAGATTAAGACTTCTGGTAACAAAATGACTATATTTAAACATTATAAAGGAAAAAATCCATTCTTAGTAGTAACAAAAAAAAATGTACTATTTATTAATAGTACATTTAGAAATCAACCACAGAAATCAACTTAACCACAGAAATAAAAGACCTATATTCACAAGATAGATGTGGTCTAGTAAATCACACACAAAAATGATGAATCCACTCAAGGCGAGAAAACATTTCCCAATAGAAAATTATATGTTTTAAAAATGTCAATTATCCCAAAGTTAATCTTCAGTGTAATATAAATCCAATGTAATTTTTAATAAGATTTTATGTAGAACTTGGCAAAATGATCACAGAACTATTTATTTTAAAAAAAATGAATAGCCTAATGACTTAAACAACTCTATTTTTATTATTCCTTATCTTCCTATTGAAGCTCTAGATTTGGAGGAATTTGGAGAAAGTTTGAAAAAACATTCCTGGGACAAATAACTCTTTTATTTTTTCAACTTTTATAAAAAGAATGAACTCTGACTCACTTAAAAAAATCCAGTCCAAAAGGAATCTTAAATGTTGTCAAAGAAAAGCATCCATCATGCTCTCTTACACAGATTTGAAAATACCAGATGATATGTTAGTAAGTTAGACATACACACACTATAAATAGTTAAGGGTATTTTCATGAAAATATTATTATCCTAGTAGTTCAGAGGGGCAGGTGTTTCTTGATCTTATTAAGAGATCTTTCTAAAAGTTATTTTATACATTTTAGCATTTATTTATAATCACTATCAGAAAACTGGATACATAATTTTATTACATGAAAGAATGAACAAATTATAATTTGGTATGAAGTCCATGGGGTCACAAGGAATCGGGCACAACTGAAGCGACTAACACATTTTCACACAGGAATATAAAGCAAAATTAACAAGGAAACATTGGTGACATTCCAAGGTAAGAACAAGAAAACAATGCCTACTTTCAGGCGTTTTTTCCTCGGAATCTGAGCCAACACAAGGCAAAATAGAAGAGAAACCGACTATACGTATTGGAAAATAAGCCTCCAGTTGTTCCCATTTCCCCCTAGTTGGCTCCTTGGGTTCTGAAGAGAGTATTAAAGAGCATGTTGAAATTAGATAGTATAATTACGTGTTCAGATAGTGATAGAACTGGTATGTGTGGAAGTTATAGCTTTGACATCCAAAAATAGCAAGCAGAATGAGAATCAGCTAGAAAGTATGGAGAGTAAGAAAAAGTGAACCAAGCCAAGGGAGTCCACATGGTGAGTTTAAGGAGGGGTTTGGGGTGCACAGAGGTCAAGAGAGAGATTTCACGGTTTGTAGAGACCTTGAGAGCTCTTCTCCCAGAACACCAACAGCAGCACTCTGGTTGAGCCCTGAAGTCCAAGTCCTCCCTAGGCAGGTTTCCCTCCCACTGGCTGACGCAGGCTCTGGCTGGATCAGGAGGGATGTAAGGTGAGCCTCTTCCTGGAGACAGAATGTCTGCAGGGCCCTCAAGGATGCCTTCCGCCACCCCTCCCCTTCCGCCCTCCCATGTCAGCCTCCCTGTGGTCTGCCCATCCCAGCCTTCTCTGCCTGATGCTGAAAACTCAACTTCTGTGCACGGTGCCGAATCAAATCTTAGAGTGTTTTGGGTGAAGTAGAAAAGAATAGCTTCAATTGCTTTTTGTCTGGCAGTTGCTTTGCCAGACGATGGGGGACACAACAGGTTCATGCCCCTCAAAACTATGTGTCCCAGCTCTGAGGGATTTGGTGAGAATTTTGATAGCAGTGGTTCAAGGGGAGTGGGGGATGCAATAAGAATCAGGGTGTGTGCAGGGCTTGCAGTTCTTTAACTCTTTGATCTCAGGTGGCCTGATAAGTTTCTGTGGTTCCTTTTGTCTGGAATGAAGGATGCTAGTCTTCCCTCTGTGGGGCATTGTAGTTCTGTAAACAGTTCATAGATGTTGTGTGTATCCCTCGCAGTGAACCAGGACCCTGCCAAAGGCTGCACTATTCTTTCTGGACTTCTCCTCCCAGTCTCTGCATCTCCCCTCCTTCCAGGGCCACAGCTGTTTGGAAGGTTTTCTGCCCAGGAGCCCACAGGGACCTGCTTGGTTCATACCTCCCCCTCCATTTCCTCTCACACTCAGTTCTCCCTATAAAGCCCTTCCTTATTTATCCCTCTCAGTGTCTGCTTCTCAGAGGACCTGGACTTACACACAATTAGTGCTCTGTTCATATTTCATTTTAACCAAAAAGAATAAGATTTTTAAAAATCTTGGGAAGAGCCCAGACTCTCCCAGCAGGCAGTATGTTCAGTGTAGCTGAGCAGGGCTGGGGGTGACGCCTTAGAGGGGACAGGGCGGCCCTCGTTTCATGAAACACTGAGAAAGGTGAGTGGCCTTTCTCAGGGAAGAGAACCAATCCCTTGTCTTCAGAGATGAGCCAAGGAAGGGGGTGGTTCGTAAGATGGCCCTCGAGGGGTTTTTCTTCCACCACTGAATTCCCCTACCTGCAGAGCAGACCTGGTTGAATAAGTCTCAGTGAAGGAGGAAGCACAACAGGCTCAGGACTTGGGCCAGATTGTGGACTTTGAGCTCTGTGCCCACTATCTGTGGAAACGATGTGCCAACTGGAAAACCAGGCCCTGGAAGGAAGAGCCCCGGGGCTCGTACCTAAACTCTCCATCCTAAAAGAATACGCTAATTATCTGTGTAACGGAATAGAATCATACATCCTATTTTGCTTATTGGGGTATGACCACAGGCCTGCTGACAAGTGTCCACTGTTAACACCTAGGCCTAGGGCATGTGATCACAGGTAACTTTGGTTGTATCTTCCTTTTCCTTGGTTCAGACTAGTTTCAGGGAATTTGGGGAGCTGGGTTTGGGCACGTACACTTAGGGTATATAAGGTTTTCACAAAAACTGGTCAGGGTCCTTGGCTAAGAGGAGACTCTGCCTTTGGCCCCTGGTGTAATAAACTGCACTCCACTCTCTGCATTGTCATTCTGAGTGAGTTTGTTTTCCAGAACATGTGGCTACAGCACTTTCAAAGATCTCATGAATCTATTTATGGTTAGCAATGCGAAAGGGCTGAAGAAGGAAATGGCAACACACTCAAGTATTCTTTCCTGAGAAATTTCCTGGACAGAGGACCTGGCAGGCTATAGTCTATAGGGTTGCAAAGAATCGGATGTGACTGAGTGAATATCACTCACTCATTCACTCAACATGAAAGGTTGGGGGGCGAATTAGGAGTGTGGGATCAACAGAGGCACAGTTCAGTTCAGTTCAGTTCAGTTGCTCAGTCGTGTCCGACTCTTTGCGACCCCATGAATCACAGCACACCAGGCCTCCCTGTCCATCACCAGCTCCCAGAGTTCACTCAGACTCAAGTCCATCGAGTCAGTGATGCCATCCAGCCATCTCATCCTCTGTCGTCCCCTTCTCCTCCTGTCCCCAATCCCTCCCAGCATCAGAGTCTTTTCCAATGAGTCAACCTTTCACATGAGGTGGCCAAAGTACTGGAGTTTCAGCTTTAGCATCACAGTAGCATCTATAAAATAGACAACAAGGTCCTAGACCACAGCAGAGGGAATACTCAATATCTTATTCCCTATCTTATATATTAAATATCTTATAATATTCAGTGTCTTATAATTAACTATAATAAAAATATAAGTATAAATATATTCACTATCTTATAATAAACTATGGTAGAAATTGATCATATACTGATTCAATATCTCATAATAAACTGTAACACAAAAGCATAAAAAAGAATGTAGATATAAATATATATGTATAACCAAATCACATTGCTCTACACCTGAAAGTAATACCATATTGTAAATCAATTATACTTCAGAACAAAAGTTCTAGTAAGTTTCTGGCTTCTCCCTTCCTGTGTAGGTGAAAGTGCGGGCATAGTAGAATTCCCTCCTTAAATGTGAAATACGAGTCTCTGAGACATTTCCGGAAGGCATAGAAGGGAAAATGCACTTTGATAGCACCGAAATTTCGTTTCGCAGGGTTTTGTAGACAAATTATTGGCACATAAAAAAGCTAAGGCCCTCTAGAGAATATTAAAACACCAACAACACATCAAACTTTCTGATTGTCTTTTAAAAGAATCTATACTATTCTTAAGACAGTAGTCTCAATATTATAAATTTGATTATGTTTTGCTTTTGTTTCAAAATTCCATTAATATGAGCATAGGGTTCACTGACTCTTTGAACCTGGGGTCAGTGCACTTTTGCTTCTTGGATGCAAATATGATCATTAAAATGAAAGAAAATTTATACAGCATAGACAGGCAGGGCAGCCTGATTCCCTGCTGCAGAAAGAGGCTACAGAAGCAAAACTTAGAAATTCTTGGCCTAAAGCACCACTATAAAGTTCATTTGTTTACAGGAGTCTCCACAGGTCTCTTGATGCAGAGTGGAGCTGCAAGCTCTCCTGTGTGGCAGGCAGGATTTTGCCCCCTTGTCACAAGATGAGAGCCTCTGAGAGTCACCGCCATGCTTTCTAGAGCCTCAGAGAGTTAGGATCAGCTGATGCCAGGAAAGCAAGCTGGATTTCCATCATCTTCAGGCAGGTGGATCGACAGGGAGCACTGAGCTTCCTTCCACCCAGGTGGACCCCAGCTCTGAGGTCTCTCAGCATCTCTCACCAACGGCCTCACCTGCTTGTCCTGCTCTGCAGGGCTCTGGCTGCCAGCAGCCTGGGCACTGCATGAGATGTGACCAGATCCTTGCTGCCTTATCTTCCATTTCAAGGGCAAAGGGAGGACCCATAGGAGGGGCGGGGCGGCCGCTGGAGCTGAGTCAGACTGCCCTTTCAGGGGACAGCGGCTGTTCTGAGGAGGGGAGACGGCTGCAAAGGAAGGAACAGTCAAGCCTCTGGAGGACCAGGAGTTATTTTTAAAAGGAGTAACACGACTCCTCAGAATCACAGAAAGAGCGGATTCTTGTGAAAAGGACACGCGGAGGTCAGCGTCTTGATTTCCATGAGACATTTGCTGCCAGCGGTTTAGGCTGCATTGCTTGAGACAGAAAGATAATCTCAAATCTCCCCGGGCAAGGATGCTGCCTGCGGCCGATAAGGCAGGATGGGATCCAGCCCTTTGTTGCGATCTATTGTCAGGACGACGGGTGGGTAAACAGGAGGACAAGAGCTGTGAAAAACGTGTCTGGGTGCTCTAATTGCCTCTTGACCTTCCTTCCCAGGAGCTGGCAGGAGTCTGGAGGCCCACAGGAACCCTAGCTGGGTGTCTCTTACAGAGCTCACACCGGGCGCCAGCTCCGGGTCTGTATGGTGTGGGGCAAGGCTCGTCTCCTCTTATCCAAGGCAACATGCCTGCCGATGCCAATGCCACCAGGATACATGATTCTCTCATCCTTCTTTCTGTCTCTATTTTAAACCTCCCTTTGATGGTTAACTTATAAAGCAAACAGAATCTGATTTTTTTTTTCTTTTGCATGAAAGAGATCTTGAGCTCTCCCTGGATAAGGCAGGAGTGTGCAGCTTGCACTTCGTCACAAACCTCCGTGGCTGCCCTCTCCTGGACTGAGTGCCACCTGATACCGAGTCATTCAATTTGCTTTTCTTCTTTAGACCAACCCGCCTCTCCAGCCTCATCTTCAACATAAACCCTCTTTCTGCCTAAAGATAACGTGCCTCTTGGAATGTCCTTTCACCCAATTCCTCCCCACCTCAAGTTCTCCATTCCCCAGCAAAGCCACGGTCTCCATCTAAGCCTGTGAGAAAAAGAATTCCCTCACACTTACCGAGTATTTGACCTGCTCTTTAGTCTGGGTTCCACCTGTCCAGAGCTTACAATTCCTGCTCGAATCAGCTGCTGTGTTTCCAGGTCTCTCTGGATTTGCTTATACACACATCTGATACACACGCATTTAATAAAATGTGTATATACACACTTAATAAAAATAGTTATATGCACATTTAATAAAAGCATCTTTAAGATATTCCTTTGAGTCACAGATGAATATGTGAATATGATTGTTTTTAAAAACACAGCCTTGTAGTGATTCACTAGACATTCTGATCTTGATCAATAAATATTTTTTTGAGAATAGTTTGGTAGGGAGCAACAAATTCTCCTCATGGACTCTAACACATGGCTTCTTCTGTATACTTTTTAAAATGGTGTTGTGAATGATGGTATCATGTTTTCTGAAGAAGTCAGTTAGTTGTATCCAGAGCATTGGCTGTTCCATACTCTAGACCTCACGGAAACAGAGGTGAGGGTCCTTGGACAAGATTCCACATCAGTCTTTATTTCCTTCTGCCAGTTTTCTAATTACCACCAAATGACCAACTTCATTGTTCTAGAAATTTGCTGCAGATCAATGCAAGGTTGTCACTTGAAATATTCTGGCATTTGCTTACCTTTTGAAAATGGATACACGTGTTGATCTTCAATTCTTTTGATATCTCTACATTTGAAGAGAAAATCCATTGACTTATTAGTTTAACAAGTCCTTTGTATTAATTTTAAATAGACAAAATATCAACTAATTCAGTCCACTTGACTTTGAACTGTGGCCTCTGACAATTCCTCACGGTGTGAGCCATGTTCCAGGGATAAATGATGTGCTATATGACCTTGGGTTACCAATGATCTCTGTCCATAAAATCATACTTTTATTTTACCCTGCACCTCTCAACATTTTGTTGATTATTTCACCTGTTGGATGAATTTCATGGTGAATTTCACCCAATGGCTGTTCTTTCAAAATAGTTTGGGGAAAATAGAGCTGAAGAGAAGTGTTAATCCACCTGTTGTGTGTTCCATTAACAGTGTCTGGTGATGTCAGGAGGCCAAAGTGCCAGGCTCTGGGCTCCATTCATGCTTCCGTCAAGCCACCTCTGCTCTTTCTGTCTGTATATTCATTTTCATGTAATATTGTTTTTGAAGGAAAAAAATGGTTCTCTTAATTCAGGTTTCTCCACTTTCCATCCTCTTCCCTCACTTTCTTGTTCTGCTTAGCCTTTGTTAGTAACACTCACCCTCATCTATTTTATCCATGTCCTTCCTCCCCTCTGGAGGGTTAGCACCAGCATGAAGGGGCTTTCGTCTGTTTTCCTCTTTGCTGTGTTTCTGGTACTGTGAAGCATGTTGGGCATGTAGTGGGATTCAAGAAATAGGCGTTGCTTGGCAATATCTCAGCCTGTGCTGGTTGCCCAGCCTCCCTCTCACACACCAGTCCCTGGTCCTTCCACCTCCATGCTCACTCACAAACAGGGAGGCGGTCCCTGCAGGAGCATCCTCATCCTGTCTGCTCGTGAGACGCAGGACAGCAGCCCATTAGTGGAAGAAAGAAGAGGGACAGCCGCACCTAACGTGGTTAGAAATGGCTGCTTTTCTCTACACAAAACCCTGAAGGCGCCATGGTCGGGGAATGGAAATGCTTGCCACGTAGTGAATTTTAGATGGCTGAACCAAGAGCTGCATGTATGAGAGTTTACAGTACCGGATCTGAAGATACGGACGTTCAGCAAACTGTTATCCTAAGTTCCTCTTGTGTAAAAGGCACTCTGACCAAAAGGCGTCCAGCTGCTTGCCACGCAGAAAGCCGGTCACGAGGCGAGGTCGGTGGGAAGGAAGCTCTGCTTTGTTCTGGATGCCGGCAACTTGGGGACGCTTGTCCAAAGGCTGACTCCCCTCCACCACCCACCCTCCGCTGACTATCAGGGGGCAAGAGCTTTTCTAGACTGAGGGAGGGGGCTACATGCAGAAACAGCACAGTCAGCTCTGATGGTCATCTGAAGACTGGTCATCAGTGGTCTGATGAGTGTCATCTTGATTGTTTTAGGTACAGTTGGTCTTCAGTTCCAGGGGCAGTTTCTTCCCATTTCTTGAGGCTGGGATGGTGGCAGCTTTTGTCATGGCCGTGGTCTGGTCACATGCAGTTAACTTCTCCCACCTGGTGAGGGTTTCAGCATCTATAAGACAGCTCACAGGACACGGCTTAGAATATTATTCATAGCCTGTGAGGAGGAAATAAATGTCCTTGACTTTCCTTTCTGACTAAACTGTAATGCTTTTGTCCTGTTTGCTTTCCTTTGCTTCTGCGTTTTCTCACTTCTCTCTTCTTTGGCTAGAGTTTTTTCTCCACAGACAAAAGCGGGCAGAGGACATGAGGGGCGTAGACCATAGGGCCCTGCTCCTTTTCAGAACAGGCACTAACTTGAAGTTGACAGCCTCTCAGGCTGAGTCGTTCACGAACATGCTGGCCGTTCTCTTTGGAGCCGCCATCACTTTATATGGGAGCTTGGAGGCTGGTTTAATTAAAGTTATCTGAATAGCGTACAGTATGCCAGATGTTCATAATAAATATAATGTAGCTTATGTAATGTTATGCCATCATGGAATATATTGGAATGGTTGTGATTATCCATTATTACCCACAATAAATCTAAATTTATTTCACTGTTTTTAGGCATTAAGCTTTTCTCAACCACTATAAATTAGCTTAGTATTTGAACTTTGCCTTTTGCTGAAGTTTTTCCAATAGAGATAATTAAAGAGCTCTTTCGGCAAAATTAGCTCATGTTATTTCCATTAGAATTAAACAGGCACGTGGGATACTACAGCCTATGATATGGATGTTTATGATTGACATTTTAAAGTACAACTACCAGTTAAACATTTCTTTCTCCTTCCTCTTTTCCCTCTTAGAGCACAAAGGTAAAATCTCTTAATTTAGTTCCATAAGCTCTCTTGGTGGCGCTAATGGTAAAGAACCCACCTGCCAATGCAGGAGGCATAAGAGACACAGGTTCAATCCTTGGGTCGGGAAGATTCCCTGGAGTAGGAAATGACAACCCCCTCCAGTATTCTTTCCTGGAGAAGCCCACAGAAGCCCTAGTGGCTACAGCCCATTAGGTCACAAGAGGTTGACCAGGCATGACTGAAGCAACTTGGCATAAACTCTATTTATCTCCATCAGCTCAGTTCAGTTCAGTTGCTCAGTCGCGTCTGACTCTTTGCAACCCAATGAATCGCAGCACACCAGGCCTCTCTGTCCATCACCAACTCCCGGAGTTCACTCAAACTCATGTCCATAAACAAATGCTATTTTTAATGTTTTTGAAAATAGTATACTAACATTTTCAGAATTAGAAGGCTTTGGCTTAATAAACACCTAACATCTGGTGAACACTCACTTGTCCTACAGCTGTGACCTGGGAAGGCTCTGGTGGAGGACCAGGATCAACTTGTGAGAACGACGGAGCTGTGTACAGGGCAGTCGGTTGTTCTTAAGCATGTATTTTCTTTTTCTAAATTTTCACTTTATTGTATTGAAGTAGAATTGGTTGATAATGTTGTATTAATTTCAGGTACATATATGTGTATGTGAGTATGTGTGTATCCTTTTTCAGATTATTTCCCCTTATAGGTTATTACGGAATTTTGAGTAGAGTTTCCTGTGTGCATGTTAATCCCAAACTCCTAATTTATCCCTCCCTTCTCCTTTCCCCTTTGATAAGCATCAGTTTGTTTCCTCTGTCTGTGAATCTATTTCTATTTTGTAAGTAAGTTCATTTGTATCTTAAAAAAATTTAAAAAGAAAAATAAATGAATAAATATGACTTCACCAACCATCAGGATACTGTCTTGTTAAACAACAACAGTAATAAAAAAATACTATCATGTCATGGATTTTCTTTACTACAAACCAGAGCTATGACTGCTCTATTATATTTAGTACCATGCCTGGAGAGCATGGGCACCAAATAACTTCTAAATAAGTGGATAAGTCAGAGTATCCTAACATCAAATTAAAAAAGAAAGAAAAAGAAAACAAAGGAGTATTTTCATAAGTAGCACACAAGCATTTAGGTTTCTTATGGTGTCCAAGGGATGAGGAAGAATGAAGACCTTCCTCACCCATTTAAACTCATATTCTCATCATCCCTGCAGTGAACTCACTGATCCATTTACCCAGAGACCCCAGGACTGACTGTGGGACAGACCAGGATGGAATCTCTTTGGTGAGAATTAACCTAAGGTCCGTCTAGTCAAGGCTATGGTTTTTCCAGTGGTCACGTATGGATGTAAGAGTTGGACTGTAAAGAAAGCTGAGCGCCGAAGAATTGATGCTTTTGAACTGTGGTGTTGGAGAGGACTCTTGAGAGTCCCTTGGACTGCAAGGAGATCCAACCAGTCCATTCTGAAGGAGATCAGCCCTGGGATTTCTTTGGAAGGAATGATGCTAAAGCTGAAACTCCAGTACTTTGGCCACCTCATGCGAAGAGTTGACTCATTCGAAAAGACTCTGATGCTAGGAGGGACTGGGGGCAGGAGGAGAAGGGGACGATAGAGGATCAGATGGCTGGATGGCATCACAGACTCGATGGACGTGAGTCTGAGTGAACTCCGGGAGTTGGTAATGGACAGGGAGGCCTGGCATGCTGCGATTCATGGGGTCACAAAGAGTCGGACACGACTGAGCGACTGAACTGAACTGACCTGAACCTAATGATGAAGTAGCTCCATTGCGAAGCTTGAGGACCCAATCAAACATCTGAGTATCAATGTGACCGAGTTTTGAGTTCAGGGATATACACGGTGGTGTTGTCAGCAAACAGATGATTTCTAGAATGTGAGCCAGGATGATATCATCATGGCAGTGAGTCTATGAGGAGATGAAGCTGTGGTCAGAGAGGGAGACACAGGAGAGAGAGACTAAGAGACACTCATCCACATCTAGGAGAGAACAGTGGAGGCTAACACACAGCCAGAAGTGCGTCCTTCACCAGGCGTGCAGTCTGGCATGGGTGGGCATGGGTGCAGGTGTCTGGAGCCTGGTTTCCACTACAGCCCTCTCAACCTCTAACCCCAAGGCAAGGAGTTTGCATGCGTGGTACATTTTTCTCATCTCAAAGAAAGTGCTTTACACTGTACTGTACATTTCATTAGCTTGAGATGAGTTAACTGGAAGAATGCTTTATTAGCTATCAGAAATGATCAAGTTCAAAAGGCATAAATCATAGTAGCTTTGAATTCAGTGACATATATTTTATGGGTTTTGGTTATTTTCTGAATAAATATATCTCAAAAGAGAAGCTAAATCCTCATGTGACTAAGCAGCAGATTCTAGAACAATGGCTGCATTTGGCCAAGATGAGGCAGAATTGGAGGCTGGAGGGTCCTGACTGGGAAACAAATGCTCTGGTATCAGGGGTGTGGCCCTCGGTCGTGAGAGCTCTCCCTGCCTCCTGAACTAGCTGTAATTCAGCCCCGCAGACTCAGGGGCTGAGAGAAGCACACACCTGAGCTTATGGGTCTGCAGGTCAGATGGCCAACAGGCACGGGAAAAGATGAGAGACGTCACTAACTGTTAGAGAAACACAAATCAAAGCTGCAACGGGGCATCACCTCACATGTCAGAACGGCCATCACCACAAAGCCCACAAACAAGTGCTGGAGAGGGTGTGGGAAAAAGGGAACCCTCAGACACTGCTGGTGGTAATGCAGATTGGTGCACCCACCAAGGAGAACACGATGGAGGTTCCTTAAAAATCTAAAACCAGAACTACCACGTGACCCAGTAATCCCACTCCTGGGCAGATAGCTAGATCAAACCATAATTTGAAAAGATGCGTGCGTCCCACTGCTCATGGCAGCACGTTTACAACAGCCAGGAACCAGACACTACCTAGCTGTCCACCAACAGAGGAAAGGGTGAACAAGGTGTGGCACATACATGCATTGGAATACTGCTCAGCCACAAAAAGCATGGAATCATGCCATTTGCAGCAACGTCGATAGATCTAGAGATTATCACACTAGGTGAAGTAAGACAGACAAGCATCATATTCCATCACTTAAATGTAGAATCTAAAAAATGATATGAAGGAACTTAGGCACAAAACAGAAATAGACTCATGGATATAGAAAAAACAAAACAAAGCGGAAAAGCTTATGTTTGCCAAAGGGGAAAGGAGGTAAGGCATAAATTAGGAGTCTAGCATCAACATATGTGTGTGCATGCATGCTTAGTCCACTCGGCTGTGTCCAACTCTTTGTGACCCCATGGACGGTGGCCCACCAGTCTCTGTCCACAGAATTTTCCAGGCAAGAATACTTGAATGGATTGCCATTTCCTTCTCCAGGGGATCTTCTCGACTCAAGGATCGAACCCATGTCTCTTTTGTCTCCTGCTTTGGCAGGCAGGTTCTTTAGCATGGAGCCACCAGGGAAGCCCCAAGATCACACTGCTATATATAAAATAGATCACCAGGTACCTACAGAATAGCACAGGGAACTATACTCAGTATTTTGTAAGAACTTATAAGGGGGAAAGAACCTGAAAAAGAGTACATATGTATAACTGAATCACTTTGCTGATACACAAGCATTGTAAATCAACTGTATATCAATTAAAAACAAAGTTAACAAAAAGACTCCAAAATAGGTCTCACTTGGCAAAAATCAAGGAGCCTGCAAAACTGAGTTCTACTTGGAGGCTCTGGGGAGAATGTATGTCCTTGTGTTTCCCAGACCCCGGGACCCTGGGACAGACCCTGGGACAGACCCTGGGACCCCTTGCTTCATGTCCCCTCATCCCCCATCCAGTATCTCATCATCACACCTCCTCTCACTCGGATCCTCTTGCTTGTCTCTTATAAAGACCCTTGTAATTATTCTGTCATCATTGTAAATTGTATAATATAAACTGTACAACAATTGCATTGCTGACTAATTGTGATCAGTCATAACAGGTGGAAGCAGTGACAGATTTTATTTTCTTTGGCTCCAAAATTACTGTGGATGGTGACTGCAGTCATGAAATTAAAAGATGCTTGACACTTGGAAGGAAAGCTATAATAAACCTAGACAGCATATTAAAAATTGGAGACATCACTTTGCCAACAAAGTTCCATTTAGTCAAAGCTATAGTTTTTCCAGTAGTCATGTATGGATGTGAGAGTTGGACCATTAAGAAGGCTGAGCACTGAAGAATTGATGCTTTCATATTGTGGTATTGGAGAAGACTCTTGAGAGTCCCTTGGACTGTAAAGAGATCAAACTAGTCAATCCTAAAGGAAATCAACCATGAGTATTCATTGGAAGGACTGATGCTGAAGCTGAAGCTCCATTACTTTGGCCACCTGATGTGAAGCCCTGACTCACTGGAAAAGACCCTGATGCTGGAAAAGATCAAACACAAAAGGAGAAGAGAGTGGCAGAGGAGGTGATGTTTAGACAGCATCACCGATTCAATGGACATGAATCTGAGCAAACTCCAGGAAACAAGGAAGAACAGGGAAGCCTGCATGCTGCAGTCCATGGGGTCACAAATAGTCAGACACAACTTAGCAGCTGAATAACAGCAATTGTAACAGGTGACTATACTGTGATCACATGGACTCTGCGTAACAAACTTACCATCTTAGTATCTGTCACCTAATCTCATCAGCAAAGTCCCTTTTGCTGCATAAGGTTAACATGTCCACAGTATTCTGCCTGCTGCAATTCCCTTCAATTATTTTCATCCTCATAATTTTAAGACTAAAATTTGGTTTAGCTTTTGGGATCTTTGGGCTTCCCTCATAGCTCAGTTGGTAAAGAATCTGCCTGCAATGCAGGAGACCCCGGTTCGATTCCTGGGTCTGGAAGATCCACTGGAGAAGGGCTGGGTTACCCACTCCAGCATTCTTGGGCTTCCCTTGTGGCTCAGCTGGTAAATAATCTACCTGCAATGTGGGAGACCCAAATTTGATCCCTGGGTTGGGAAGACCCCTTGGAGAAGGGAAAGATTACCCACTCCAGTATTCTGGCCTGGAGAATTCCATGGACTGTATAGTCCATGGGGTTGCAAAGAGTCGGACACGACTGAGTGACTTTCACTACTGGGATCTTTACTCCGCTGAAATCAATATCTGTCAATGACTTCCTCAAATATCCAAATAGTTGGAAAATGGCTACCTTCCAAATGTAGTGCCATCTGAGCTGCTTCCTGACTCTACCTGGGACTTCAGGGTGCCAGTGGCCAGCTGAGGATGTGCTGTGGACCCTTTGCTGTGTCCCCAGGAGGAGTCTAGCTGCTCCACCCCTACGTGGTTCCTCAGGGTTCCTGAGGGAGGCTGGCTGCTCCAGACACTTGGCCCATCCACAGGGAACATCCTAGCAGGGGAAGCTGACAATCAAATACCCATAGAATCTACAAATATATTTTCTTTTAAAATTGGAGTAAAGTTGCTTTACAGTTTTGTGCTAGTGTCTGCTGTGCAGAAAGTGAATCAACTACGTGTGCATATAACGTATATGCCTCTCTCCCACCCCACCCAACATCCCCCTCCTCTAGGTCGCCACAGAGCACCAGGTGAGCTCCTTGTTTTAAACAAAAGTGGGCGCAGTTGGGAATGTTGGGACTAGCAGGAGGAGGAAGGCAATTTGAACTTGAAGAAGAGCAGCCGAGTTATCCTGGCTCAGAAAGTGAAGTCGGGCAACCGCATGGCCCAGAAGACATCAGGAGGAAGGTTTTCAGGCCCCAGAGATGGCCAAGTCAGGCATCCAACCAACCAAGAAAACCAGTGAACACGAGGCTGGAGAAAGTGTCCCCAGAGACAGATGGGGGTATGCGGTCGGGGCCCCACCTTGTCCACCTGCTTGCTGCCCCCCGGCCACATCTCTGCAGCCCTACTATTTGCTTCTCTCTGGGCTCCTGTCTCTCAGGTCGCACCCTGTGAAGGCCCTGCCCCCACCTGCTTCTTTTCTGAAGGCCACTACCTCTCTCAAGGCAGCCTCTCCACCCTCTTCTCTGCCCTGCCCTTCTTCCTGGGGGAGCTATCAACCTTCCTCCTGACCCCGCATGAGGAGGCCCAGCACCTGGGTGATCCTTCTCAGCTGCTCACACCTTCTGGAAAGAGTCCTTTGAACAGTTCAGTTCAGTTCAGTCGCTCAGTCGTGTCTGACTCTTTGTGACCCCATGAACTGCAGCATGCCAGGCCTCCCTGTCCATCACCAACTCCTGGAGTTCACTCAAACTCATGTCCACTGACTCAGTGATGCCATCCAACCATCTCATCCTCTGTCGTCCCCTTCTCTTCCTACCTTCAGTCTTTCCCAGCATCAGGGTCTTTTCCAAGGAGTCAGCTCTTCGCATCAGGTGGCCAAAGTATTAGAGTTTCAGCTTCAACATCAGTCCTTCCAATGAATATTTAGGAGTGATTTCCTTTAGGATATACTTGTTGTTGCAGCCCAAGGGACTCTCAGGAGTCTTCTCCAACACCACAGTTCAAAAGCATCAATTCTTCAGTGCTCAGCTTTCTTTGTAGTCCAACTCTCACATCTATACATGACTACTGGAAAAACCATAGCCTTGACTAGCCTTGTCCTTTGAACAAACTCTCCTCAAATCGTTCTAATCTGAGTGTGGCCCTGTGTTCCGCCGGTGCCTTGATGGACATGGCGAGATGTCACACAAGGCCTTGCAGGTCCTCAGAGGACCTTAACCTTCCTCCCAGGGGAATGGGAGCCTGCTTCTGTGAGCAGAGACTTGATGTGACCTAAGGGACCTCAACAAGGGCCACTCCCTGAGGAGAGACTCCAGAGGGCAAGGAGGAGGGAGGTGGTGTCCAATTAGCAAGGGACAATGGCAGAGGCCACAGTGAGCCCTGAGGGATGGAAGTAGTCCAGCTCTGCATGCCTCTGAACGTTGAGCCAATGGAATTTCCGCAGGATGGAGACGTGAGAAAAAGGAAGATGCTGCCAAGTTTTGTGACATGAACGACCAGAAGGGTGAACTTGCCAGGGATAGACACAAGAAAGCTTGTAGGTAGGGTGGGTTTTGTGGGGGAAGGTAGACGTTTCTGGTTTGGACATGTGGAGATTGGGATATCGAATATCCAGGATGGACGTGGGCTTCCTCGTACCTCTCCGGTCTCACCAATGGGACTTCACACC
The DNA here is from genome assembly GCF_000754665.1 of Bison bison bison. Taxonomy (NCBI): domain Eukaryota; kingdom Metazoa; phylum Chordata; class Mammalia; order Artiodactyla; family Bovidae; genus Bison; species Bison bison. The sequence continues at coordinate 3,108,613 of NW_011494949.1, forward strand.
CATGGCTTTGGAGCAGACACACCTGCCTCCTTGCACATCCTTTCACTCATCAAGGGGCCCCAGGCGGGTGCCTTCAGGGACATCACTCTGTCTGCCTGAAAGGCTTACTTCCAAATGAGTCTTTCTCTACCTTTGGATATCTGCTGAAATGGCATCTTCTCATCCCAAACTTTTCTTCCCAGACTGTACACAATCACATTCTCTTTTCAAATTTCCCTGGTCTCATTTCTGCTGAATGTTCTTACAATTCTTAGCACTGTCTAACACACGACAGGCGTTTTACTCATTTACTGTGCTTATTTTCTGTCTTTCCATGGGCATATAAGCTCCACTGGGGCAGGGGATTTTCTTGATTTGTTTGTTTTGTTTGTTTCGGCTTGCTTTTTTTCCATTGTTTTTCTTCATTGCATTATATTCCATGGTGAGAGTAATGACCAGTCGTGCAGTAGACGCTCAGTGAAGAAAGGATTTTCTTCTATTTGTTGAAGAAAGGAGCAGACAAGGCTGACGGTTTCTCATTGCAGTCACCTGCAAACTTGCACACGTGTGAATTTCATCCATAAATACTCCTGGGTGAGTGGCACCTGAGTGTCACCCGAGGCCAGGCACTGTGCACGAAAAAAATAAATTTTGATGTGGTCTACACCATCACAGATTTTGCATTCAGTCTAAACATTTTCAGAGAAAGGGATCCAATGGGACTGCCTTTAATTTTTTTACATCCTTTTGATTCACTCGAGTTTTGTCTGCCTAATAATATTGAATCCATGTGCCTTCAGGAGAGAATAAAAACTTCCTCCAGATGGTCTGTCAGTTTTGGTGGATGTCATATTTTTATCCAGTTTGAGCACATATTTTTTTTATTAGTCCAAGGAGCCCTAAGTAGAGGGTCTTAAAATTTACGTAACAGTGGTACAGTCTTGTCAGATAAGATCATCAGTGGAATCTGCTTATTCTAAATGAGAAGACAATACACAAGTCTTTTCATTTTCCCTCTTGCATTATTTTTGTTGAGGTTCGAAGCTTTGGGTTTTTAAATTTATATTATCTCTCATCACTGATGTGACTAGAATGCAGTCTGTACTTGCCAGTCTGGGAAATTAGAAGAACACAACCTGTTTGTGATCATTTTTGTGGGGTTTTGCATCAGTTAAAAAGGGTGCTGGGAGTATCTGGGGTCCTTGTGGAGGATTAAAGGGTGTCATCCCCTCCATGAAACACACTTGACTTTGAACAAGTCCCAGGATCACTGTGAGATGGTTACTAACAGGGAAAACATTGATGGAACATTTCCCAAGAAAGTTCCCAGGAAATGAAGACTTGTTTGTAGACATTAAAATGAATTTTTAACCTAAATTATTTAAGTTTGTTATCTGTCTGTTTTGCCATCAAAAGATGAAAGTCTTCTTTGAATCGATGATCATACATTCATTTACCAGCAAAGGAAAAGGGCAATGGAGAAGGCAATTGTCAGTCACACTTGGACAGCCTTGGCTGTCCCATTGCATCACACAAAGAAATTGGGTGAGCTTCTAGGAAGTTATTTCCAAAAATAACAATATTGAAATTTGACCTGCACCTCTTGTACTCTTGCATTTTTTGTGAATTAAGTACACCAGCGTGGCAAAGAACTCTAATAATTTTTGTCCTTAATCCCACATATGAAGTAGCTACATTTCTCCCATAAGATTAATGAGGTAAGTTCATGTAAAGGTTATGTATTCAGCTAAAACCTGGCAGGAAAATTGGGAACACATTTAACATGATTTGTCATTAAAAATTACACCCTGTCTGCTTTTTTGATTGTTGGATTCTGATTGTTGAGTTGCTTGCCAAGGAGTAGAACTCAAGCACTTTGAGAAAAATTCTAAAAACAAGAAAAGAAAAAGAGAGTAATCTGTTAATTGAATGAGTAGAAACAGGAATATAAAGATATGACAACTTTCGTAGCTATTTAACATACAAAAATTGTGAAAACAGCCAAGATATAAAGCTACCATTGCCACGGAAATAATTATGTGTATGTGTTACGTCACTTTGGTCATGTTTGACTCTGTGACATTATGGACGGCAGCCCGCCAGGCTCCTCTGTCCGTGGGATCCTCCAGGCAAGAACACTGGAGTGGGAGACTGTGCCCTCCTCCAGGAATTTTCCCAACCCAGGAATCGAACTCGTGTCTCTTGTCTCCTGCATTGGCAGGCGGATTCTTTACCGCTAATGCCGCCTGGAAAATAGTTGATATATGTAAATAAATAGATTATTGAATCAATAGATAGTGAATTATACAAAGAGCTCTCCAGTAAAGTATCAATGTAGTTGTAAAATTATTGTAATACTAATGAGTCATATTTGTATTCCAAGTTTTATAGTTAATCTAATGAGCGATAACGTAAAGCAACTTAAACCAGGGAAGAGAGAAAAACTAAGGTACTGTTACAGATTGCTGAGATCTCCATTGCCATATCGCGATTGCCATCGACACACACAGGATTCCAAGCAGCCTGGGGAAAAGCCAAGGTGCCCAATGCCTTGAGCATTTCTCTCCAGGCTTCTGCTTAAGGACAATAGACCAGTATCAGACCATTTGTTGAAAGTGCAGTAGCCTTGTTCGCCGTCATTCTGAAGCACTGTCTAAGGGAGACCCCGTGGAACACCTCTTGGGGGGTAAGAGTTGTATAGAGCCCTTGTGTCATGAAGGCTGAACATCAGTTTTCAAAATCTTCATTTGGCTGGAGCCCCAACCCATTTATTGATTAAAAACCAAAAAGTGACTATATCTATAATATGTAGGTGAAAACAATGTTTGATTTTTATTAAAAAACCCACATGCAGTTAAGACTACAGGACCAGTGACAACCATCATGTTTGGGGCCCTTGTTACAGTGGCCACAGGGGAACCTAACACCTCCTGCCCCCTGAGGTTTGCACCAGAGACGGTCACCGTGGTCCACCAGAGCCCTGATGGAAACAGCCCTCCCTGGCTGGAAGGGACCTACCAAACGCAAGGACGGACTTTTCTGAAGGAAAGCAAGAGGGGCAGGAAAGGAAAAGGTTGCCATCCATCAAGATGTCCAAGTAGGAAGGTGTGCTTGGGAAATAAGAATGGAGGAAAGCAAAAAAGAAAAACAAAGCTTTAAAGTTGAAGAATAAGCCTACACAGTCATATGTCAGATATGGTGCCTATAAAATATTCATTTCTGTTATCCAACAGCCAAGGAAAAAAATGGGGAAAATCAGAATTTTTCTTGGACTAAAATCACAGATATTTTCTTATTTTTAAATTATTATACCTCACCTCTGGGAAAACTTTCTAGAAATTATACATAGAGGATTGTTTTGTATGACTCTGTTATCATTAAAGAACAATTAATCCAAAACTCGAGAACATGTCAAATATTATTAGAGAATAAAGCAGATTCTGTTCATTATATTCATGCTTAGACTATTATCTGATATTGAGCACAGCCTCTTAGTATTACACTGTGTTTTTTGTTTTTTACAAATTAACCTAAATAGAAATGATCTTGATGATGGTCTCTTTGGCCTGAACTTGTAGTTAGGAATCTCTCTTCTGATTTCTAATTCTAACTCCTCTCTCTCATTAACATGCAAAGTGAAGGAATTCACAACCATGTCCTGTCCTCAAATCCTATCTCTTTCAAAGGAGGAAAATAGAGCTTCCTTGCTTAACCTGCATCCTGCTTCTGACTCCAGAGATGTTGAGAGGATAAAGCGATCATATATGCAAGAATCCTGGAGCTCCTCAGAAGTAATCTAATTTGCCTACTTAGAAGGTTTATTGAGGGGATAAAAGAGAACTCAAATTTCTGTGAAGTGTTGCAAGCATCTCTGAAGAAAGGAGGCTTGCATATTCCGTTACTCTCATTCTGTGTGTTAATATGCAGGAAAGTTCAGTTCAAGTATATCTATTCTTATTTTGAAGTGATGAGAAAAGTGCTTCCCCTCTTAGATATGCAGTTCATCTTGTGGTTGTGCCAAATAAGTTAATCCTCCAGTTACTGACATCATTAAATTTCCATTTGAAATAGAGATGGCAAAACAGGTTTTAGCCGTGGATTTGATAGCACTGCTCTCAGAATTTGTCAGTGATATCCACCTGCAAATAAAAACTTGGTAAAGCATGCCAACTAAAAAGATGCACAACTTGAGCGTCGTAAGTTAAGTTTCATTGGGGGCAAAATGAGGACTGCAGCCTGGGAGACAGCCCCTTAGATCACTCTGAGAGATGGCTCCAAAGAGGCACTCAGAGAAGGTCAGTGTAAGAGACTTTGGTGAAGGGGGAGTTCAAAGCAATCAAGCCCTTACTTTACAAAAGGTTTTCTGCTCGTCATGAGGATCTGATGTTATCATGAAGGAATTTAGTTCTTTTCTGGATATGAGGAAATGCAAGGATTGGCATCAGGAAATCAGTTCCTGAAATTATCAAACCTTCTAGATGTCTGTTCCACCCGATTCCCTGGAGCACAGAGTGCCTCACTCCGCCCTCATCTCCCTCCCAGGTTGTTGAAGGTCCACAGCTGCAGCAGCGCAGGGTTCAGTCTCTGCAAATGGCAAATGTCCTTGTTGTTCAGTCACTGGCAGTGCTCTTGGCAAGTGCCAATTTGTAGTTGACAAGCAGGTGCTCATTGCTTTTAAAAATTTCACCAGTGTGCCCTCCTGGAGTCCTCCTCTGGGTGATATGGGGCATCTGCATTGGACTGGTCACTGGCCATCCAACCAGTTCAGCTCAGTTCAGTTCAGTCCCTCAGTCGTGTCCAACTCTTTGCAACCCCATGGATTGCAGCACGCCAGTCTTCCCTGTCCATCACCAACTCCTGAAGCCTTCTCAAACTCATGTCCATTGAGTCGTGAAGCTATCCAATAATCTCATCCTCTGTGTCCCCTTCTCCTCTCACCTCAACCTTTTCCAGAATCAGGGTCTTTTCCAATGAGTCAGTTCTTCGTATCAGGTGGCCAAAGGATTGGAGTTTCAGCCTCAGCATCAGCCATCCATCCACTCCCAAGCAATCACCTTGTTTCAGGTAGATGCAGCTTCCTCTTTAGCCTCTGGGTCACATCCCAATCTGACTCCTAGTCCTTAGCTATATCTGGATCATTTGCATCTTAATGGTGAGAGCTCTGCTTATCTAATATTTTTTCTTTTCATTCAACCATCCCTCCTTTGCATTGTCCAAAGTCCTGCCTGGCCTCTGAGCATGGCAAGATGCACTCATTCTCCCTCACAAGTGGCCAGTGGTGCCTCCAGTTACTGGGCTCCATGACTGTTTATCTGATAGAGCTTGAACAAGCCCCATCAGCTATCATTCAGGTGACATAGGGTGGCCTGACCCAGCCCACCCTGTGATCCTGGTGGGCACACTCCATCTGTTGGTTGAACATTGGCTTCAGGATTATCCAGGCAGCAGCCAACTCCCTGCTTTAAATACTCTGAGAGATTTATTGCAGACATAAGAACAAGAGGGGCATTACTGATAAACAACTTGCCGGCCAGTGCAGGAAACATGAGACACAAGTTCAGTCACTGAGTTGGGAAGATCCCCTGATAGAGGGCATGGCAATACACTCCAATATTCATGCCTGGAGAATCTCATGGACACATGAGCCTGGCTGGCTACAGTCCACGGGGTCACAGAGAGTCAGACATGACTAAGAGATTATGACTTGGAAATATGTTTAATAGACAATGGCAGGAACACATAGTTCAGTTCAATTCCATTCAGTTCAGCCACTCAGTCATGTCGGACTCTTTGTGACTTCACGGACAGGCTCCTCTATCCATGGAATTTTCCAGGCAAGAATGATAAAGTGAGGTAGCATTTCCTCCTCCAGGGGATTTCCCAAACCAGGGATTGAACCCAGGGACCCAGGTCTCTTGCATCACCTGCATTGACAAGCAGGTTCTTTGCAAATGGTACCACCTGGGAAGTCCCCCAAAATATCTGTGGTAGAATAAAATAGAGGTAAAAGCAAACAGGTCTTGGTTCAGCTGCAACATACCAGCTGGTGGGCATGAGCTAGCTGCTTAAACTGTCTGTGTTTTCATTCTCTGACTTGTAAATTGCTTATGGTGGTGGCAGTTTAGGTGCTCAGTCATGTCTGACTCTTGAGATACTATGGACTATAGTGCACCAGGCTCCTCTGCCCATGGGATTTTCCAGGCAAGAAAACTGGAGTGGGTTGTCATTTCCTTCTCCAGGGGATCTTCCTGACTGGGAATCAAACCTGGATCTCTTGAATTGCAGATAGATTCCCTACCAACTGAGCCATCAGGAAAGCTCCATAAATTACATATAATAACATCTAATTTAGATTGTTCTTATAAGAATTAAGTGAGGTCAGATACATAAAAGATTTAAGTAAGCCTTCAGCAATGGCCTTATTTTCCTTCCTATCTTATTGGTCGGGTATATACTTCTCATTCCAGCTGAGCTATTTCAAAACCTAAAAGATGATACTGTAAAAGCACTGCACTCAATATGCCAGCAAATTTGGAAAACTCAGCAGTGGCAGCAGGACTGGAAAATGTCAGTTTTCACTCCAATCCCAAAGAAAGGCAATGCCAAAGAATGTTCAAACTACCGCACAATTGCACTCATCTCACACGCTAGCAGAGTAATGCTCAAAATTCTCCAAGCCAGGATCCAACAGTACCTGAATCAAGAACTTCCATATATTCAAGCTGGGTTTAGAAAAGGCAGAGGAACCAGAGATCAAATTGCCAACATCTGCTGGATCATAGAAAAAGCAAGAGATCCAGAAAACCATCTATTTCTGCTTTATTGACTATGCCAAAGCCTTTGACTGTGTGGATCACAAAAAACTGTGGAAAATTCTTCAAGAGATGGGAATACCAGACCACCTGACCTGCCTCCAGAGAAATACATATATAGGTGAAGAACCAATAGTTACAACTGGACATGGAACAACAGACTGGTTCCAAATTTGGAAAGGAGTATGCCAAGGCTGTATGTTGTCACTTTGCTTATTTAATTAATATGCAGTGAACATCATGGGAAATGCTGAGCTGGGTGAAGCACAGCTGGGAATCAAGATTGCTGGGAGAAATATCAATAACCTCAGATACGCAGATGAAAACACCCTTATGGCAGAAAGCATAGAGTAACTAAAGAGCCTCCTGATGAAGCGAAAACGAGAGTGGAAAACCTGGCTTAAAACTCAACATTCAAAAAAACAAAGATTATGGTATCTGGTCTCATCACTTCATGGTAAATAGATGGGGGGAAAATAGAAACTTTCAGTTCAGTTTAGTTGCTCAGTTGTGTCTGACTCTTTGCTACCTCATAGACTGCAGCACGCCAGGCTTCTCTGTTCATCACCAACTCCCGGAGCCTATTTAAACTTATGTCCATCATGTCAGTGATTCCATCCAACCATCTCATCCTCTATCGTCCCCTTCTCTGACCTCCTTCAATGTTTCCCAGCATCAAGGTCTTTTCCAATGAGCCAGATGTTCCCGTCAGTTGGCCTAAGTATTGGAGTTTCAACTTCAGCATCAGTCCTTCCAATGAATATTCAGGACTGATTTTCTTTAGGATTGACTGGTTAGATCTCCTTGCAGTCCAAGACACTCTCAAGAGATTCTCCAACACCACAGTTCAAAAGCATCAATTCTTCAGTATTTGGCTTTCTTTATAGTCTAACTCTCACATCCATACATGACTACTGGAAAAACCATAGCTTTGACTAGATGGACCTTTGTTGGTAAAGTAATATCTCTGATTTTTAGTAGGCTCTCTAGGTTGGTCATTGCTTTTCTTCCAAGGAGCAAGCATCTTTTAATTTCATGGCTACAGTCACCATCTGCAGTGATTTTGGAACCCCCAAAAATAAAGTCTCTCACTGTTTCCCCATCTATTTACTCTGAAGAGATGAGACCGGATGCCATGATCTTAATTTTCTGAATGTTGAGTTTTAAGCCAACATTTTCACTCTCCTCTTTCACTTTCATCAGGAGGCTCTTTAGTTCTTCTCTTTCTGCCATAAGGTTGGTATCATCTACATATCTGGGGTTATTGATATTTCTCCCAGCAATCTTGATTCCAGCTTGTGCTTCATCCTGTTCATCATTTCACATGATGTACTCTGCATATAAGTTAAATAAGCAGGGTGACAATACACAGCCTTGACATACTCCTTTCCCGATTTGGAACCAGTCTGCTGTTCCATGTCCAGCTCTAACTATTGCTTATTGACTTGCATACAGATTTCTCAGGAGGCAGGTCAGGTGGTCTGGTATCCCCATCTCTTGAAGAATTTTCCACAGTTTTTTTGTGATCCACACAGTCAAAAGCTTTGGCATAGTCAGTAAAGCAAAAGTAGATGTTTTCCTGGAACTCTCCTGCTTTTTCTGCGATCCAGCAGATGTTGACAGTTTTATCTCTGGTTCCTCTGACTTTTCTAAATTCAGCTTGAACATATGGAAATTCATGGTTTGTGTACTGTTGAAGCCTGGCTTGGAGAACTTTGAGCATTACTTTGGTAGTGTGTGAGATAAGTTCAATTGTGCTGTAGTTTGAGCATTCCTTGGCATTACCTTTCTTTGGGATTGGAAACAAAACTGACTTTTTCAGTCCTGTGACCACTGCTGAGTTTTCCAAATTTGCTGGCATAATAACTGCAGCACTTTCACAGCATCATCTTTTAGGATTTGAAATAGCTCAACTGGAATTCCATCACCTCCACTAGCTTTGTTCATAGTGATGCTTCTTAAGGCCCACTTGACTTCGCACTCTAGGATGTCTGGCTCTAGGTGAGTGATCACACCATCATGGTTATCTGGGTCATGAAGATATTTTTTGTATAGTTCTTCTGTGTATTCTTGTCACCTTTTCTTAATATCTTCTTCTTCTGTTAGGTTCATACAATTTCTGTTCTTTATTGTGCTCATCTTTGCATGAAATGTTCCCTTGGTATCTCTAATTTTCTTGAAGTGATCTCTAGTCTTCCCCATTCTATTGTTTTTCTCTATTTCTTTGCATTGATCACTGAGGAAGGCTTTCTTCTCTCTCCTTGCTATTCTTTGGAACTCTGCATTCAGATGGGTATATCTTTCCTTTCCTCCTTTGCCTTTACCTTCTCTTTTTTTCTTAGCTATTTGAAAGGCCTCATCACACAACCGTTTTGCCTTTTGGCATTTCTTTTTCTTGGGAATGGTCTTGATCCTTGCCTCCTGTACAATGTCATGAATGTCTATTGTAGTTCGTCAGGCACTCTGTCTATCAGACCTAATCCCTTGAATCTATTTCTCACTTCCACTGTATAATCATAAGTGTTTTGATTTAGGTCATACCTGAATGGTCTAGTGGTTTTCCCTACTTTCTTCAATTTAATTCTGAATTTGGCAATAAAGAGTTCATGATCTGAGCCACAGTCAGCTCCTGGTCTTGTTTGTGCTGATTGTATAGAGCTTCTCCATCTTCAGCTGCAAAGAATACGATCAATCTGATTTCAGTATTGACCATCTGGTGATGTCCATGTGTAGAGTCTTGTCTTGTGTTGTTGAATGACCCGTATGTTCTCTTGGCAAAACTGTTAGCCTTTGACCTGGCTTCCCTTGTGGCTCAGTTGGTAAAGAAATTGCCAGCAATGTGAGCTACCTGGGTTTAATCCCTGGGTTGGGAAGATCCCCTGGAGAGGGGAAAGGCTACCCACTCCAGTATTCTGGCCTGTACAATTCCATGGACTATAGAGCCCATTGGATTGCAAAGAGTCAGACACAACTGATCATGTTCAAATGGAAAGTTTGACAGACTTTATTCTCTTGGACTCCAAATCACTGCAGATAGTGACTGCAGCCATGAAATTAAAAGATGGTTGCTCCTTGGGAAAAAAGCTATGGCCAACCTAGACAGCATATTAAAAAGCAGAGGCATTACTTTGGTGACAAAGTCCATCTAGTCAAAGCTATGGTTTCTCCAGTAGTCATGTATGAATGTGAGAGTTGGACTATAAAGAAAGCTGGGCACTGATGCTTTTGAACTGTGGTGTTGAAGAAGGCTCTTGAGAGTTCCTTAGACTGCAAGATCAAACCAGTCAATCCTAAAGGAAATCAGTCCTGAATATTCATTGAAGGGACTGATGCTGAAGCTGAAGCTCCAATACTTTGGCCTCCTGATGTGAAGAACTGACTCATTGGAAAAGACCCTGATGCTGAGAAAGATTGAAGACAGGAGGAGAAGGGGACAACAGAGGATGAGATGGTTGGATGTCATCACTGACTTGTTGGACATGAGTTTGAGCAAGCTCTCAGAGTTGGTGATGGACAGGGAGGCCTGGTGTGCTGTAGTTCATGGGGTCAGAAAGAGTTGGACATGACTGAGTGATTGAACTGAAACTTTTCATTCAAATTATATTCATTGCCTTTCTGTCCGCATCATTCTTATCATATTGTTAAAATTCTTTGAAAATGAGACTTATAGCTTGCTCACCATTTTTGTGAGCCTAAATATGAGCTGATGCTTTTTAAGTGAATATATGTATGTAACACAGTATGATGTGATGACAGAGAGCCTTCCTACTTAATGAAGAGGTAAATCAAGACCCACCCATGCCCTTCTAAGAAGATCCATCTCTGACTTAGGACCATGAGACTTTAATACATGAAGTCCTGTCCTGGGAGCTCCCTGGTGAGAATGGTCAGTTATTATCTGTCTGTACTAGAGGAACTTTCTTTCTTTTATCATCACCTAATGAAAAAGTGGTTATTCCAAGTTTGAGGGTTTTAATGGGTTCAGATATCTCTCGGATTTTTTTTTTTCTTCCTGGAAGTTAATACTATTTGTTATTTGTTTTGGACTCATCATCCAGAATCTCAAATTGAGAGTCTCCTTCCATTGATCACCACATACGCTGAGTGTGGGCATAAACCCAAGGGTATATGACTGAGAGAGGATGCACAGTTGAGACCTTCAAGTTTTGATAAAACGGGGTTGATCACGGGCACACAGTACATCCCCAAATCAGGTAGTGGCGTCCCTGAAACACCACTGCCCCAAACTCGTTGGCTTAAACAATGATCATTGTTTCACACTCATGTGTTTGGACATTGCTGATGGAGGTTGGGTGCAGCTGTTTCTGTGTTTTCCTTTGGGTTTGACTCCTTTGGGTTTGTTCCAAATATGTTGTTCCTGGGCATAGGCTGTGGGAGTAGTAAATATCTAGGGATGCATTTTTAAAATTTATTATTATTATTATTTTACTTTACAATATTGTATTGGTTTTGCCATAAATCAACATGTATCTGCCACAGGTGTACATGTGTTCCCCATCCTGAACCCCCTTCCCACGTCCCTCCCCATACCATCCCTCTGGGTCATCCCAGTGCACCAGCCCCAAGCTTCCTGTATCCTGCATCCAATCTGGACTGGTGATTCAAGTGATATCTTCTTGCATCACTTCTAGAAACATCCCGCTGGCCAAGTGAGTCCTGTGGCACCAAATCAAGGTCCTGAGAACCATCTGCTGTATTAATACACATCTTATTAATCTTTTGTGTCAAACCAACAAAAAAACAACCCAGATCAGTGTAAGTGGGACCTTGAAGTTGGAAGGGGTAGGAAGTGTGAACATTTCTGAACAACAGTCTCCTTGACCACTTGCCCAGAGATTCTAATGAATTGTTCAAATGCTCAACTTTGAGCATCAGGAAATGCAAGAAAAATGACTATAAACCAAAGGGTTACTTTCTTTAGAGAAGAAGAATGTCCGTGGCAAAGTCAAGCTATAATCTTACCCCTTGGTTTGTTTTTTCATATATCTTGAAGACATTCTAAATTCTATTCTTTATAATATAAGGAAGCTATAATTCATATGATCTCTATTCTTTTCCATTTATATTTCCAACTCCTTTCTTTTAAATTTGAAAAAAGAGGATAGTGTTAAATAGACTTGAGGTTTAAGTAAGGAGATTAGTTCTTTGGTAGCTGAATATTGGAGCAAATCTATCTGAATTTTGATTGAGACATTCCGAAGGAGAGTAGGGAGTTGTGTACCACAAGGTGGGATTAACGTAAATTGATTTGTCCAAGGTTATTTGTTTAGGTAATGGAGGTAATAGAAGGAGGGCCCCAGGTCTCGGGGAACTGATGCTCTGAGACGTCCCATCCTGTCATCGTGTTCAAAGCAGGTTCACATCAGGGCAACTCCATTTAGGCAGGGAAAATTCAATTAGGATCATTCTGTGCACAGAAGGCTCCCAGTGGGATTGGGAAAGAAATATGGAGCTCTCATTGTCTTAAACTATATGCTAACAAACGATGGTTTGGACCCTGTTTTGGGATCATGGCTATGTGTGTGTGTTTTCTGTAATGTTAATGTGATACTGCTAATTAATCGAAGTGAGCTGTATTTTTGTCATCTGGCTCATTGTATTTTTTGCATGTATCTCTTCCTAGTTAGAAAATATTATGGATTATGATTTCACTGTGAGTTCTTTTAGCCTCTCCTAATATATAGGTCCTTTTTCCCTTAAACTGAGATATAGGTCAAATCCTGTTGCCCCAAATCTAATGATGTACTTAGAAGTCTATTATAATTGTGTGGCGCTGACATGGATGAGAGTCCTGCTCTGTAATGTGATAACTGCAAAAGTATTTTACTAGACACCCACGGTCACTCATGAAGTATCAATCACAAAGTGAAAAATTTTAAATATACACGTATATTTTCTTATAAGGTATTTCCTTGCAAAAGGAAATAAGACATACAGATGGCCAAGAGGCACATGAAAAAAGATGTTCCACATCACTAATTAGAGAAACGCAGATCAATCCCTGTACTCTAAAATATTTTTGACGAGTAAATAAAATAGGAAAGCTTCAAGAGTGAAGTAATTTTTTCCCCTGTAAACTTTGGTTTGAGAGACCACAGTAACTATTTTGTTTGCTTGTTTTGTTTTCCCTTCCAGGGGTAACGAATAGAATCATTGGTTGAAACTTCACAAGTAAATAGAAACTCTAACAAGTACTGTTCAAGAGTCATTTCATTTTGCTACTTTGACTCACCTAAGTTACAATAAAATAATATTGACTGAGAATCTGAGACTCACTTCAAGAGAAATGAGTCCTGAAGAAGATCAAAATGCTTTCAGCATGATTATTGAGATGGAGGAACTGGAGTGTTCAGGATCTGCTCTGGCTGGGATGTACCAGCCCTTACTGTGAAGCAGCGACTGTTGCCCAGGGCAGATGCTTACCCGCGAGGACCCTTCCTGGTCATTTCAAGAGGTTTCAACCTAGGGTGATCCAGCCCTCTTCTGTGTTCCCTATCCTTCATTCAAGTAGATCAAAACCAAGCTCAGATGGCTCTTGTGTGGTTAAGTTCAAGCATGAGGCATAGTCCATCAGCAACCCTGAATATTTGTAAGCTATTTCCAAGGACCAGAGGCAAAAAATCCAAGTGATGTAAAGATTAAATTTACAGAAATGTGCAAGAATGACCAGAGCCATGGCTAGCACTGCTCCAGGAAGTGTCTGGGTGAAGCTTCTCTTGTACCCGAAGTAGCTCTCTTTCCAGAACTTTTCTTTGACTGAAAGGGAAGGGACATGATCCTTGTCAATTCCAAGGCAGCAGGGGAAATGATCATATTTTTGCCAACAATGGGGAAAAAAAATCTATCCTTCAGCCAGTTATCATGTACTGAAATTTGCTGTCAGCTGTCAAATACAAATATAGATCAACCCTCCTAAGCTGTGATAATGACAAAATCCACTAGCCATCCTGCACAAGGCATGCACCCCATGACACTTTGTGCATGCATGTGTGTGTGTGTGTGTGTGTGTGTGTGCAGGGTTCTGTCTCACTCTGCTCTGGAATCAGGACTCTGGCCACGGTGCACAGAGTGTGCAGTCCCTGACACTAGCAGCTGCCCATGCACACCAGGAACTCTTGGCAACATCCTCCTTGAGGGCCTGCTTCCACCTCCTAATGAGACAGAGGAAAGGGATTTCAGCAGGACAACCTGTTTCTGAGTACCTCCCGTAATTCCTCACCTGTAAGAACTCATGGGGCATGAGAACGTGCTAAAACCCTGAGGGTAACTGGTAATATTTACAGAATTCTGTTTACTGCATCTCTGCAATTTAAAGTTGTCCATATATATGGTTTAATTCATCACTGACTCAGTGGACATGAGTGTGAGCAAGCTTCGGGAGTCGGTGATGGATAAGGAAGCCTGGTGTCCTGCAATCCATGCGGTTGCAGAGTCAGACATGACTGAGCGACTGAACTTCACTGATAGATATGATTCTGTTTATGTTCAAAGCTGACAGGGCCTGATCTCTCATCTTTCTTCTTCTTGACCATGGTATTCTTCTTTAAATCCCCAAAACATACTATTTTTTATCCCTTTCAGGAAGGAGATTGGTCTTATACTGCAAATCTTTTGGTCTAGTTCCCCTATTGAAATTCCTTAGCAACTTCTTGATTCATTGACTACTGAATGAATACACACTCAATAGCATATTGCAACAGTGGGGATAACTACACTAGATAATGAACTAGAGGAGGAAGAAGCAAATAGTAGGATTAAAGATAATTCCCAGAATACCACCTCGAGCAGTGGAGTGGGTGGCAATACAATTGACTGAGATGAAGAATATAGCATTGCTTTTCCTAAAGCCTGAGTTATTCAAGGGGTTGGAGGACAAAAACCAGAGGGAGCTATATGGAGAGGATTCCAAATGGGGTTTGAACTTAAAAGTATAGCACAGAAACTCAGCAAGTGTTCTTCCTCTTTCTTGATCACCTAAGTTCAAATATACAGATCTTTGACTAGGGAACCTATGCATAAGTTCACATTTCCCAAGGACCAACATTCAACATTACAAACAGCTGTTGTTGCTCAGTCACTAAGTCCTGCCCAACTCTTTCTTATGGACTGCAGGATGCCAGGATTCCCTGTCCTTCACTGTCTCTGGGGGTTTGCTCAAATTAATGTCCATTGAGTCAACAGCATCCAACCATCTCATCCTCTATTGCCCCCTTCTGCTCTTGCCCTCAATCCTTCCCAGCATCAGGGTCTTTCCCAATGAGTCAGCTCTTTGCATCAGGTGGCCAAGTTATTGGAGCTTCAACTTGAGCATCAGTCCTTCCAATGAATATTCACAGTTGATTTCCTTTAGCATGTATTAGTTTGATCTCCTTGCAGTCCAAGGGAGTCTCAAGAGTCTTCTCCAACACAATTCAAAGCATCAGTTCTTCAGTGCTCAGCCTTCCTTACAGTCCAACTCTCACATCCAGACACGACTACTGGAAAAACCATCAGCATATGTGCATGCTAAGTCGCTCAGTTATGTCTGACTCTTTTCAATCCCATGGACTGAAGCCCACCATGTTCCTCTGTTCACGGGATTTTCCATGTAAGAATACTGGAGTGGGTTGCCATTTCCTTCTCCAGGGGATCTTCCCAACCCAAGGATCATAGCCACATCTCTTGTGTCTCCTGCATTGGCAGGTGGGTTCTTTACCACTGGCGCCACCTGGAAAAACCATAGTTTTGACTACATGAACCTTTGTCAACAAAGTAATGTCACTGATTTTTAATATGCTAGGTTTGGCATAGTTTTTCTTTCAAGGAGCGAATGTCTTTTAATTTCATGGCTGCAGTCACTGTCCTCAATAATTTTGGAGCCCAAGAAAATAAAATTTGTCAATGTTTCCACTCTTTCCCCATCTACTTGCCATAAAGTGAATGACCCAGATGCCATTGTCTCAATCTTTTGAGTGCTGAGTTCTAAGCCAGCTTTCTCACTCTGCTCTTTCACCTTCATCAAAGGCTCTGTAGTTCTTCTTTGCTTTCTGCCATAAGGGTTGTATCATTTGCATATCTGAGGTAGTTGCTATTTCTCCCAGCAATCTTGATTCCAGTTTGTGATTCAAAATCCCATGGACAGAGGAGCCTGGTAGGCTGCAGTCCATGGGGTCGCGAAGAGTCAGACATGACTGAGCGACTTCACTTTCGCTTTTCACTTTCATGCATTGGAGAAGGAAATGGCAACCCACTCCAGTGTTCTTGCCTGGAGAATCCCAGGGACGGGGGAGCCTGGTGGGCTGCTGTCTATGGGGTCACACAGAGTCGGACACGACTGAAGCGACTTAGCAGCAGTAGCAGCAGCATACAGTGTAGTATGTCCTGTTGACATACTATTTCCCCAAGTTTTAACCAGTCCGTTGGTCCTGAGGCCAAAGTTCATCATTACAAACAGAACATCTTAGCTTCATATTAAGGAGAAAAAAAGCTTCTTTTTTTGTTCATTTTCAGCTATAGACACACTGGGCAAATCTTTAAATGACAACTGTTTTGTTGTTGTTGTTGCTGCCTTGAGCTAGATGGCATTCTTGGTCATGCATTTCTCCATATTTCTCCCAGTAAGCAAAAGGCAAGTGAAAGTTTATTTTCCTTATTTTCATGCATATAAATCCCCAGTGGTCAGAGATGAGGTAGTGCTGTTAATACTACAATCATACTTAGCAAAGCAGTCATGTAGCCGTTCCTCAGTGATTTTTCCAAAGCTCATCTGTTGGTCAAGTATCTTAATCCCCACACTCCAATGACAGAGCAACTGTGTGAGAGTGTGTGAGGAGTGCCCAAGGTACAGGAACTCCAGACTCCCCTATTTCAAAACCAATAACTACATAGGATAGAAATATGCATGAATTACCCAAGAAAAACAAAACTCACTCCAAGTATGGGAGGGGAGACCCAGCTTCAAGGAAGCCCTGGGGCAGCAGGTATCTGAAACTTTTGTAAGTTACCTGGTGGTTGTACCCATAAGCAAACTTCTCAGATACATCTATTTTACCCCACACTGCATTCTCAGTAGTTCTATAAACATCCTTTATTGCATTTATAGCATGAGTATTTATATCTTTAAGTAGTTGCAAACCAAAGCACGTTAAGTTTGAATTTTTAGGTGAATAGTAGTACAGACCATTACTTGGAAGATGAATTTTGTCTTTCTCCACTGGAATCTTACCATTGTGTAATAAATGTATGCTCAGTTGCTCAATCACGTCAGAATCTTTCCAACCCCCTAGACTGTAGCCTGCCAAGCTCCTCTGTCCATGAAATTTCCTAGGCAAGAATACTGGATTGGGCTGCCATTTCCTTTTCCAGGGGCTCTTCACAACCTAGGGGTCGGACCTGAATTTCTTGCTTTTCCTGCATTGGCAGGAGGGCCCTTTATCATTGTACCACCTGGGAACCCTGGTATCTGATGATCTGAAGAAGTGAGCAGAGTGTTAGTATTTTGGATCAGGTGGGCACTGTATCACACAAGTTCTTCATTTACTTAGAACTTTCTTCACTATGGTTTTTAAAAATATAATAGGTTGGTTTTAAACTCAACAATTCTTTCAAGAAACAAAATCGTTGCAGAAGTACAAATAATAGACTTAACAAATAGCATTTGGAACACTTACTATACTTAAGGAGAGAAACAATTTTTAACTCAAACTTACACCCTTTTGAATAGAATATTTATAGCTAAGTAATCCCTAAAATTGGGGAGCTTTGCAGGTGACTCAGATGGTAAAGGATCTGCCTGCAATGCAGGATATTTGGGTTTGATCTCTGGGTCAGAAAGATTCCCTGGAGAAAGGGATGTTTCAGTTCAGTTCAATCATTCAGTCGTGTCTGCCTCTTTGCGACCCCATGGAATGCAGCACACCCGGCTTTCCTGTCCATGACCAATTCTCAGAGCTTGCTCAAACTCACGTCCATTGAATCGGTGATGCCATGCAACCATCTCATCCTCTGTCATCCCCTTCTCCTCCTGCCTTCAATCTTTCCCAGCATCAGGGTCTTTCCTAATGAGTCAGTTCTTCACATCAGGTGGCCAACGTATTGGAGCTTCAGCTTCAGCATCAGTCCTTCCAATGAATATTCAGGACTGATTTCTTTTAGGATGGACTGGTTGGATCTCCTGGCAGTCCAAGGGACTCTCAAGAGTCTTCTCCAACACCATAGTTCAAAAGCATCAATTCTTTGGTGCTCAGCTTTCTTTATGGTCCAACTCTCACATCCATACATGACTACTGGAAAAACCATAGCTTTGACTAGACTTTATTTTCTTGGGCTCCAAAATCACCTCGGAGGGTGACTGCAGCCATGGAATTAGAAGATGGTTGCTTTTTGGAAGAAAAGGGGATGTTTACCCACTGCAGTATTCTTGTCCAGAATTTCATGGACAGAGGAGCCTGGCAGGCTACAGTCCATGAGGTCGCAAAGAATTGGGACCTGACTGAGCGACTCATGCTAACACTACCTGACCATACTATGGGTTTCCCTGGTGGCTCAGTTGATGAAGAATCTGCCTACAGTGCAGACACTCAGGTTCAATCCCAGAGTGGGGAAGATCCCCTGGAGAAGGAAATGGCAACCCACCCCAGTATTCTTGCCTGGAAAATCCCATGGACACAGGACCATGGTGGGCCATAGTCCATGGGATTGCAAAGCATCGGACATGACTTAGCAACTAAACCACCGATGACTGATAATATTATTGCTGATAAACATTAATGAATGAATGTTGGCTGTTGTGTTTAATATAAAAACTGAATTAATTGCTTCATTTAATGATTTGATGTAGTGCATTTCCTTAGGAAGGATCCACATTAGTTCATTGCTTTCTAGTAGATTCAGATTTGCCCCTTTTCCCTATTAAAACACAAGAGCAATAGCCATGTAAATGACTTGTTGTAAACTAGTATGTGCCTTTTCCTTTTGCGATTCTGGCTCGACTCCAGAGATAATGTCCCCTGAATTTTCAAATAAGTTGGCGTATTTTTATATCTTATCCACACAGTTCTAATACAGAAGAGTTTGCAGCGTGTCATAAAATGCTCCTTTGGTTTGATTGTTCATCCCATATGATGTGGTGAACTTTGCAATGCAATCTGAATTGCTTTTGTCGCTTCCATTTCCAAAGATAACTCCGTATTGTAAAAACAAATGACCCCAGAACATATTTCAGGTAGTTTTAAAGGCAAAATACACACGCCATTAGATGATTCTAAATGTAAGAGGGTTAGGGCACATTCTATAGCAATATATCCATTCTCCTTAAATTGCTTTATCAAGCAATGTTCACTATAACAGTTTGAGCAGTGCAAAATTCTAACCAAACAGGCACACTTACTCACTAAATAACAGCTAAGACCTTATTACCCATGTTTGGGATGGCAAAAGGAAGTAACGTGGTTACTACAGACAACTGGTCCAGGACTCCAGCAGTAGCTTGGGCAGCCTGTGGAGTGAACCACTGCAGTCCTAGAGGAAGGAAAACATCGCCACTTCCTGTTGCCACCCTAATTCTTGCCCATCTTGTGTCCTGACGGAGCCTTGAAGGTTAGGGCCCAACCCATAAACCAATGGATTAGTCCTCAGTGTGAAGCTCAGGTAACTACAATTTTGAAAAGAGAAATCTTCTAAGGTAAACATATATAAAACTTTCTCTGAGATATTAATAGGAAGTTCTGATGCTCTAAGAGATAGTGACAGACTTTATTTTCTTGGGCTCCAAAATCACTGCAGATGTTATATCAGCCATGAAATTAAAAGACATTTGCTCCTTGGAAGGAAAGCTATGACAAACCTAGGCAGCATATTAAAAAGCAGAGGCATCACTTTGCCAACAAAGGGCCATATAATCAAAGCTCTTGTTTTTCCACTAGTCACATATGGATGTGACTGGTGAACCATAAAGAAGGCTCATCACAGAAGACTGATGCTTTTTAATTGTGCTGCTGGAGAAGATGCTTAAGAGTCCCTTGGACAGCAGTGAGATAAAACCAATCCATCCTAAAAGAAATCAGTCCTGAATATTCACTGGACGGACTTAAGCTGAAGTTGAAGCTCCAATACTTTGGTCACCAGATGCAAAGCATTGACTCATTGCAAAAGACCCTGATGCTGGGAAAGATTGAAAGCAGGAGGGGAAGCGGGCAACAGAGGATGAGATGGTTGGGTGACATCACTGAGTCAAGGGTCATGAATTTGAGTAAATTCCTGGAGAGAGTCTAGGACAGGGAAGCCTGGCATGCTGCAGTCATGGGATTGCAGAGTCAGATACAATTAGACAATTGAACAACAGCAACAAGAGATACTGATCATTTTTCTTCATAAACTTTACTTTTTGCTTTATTTATGTATTTATCATATATATATTGATATACGTATTTAAAGTATACAATATGTTGTGAAAGATCACCACAATCAAGCCAATTAACACACACATCATTTTGCAGTTTCCTTTTTAGTGTCAGTACGGGATAAGAACACTTAAGATCTATTCTTTCTTGGCAAATTTTGGGTTTATGAAATAATAGCAAATTATTATTTATGATAACCCCCTATAGTAAACTGTGCTCACCACGCTGTGCATTAGGTCCTCAGAAGTTACTCTTCTAATAACTAAAGCTCTGTGCCCTAGGACTGACGTCTTCTCGTTTTCCCTGTCTGCCATCCCTAGCAATAACTGTTATTCTCCGGTTTTATGAGTTTAGCTATTTCAGATTTGAGGCATCAGTGAGGTCATGTAAAGCATTTGTGTTTCTGGTTTATTTCACACAGCACGATGTCCTCCAGGTTCACCCAAGTTATTGTAAACGGAAGAATTTTATTTTTATTTTTAATGGTTTAACAACATTTTTTTGTCTAGCTTTACCTATCTGTCAATTATCTACCCATCCATCCTCCTTAGACATTCAGCTACCTAAGGATATTTAGGCTGACTCTATATCTTGGCGTTGTAAATAACATTGCAATGAGCATGGGACTGTTTACCAACTTTATTTCCTTTGAACATACAATCTGAAGTGGGGCTTTTGGGTCGAATCTGTCTTTCTCAGACGGTTCTCGTTAATATCTGCATTTACAGTTCCGCCAGTTGGGTACAGTTTCCCTTTCCCCACATCCTCACCAGCACTTGCTGTCTTGTCCTTTCAGTAATAGCCATCTAACAGTTGTGACATGACATCTCACTGTGGTTTTGAGTTGTATTTCCCCTATGATCAGTGATGTTGAACATCTTTTCACATATCTATTGGTTTTTATATGTCTTCCTTCAAGAAATGTCTATTTGAGCACTTAGCCCATTTTTAATCAAATTACTTGATTTGTTTTTGCTATTGAATTTTGAACTCCTTGTGCATTTTGGATGTTAACTCCTTAAAGAGTTTGCAAGTATTTTTCCCCATTCCGTAGATTGCAATTTCACTCTATTGGTGGTTTTCTTGGCTATGTAGAAGCGTTTTAGTTTTATGTCATCCTGCTTGTCTATTTTTGCTTTTATTGCTAATGAGTTTGAGGTCATATTCAAAAATTCTTTGCCCAAACCAATGTCAAGAAGATTTTTTTCCTCAATTTTATTTATAATTGCAACAAAAATAATAAAATAATTAAGAATATTCTTAACCAAAGAAGTCAAAGACCTGTGCACTGAAAGTTATAAAACACTGATGAAGGAAATTTGAAAAAAATACAGATAAATGGAAACATACCCCATGCTCATGGAATGGAAAAAAATTAATATTGTTAAAGTGTCTGTACTACTCAAAATGGTCTATAGACTACATGCAATCCATCTCAAAAATCCCAATGCCTTTCTTTCCATAAATAGAAAGAACAATTCTAAAATAATATGAAATAACAAAAGACCTCAAATAGCTAAAGCAGTCTTGAGCAGGCTGAATAAAGCGAGACGCAGCACTCTTTCTGATTTCATATGGTAGCTTTACATGGTACTGGCATAAGAACAGACATGTAGACCAACGGAACAGAATAGAGTCCAGAAACAAATTCACACATTTACGATTGACTGATCTTTGACAAAGGTTCCAAGAATACACAATGGGAGAACAATAATCTATTCAATAAATGGTTTGAACAAACTGGATATCTATATGTATAGGAATAAAATTGGGCATTTTCTCTCATATAAATAAAAATCATCTCAAAATAGCTTAATGACTTGGATGACATACCTCACACATAAAACTACTGGACATACTGCTGTTAATACTAACTCATTCAAGGCTCATGCTGACTCTGTGAATTAATACTAGTTTTACTATTTTTACTCATGTTTTACAAGACAGAGGTGCAGAGGTGCAGAGCATTGAGTAGTTTGCCCAAGGTCATACAGTGTGTACTGAAGTCTTGCTTTGAGCTTAAGTGGCCTGGAGACAGAATCTGTGTACTTGGCCTCTCACCTACAGACACTAAAAGAATAATGCTATCAATAGTCAATGTCAGTAAATGAAGAAAGCATTCTGAAGCTTTAAAGACAATTTTCTTACTATTAGAGCTCTGGTGGCTCAGAGGTTAAAGTGTCTGCCTCCAATGAGGGAGACCTGGGTTCGATCTCTGGGTCAGGAAGATCCCCTGGAGAAGGAAATGGTAACCCACTCCAGTACTCTTGCCTGGAGAATCCCATGGACGGAGAAGTCTTGTAGGCTACAGTCCATGGGGTCACAAAGAGTCAGACATGACTGAGTGACTTCACTTCACTTTACTTCACTTCTTCTTCAATAGTAGAAAACCACACTCTCATTTTCTGATATTCAGTGAAAGCACAGTAGCTGTGCATTGCTAGCATATAGACTTCATCGCACATATCCTGATAATGACTGATTAGAGGAACAAGAGGCATTTGAATGTGACCCTTGGTCCAAATAAGCGTATAAGCGTTTGGCCGGCAGCCAAAATATCGTCCAAATTTCAGAACCTGTTGAACAGACAAGTGTGAGTTGTTATAATCAGACTTTCTAGGTCATGTCATAAATACTTGTTTGGAAAATTAGAGAGAAGTAGAGAATAATTAAAATCCAATTCATGACCAGGTTTCATAAGCAGTATTGTCAATGAATATTAGCCCTATGAAATTAGCATAAAGAATTTGAAAATGCATGACTCTCACCATACAATGCTCGTGTTAATATTCTGTGATTTGAAGAATGTCATGATGGGTCTTCATTTAGAATCAAAACATCCAGGTAATGAAACATTGTGATGGCCATAAAGTGTGAAGGTTAAGATGATTAGACTTCTGGTGTGTGGGCTGATTTAACAGATCGCATTAGCATTCCCCAGGAGTGGCACTGGTTTGAGGGGAAGTCTTTTTACCAGCTGTCTGTGTATTTCCTTGCAACCTTGCAAGTTATTGCGTAGGGTGCCCTCAATACACGTCTTCTTGAGCTTTTTTTCCCATAATAACTTTCATGCTGGCTGAGCCCAAAATGTAGTGATCTCAGGGCTCTGTTGTGGTTGTTGGCATGCAGATACGCATGTGGGAAAGCACCACAATGCCAGTTAGGTTTTAGCCTCCACGTTTAAGAGGACACTCCCAACAAACCAGTGTCTCTTCTTGCGATTGTATGTCTCTTTATTCAAAAGGAAGGCATTTGTTACTCATGTGAACCTAGCATGGGATAAACAGATAAAGGCAAGAAATCCAAGGAAATTACATGACCGGGTTGAATGTAACTAGTTAAACACTCAAATTCCTTAATAGTCAAAAAGACAAGATGAGCTTATGAAGCAGAGTTTACGCATGCACACGCACACACATAAAACACACTTTGATGCACACACACTCATTCATCCAGAGACTCATAGAGAGCTGCCCTGTTCTGTTCCTTTACTCTTGAAATGCACCAGGACTCTGCGGAGGCTCCATAATTGAGTTATGGCCATCACCCATATATTAGATTCTAGCCTGAGCCATGGCAACTCTAAGTAATAGATTGAAAAATACAATTATTGCTTACCTACAGAATTCCTTTGCTTGAGAGGTAAGGCATATATATCAGAAAAGTTGTTGTGTTTTTTTTTTCCCCAGGCCTATTCAATAAATGAACATTACACCAGGATTCTTACACAGAGTATCTCTGAAATGGGTTTTGTATTGATTTTTGTAACTATCCTGTTAGATGACGTTATCCCTTAGTGTGTCAGGTTGAGACCAGTCCCCCGGAGCAGGTCATTGAGGTGATAACTGTCATTTGGAGGGACAGAAAAGCAATCATAG
Organism: Bison bison bison; assembly: GCF_000754665.1. Classification (NCBI taxonomy): domain Eukaryota; kingdom Metazoa; phylum Chordata; class Mammalia; order Artiodactyla; family Bovidae; genus Bison; species Bison bison. Next base: position 3,132,682 of record NW_011494949.1, read on the forward strand.
CTTTTTCATTACTTACTGTTTTCCCCCTGCAAGTGGGGGATCATTTGACATATTATGGCTTCTGTGATTTAAGCTGCATTCTGAAATTAAGTGCTAGAATATCACGCTGTGGGTTGAGAAAAATCAACTTCATGTCAAAGAACCACAGGCCCCTGGGTCACACATACCCAGGAACCCCTCAGATTTCAAGAAAGCTGGGTTGTTGGCTGTGTACATAAAGGTACACCTATATCTGAAAACTGCTGCATGCAAAGCAGAATTAATCCAAAAATTTCAATTCCCTCTTTTTTAAAATTTTATAATTATTCTGGGAAAACACTAAAAATGACAAAACTGGCGTCATCACAGACATAGGTTGAAGCACGTGGGTTTCTTAAGTTCTAATATGCAACGGTCATGATGTTTAGATTGTATCTGCTTCATGAAAAAAATTTTTTAAACAATCATAGTCGGGCATGTCTAAAGACACCAAGAAAGACAAAATCAGAATCAATAGAATGGAACACACGCAGCCTTTTCTAAGAGCAATCAGGAGGGATCTGGGGGGAAAAACAGCAGGTAAGGGAGCAGAGCAAATCCGTATGGAAGGGGCCAGCCTGCCCTTTCAGGGTCCTCACGGTGGTCCACCCCTCCGGTGCTTCGGGAACTAGGGTGACAGGTCACGGGCAGGACAGAGGAGGAGGGCGTTCCCAGAAGCCACACCCCGGAAGGACTCACTTGCATCATTGCTTGGGACTTGCTGTGCTCCATTTCTCCAGAAAGTTCTGCCTGATTTTTCTTCCATTCTACCCTCTGGGGCTGCTTCAACAATTGGGATTAAAAAAAAAAAAAAAAAAGATGTTTCCAAGCTCTTATTTCTGGCAATACCCCCTGACTAAACATGTGCACACCATTCCCAACTGGACCTTTCCAAAATAATCCACTCCCTCAACCTTAATTAACCTTCTAGTCTTGGGTCTTATTTCTCTACTCCTGATCTCTCCCTCATCCTGGTCTCTTCTTGTTCACTATTTCACAACAGTCAGTCTTGTTTTTCCGTTACCTTGAAACGTGAAAGATAAAAACAACCTCCTTGTTAAATTATGTATCTCCTTTTTGAATGCTCAAATCTCATTCACGTGGCTTTTCTCTCCTATCATATCTCTTCCTTTCCTCTCGAACTTTCTTCCTCTCTTATGTTGCAAAGATTATGTTCTCTGTTTTTCTTCTTGTTTTTTGATCATTCTTTAAAAATATTATTGCACATTTTTTTCTAATATTATATTACTTATATATTATATTACTTATCTATTGATGCAAAACAAACTGCCCCTATAATTTAGCAGCCTAAAATAACACACATGTATTATCTTACACGGACTTCCCAAGTGGCTTAGCGCTGAAGAATTTGCCTGTCAATGCAGGAGACGTGTGTCCCATCCCTGGGTTGGGACTATCTCCCAAGGAGGAAGTGGCAATCCAGTCCAGTATTCTTGCTTGGGAAATCCCATGGATAGAGGATCCTGGCAGGCTGCAGTCTGTGGGGTCATAAAGAGCAGGACACATCTGAGCCCACACATACCATACCTTATCCTACATATTGTAGGTAAGGAACTAGCATGATTTAACTGGTGCTGTCTCTCAACCTTGTGGTCTGTTGGTTAGAAGCAAATTGCACCTGAAGTGGATATTATACAAAGCCACAAATACTTGGAGGTAGAGATTACAGGTGGAGAAGGCAATGGCACCCCACTCCAGTACTCTTGCCTGGAAAATCCCATGGAGGAGGAGCCTGGAAGGCTGCAGTCCATGGGGTTGCTGAGGGTCGGACATGACTGAGAGACTTCACTTTCACTTTTCACATTCATGAATTGGAGAAGGAAATGGGAACCCACTCCAGTGTTCTTGCCTGGAGAATCCCAGAGACAGGGGAGCCTGGTGGGCTGCCTTCTATGGGGTCGCACAGAGTCGGACACGACTGAAGCGACTTAGCAGCAGCAGCAGAGATTACAGGAGCTATACTG
>NW_011494949.1:3134784-3171321 GCF_000754665.1 Bison bison bison
GGAGCTATACTGGAAACCATCAGTGAAAAATGTTATTGTTTCTGCTGCTCTGGGTTAACACTTTTCTCACTGTATTCAGCTGTGTTTAACTGACCGGTTTTCTCCTTTGAATCATAAATGCATCATATACAGGTAGAACTGATCACACACCAGTGTGACCACAGGCCTGCCTTTACTGTTGGCTACACCATGGTGTGCCTGTGGGCAGGTTTCATGTCTCACTTCTCTCTCCATCTTGAGTATTGAGCATGCTGCTGCTGCTGCTAAGTCGCTTCAGTCGTGTCCAACTCTGTGCAACCCCATAGATGGCAGCCCACCAGGCTCCGCTGTCCCTGGGATTCTCCAGACAAGATCACTGGAGTGGGTTGTCATTTCCTTCTCCAATGCATGAAAGTGAAAAGTGAAAGTGAAGTTGCTCAGTTGTGTCTGACCCTCAGCGACCCCATGGACTGCAGCCCACCAGGCTCCTCCTTCCATGGGGTTTTCCAGGCAAGAGTACTGGAGTGGGGTGCCATTGCCTTCTCCGGAATATTGGGCATAGTGTCCTATATATCCAATAGTATTAAGCAGGCATTTAATTAGCTTTAAGTCATCTAATACCTTTTTGTATGCTCCATTAAACCCACACTCTCTAAAGTGATACCACCTCCCATTACCTACTGGGGAACATGATTCGGCCAAGTTCATCAGATGAAGTCTATTTACTGAAATTAACATATGTGGGGATAATTTAGAGCCTAGAAAGTTTTAAAAAAGTAACAGAGGAATTAACTGTAGATGCAAATGTCCAATTTGATTATCTACATTTCTCTCCCCTTAGACTACTGTGTGGTTTAGCATTTGGATACTCTAAAAAGCAAAGTAAAATATACTCTGCCCCTTTTCAAGAGACATAAAAGAGCCAAAAAAAAGTAAAGTAATCAAAATCTTGGTCAACATTCGTGTGTTGAGATTTTAGGCCACATTGTACAAGTGATCCTAATAAAACGCCCTTGGAATTTCCACCATTTATAAACTGGATTTGATAAAATAATTGTTGGCAAAATTTTTCAGGTGAAATATCTTCTAAGAAACTAGCTCTTACAGATGTTTTGAGATATAGACCTTATAATCGGATTTTTTTTCCTTGAAAGGAAAGCTATAACTGACCTAGACAGCATATTAAAAATCAGACATCACTTTACCCATAAAGGTCCATATAGTCGAAGCTGTGGCATTTCCAGTAGTCAGTCAGTCACAGATGTGAGAGTTGGATCATAAAGAAGACTGAGCAATGAAGAGTCTATGTTTTTGAATTATGGTGTTGGAGAAGACTCTTGAGAGTCCCTTGGGCAGCAAGAAGATCAAACCAGTAAATCCTACAGGAAATCAACATTGAATATTTATTGGAAGGACTGACACTGAAGTTGAAGCTCCATTACTTTGGCTACCCGATATGAAGAGCCAACTCATTGGAAAAGACCCCGATTCTGGGAAATATTAAAGGCAAAAGGATAAGAGGGCAGCAGAGGATGAGATGATTAGATAGCATCACTGTCTCAATGGACATGAGTTTGAGTAAGCTCCAGGAAATAGTGAAAGACAGGGAAGCCTGGCATGCTGCAGTACATGGGGTCACAAAGAGTCAGATACGACTTTGCGACTGAACAACAACAGTAACAAGGGTTTATCTAGCACCTAATTAAAGCATTCTGTTATTTTAGAGGGATGTAATTGTGAATAATGGTAGAATGTTTCTTAGTTATGGATCCAAGATACCTTTTCAACTATGCTTGAGTAATGCTCATTTTTAAAGTCTGAACTGATTATTTAGACACAGAAAGACAATGTAGCAAACATTTGTTTCAACTAAATGTTTAGGCTGCATGTCAGAAAATATTCTCTGTTCACTGCTGGGAATTTATTGACACGTACCTATTTCTTCTAACAGATGAACTCGGCTATGAAGTTATATATAAATAGATGCTGTCGGAAGTTTTGAAACTCTAAATAAGGTTCATAAGGACATTATTACTTTTCTTTCAAGCTTAGAGTATGAAACAGCCTCTTTTCTATATAGTGAATGCACGCTTTTTCAAATGTTTCCATTGAATTAACAAAAGTATGCATTCTAGCATAATAAATACCTCCTTCAGAACTTGATTTCAAAAGTATATCTAAGTAACTTAAAATCTGTATTTATTATCTTGAATAGAGACACAGAGGATTAGCATTCAAAAATTTCACAATATGCTCTGCTCCATGGTGTATCCATAACTTACACTGGGCCTTTTATTAGAGATCATCCTTCCAGGCACAGACACGAATCCTGACTTAAAATGGAGGGTGGATCGTCATGGTAAGACGCTGCCTGTGTAGACTCCATCCTGAACATAAGCCAGCAGTGTGGCTGTCTTCATGGATTTTCTTAATCAGTTCATCTCCATTCAGGAATGTAAAAGGACTTTAAAGTAGCTTTACTTGGACTGCAAAACTGGGCAAGAAAAGATTATAGCAAATCTTCTCAGCGATTCTATTATATTTCAGTTGGTCTTTTTTTTTTTTTAAATGGGATGGGTGAAGGTAAAGAGAAAACTTTAAGTGGCACTTAACAAGTTTTCAAATTTGACTGAATATAAGTTTTTGTCTTAGCCCCAAATGCAGTTAGAACAAGCCAACAAATACGTTTTCCTTAATCTTTGAAAATTATAAAGGCACACATGAAAGCCTATTTGTCAGAGCCTCATCACTGCAGTTACTGGGGGAGGATAGCCAATTTTAATAAAGCTCAACTCTTGGTGGAGTCGTCTTCTGGAATGGTGTGTGAGGAGCTCTTCAAATCCTCTGCCACAAAGCCAATGACCATAGTGGACAAAACTGTCAGAAAGCATCATTTTAGGACTCTGGAGGCAGGCAAATCTATAACATTCCAGCCCGGACCTGCTCACCTGAGTAAAAGCTGTTGCGTCATCACCCGAAGGAATACTAAAATGGCAATTCTGATGAATGACTAAGGCTGAGTGTAGACACTCAAGGAAATGGGAAACTCCTGGGGGCTTCAATCTTAGAGGGACTCCCTTCATGAGCTTTAACAAAAGCAAGCCCACCAGGTTCTCATGGTGATCCCACCGAAATTCTTGAGACCCTGGCAGTGGGGTGGAGAAGGGGAGAGCAGTCATCTTAGAAATGCACATAGAGTTCATTCTCCATGACAAAGAACGGCTTCCCAGGGAAGATGACTTAACCAGACCTTATTTCATAAGAGATAAGTGAGTTCTTCCCATACCACTCTTTAACCCTCCCTTCTAATCACAGTGGGAGAAAACATAGTCAACAGAGGCCAGGATCAAGAAGGTCACTTGAGAACATTGCAGATAGGAAGCAGAGTAAGAAGCGTAGGGGAGCGGCTCTACCAGTCGGGAAGCGCTGGTGAAGATGACAGACGCCCTAGGCAGCTATGACACAGATCTAAACATAAGCCGATAGAATTCTTCTCCTCCCCAATTTTTCACTCCATCAACAAGGCTCCAGTATAATGAGAGAGCAGCACAGATGAAAGAACTACAACATTCAGACTCTAAGAGTAATTAGGAAAAACTAGAGAAAAAAGACAAAAATAAGGACTCTATAGGACACTGAAGCTGCTGTCACCTAAAGCCACAGCAAGCATTTAAAACAGCCCAGCTCCTAGTCAAATTAATAAATTCTCACACTGAAGGTCGATTTAGTCAGTCCCTATTACCTGACACAGTGTGCTTGTGCTGTGCTTAGTGGCTCAGTCCTGTCTGACTCTTTGCGATCCCATGGACTATAGACCTTCAGGCTCCTCTGTCCATGGGGATTCTGCAGGCAAGAATACTGGAGTGGGACAGTATGCTTGGCTTTCAACAAAAATTACAAGTCATGTCAATAAGCAAAAACAGAGTTTTATATAAAACAGAGTCTGAGGAAAGAAAGCAGTCATAAGAACTGGACTCAGATATGCCACAGTTATCAAAGTATTCAGACAAAGAATTTTAAAAGACTACAGCTAATATGTTGAGGGCTTTAATGGAAAACTTAGACAATATGCAAGAACAGACAGGCAGTGTAAACAGAGATAAGATGACCTAAGGATGATCAAGAAGAAATGCTGGAAATCAAAAGCACTGTAATAGAAAGAGAGAATGACTTAGATTGGATATGATCAAGATGCAAAATAATAAATTTGAAGATATGTCAATAGAAGCTTGACAAACTGAAATGCGAAGAAAATAAAGACTGAAAACACACACAAACACACACACAACATTCAAGAATCATGGGGGGATTTCAAAATGCATAGTCGAAGTATAATTGAAATACCATATGAGAAAAGAGAATGAGATGAAAAGAATATTTGGGGTAATAATGCATTACTTTCTAATATTAATGACAGATACCAAATCACAGACAAAGGAAGCTCAGGGAACATCAAGTAGGATAAATACCATAAAATCATGCTTGCTGCTGCTGCTGCTAAGTTGCTTCAGTCGTGTCTGACTCTGTGCTACCCCAGACACAGCAGCCCACCAGGCTCCCCCGTCCTTGGGATTCTCCAGGCAAGAACACTGGAGTGGGGTGCCATTTCCTTCTCCAATGCATGAAAGTGAAAAGTGAAAGTGAAGTCACTCAGTCGTGTCTGACTCCTAGCGACCCCATGGACTGCAGCCCACCAGGCTCCTCCGTCCATGGTTAGGCACATCTAATTAAAATTGCAAAACTATGGACAAAGACAAAATCTTGAAAGGAACGTAAATGGGGAAAATATCTTACCTAGAGAGGAAGAAGAATATGAATTACAGCAGATGTGTTATTAGGGACTATATAAGCAAAAATAGAGTAAAATGAAACTGCAGCATTATGGATAAGTAAATGCAGGAAGAATCACCTTTTCAATAAAGATTGTTGGAAGACTTGAGCAACTTGATGCAAAAATTTAGAACACAAACGTAAACATCAATCATGTACCTTTCCGAAAAGTTAACTCAACATGGATCACAGACTGACTATAAAATGGAGAATTATAAAATTTCTGCAGTATATAGGAAAATATCGAGGTGACCTTGGGTTTCCTGATGGGTTTTTAGCGCGAATGGCAAAAGTACTACCCAGGAAAGAAAGAAAAAAAGACTCCAGATTTCATCAAATCAAAACTTTCTGCTTTGCTATGCATTGCTAGAATGAAAAACCACAGACTGGGAACAAATATTTGTGAAACACGTGTTTGTAAAGGATTTGTATCCAGTATATAAAAAGGATTTGTACCCAATATATAAAAAGACCTATTAAACTCAATAATAAGTAATAACAAATGACACAATTAAAAAGTGAGCAAAAGATATGAACAGACGCCTCAGCCAAGAAGATACACTGATTACAAGTAAGTATTTGAGAAGATTCTCAGTATCTTTTGCCGTTGCGTGCACGCTCAGCCACTCAGTTGTGTCTGACTTTGCAACCCTGTGGACTATAGACCACTGACCTTCACCGTCCATGGGATTTTTCCAGTCAAGAACACTGGGGTGAGTTGCCATTTCCTCTTCCAGGAGATCTTCCTGACCCAAGGATCGAACCAGCATCTCTCCTGAGTCTCCTGCATTGGCAGGTGGATTCTTTACCACTGAGCCACCTGGGAAACCCATCACTTATCATTAGTGGAATACAAATTAGAGCAACACTTGAATACCCCCACATATCTTACTAAAATGATTATATTTTTTAAATGAAATAATGTAGGAATAATTGCCGGTGCAAGCTCTCATTCATTGATGTAGGAATGCCAAATGGTATGGCCACTTTGGAAGATGATTTTATAGTTTCTTACAAAAGCAGAGACTTTTACCATGAAGTCTAGAACTTTGGCTCCTGGATATCAATTCAACTGATTTTAAAAATTATATCCACACAAAACCTTGCAAAATATGTCTATAGCAGCTTTACTCATAAACATCCAAAACTGGAAACAACCAAAATATCCCTCAAATTGAATGAATAATCAAATTGTGGCATACTCATGCAATAAATATTATTTATCACTCCAAAGAAGTAAGCTATCAACTTATAAAAAGATACTGATGAATCCTAAATGCATATTGCTGAATGAAAGAAGTCAGTATACTAAGGCTACATATATAAAATGATTTCCTTTATATAACATCCTGGAAAAAGTCAAACTTTCTATAGAGATAAGAGTGAAAATACCATTTTCTTGGAGTCCACAGAAAAGGAGGACAATTGAATAGGTGAGCCACAGGTTCACTGTTTTTCATGATGTGAAACTCTTTGGTACAAGTTTTAATGGTTTATCCATGACATTGACAAATCCCACAGAACTTGACAGCAAATAGTGAATCATACTTCCTGAAAATTAAAAAGTCATTCAGGATATCAAGGCATCACAGCATGTGATATGACAAAGCAATATAAGTGTGTTAAAACGTGTGAAGCAAACTCACCAAAAGAGGTGAACAAAAAAGTGATGACAAGTGTTTACATGCTGGTTATTACATTTATACACTCACCATTTAAACACCTAGATAATTAATTACATCTTGTAGTTCCATCCAGATATTTGTTGATGAGTAGACAGGGAAGCAGTTAAGATTACAGTGTCATATGTTTTACAGATAATGACAGAGAAAATGATGAGTAACTTGGGAAATATATGAAGTCCCTAAGACTAAAGGCAAAATGAGCTGCTTACCTGCACTTGACCCTAAGGCATGGAGTCCTTCTCTTCTTCCCGAGCACAGGGCTATGTTTTTATTGGTGCTCTTCCTGGGTACTGGGGTGGAAGAAGTAGGTGTGGATGGCAGATGGTGGTCGCCAGGTTTCACTATATTGGGCAGGAGGTTGTGACAAGAAAAGGGAGGAGGCTGTTTAATAGAATGACCCATTTGGGAACTGTTTAAATTTGGACATAAACATGAACGCTTGTTCAGCTTCACACAGGTACAGATGGCTACATACAGAAATATTTTAGATTCAGGCATACACATGGGTAAGTATACACAGATATATCTACTTACTGTGTCTAGCAGAAAGGGCCTCGAAACAACGGAACCCCAGTAGCAACAAACACAGCTCACTCCCAATTCTTGGATTCTATTAAATATCAACATTCTCTAATTAAAAAAGCAAAACTAGAACTCTTAGAAGTAATGTTTGATTTAGCGACTGGGCCAGAAAATGAGATAGGGCGAGATGCAGAGAAAGAGACTGAAGCATCTTACAGCACCAGAAAGTAAGACTGTGCTCATAACAGAGCAAAATCAATCCTACAAGAGTTTCAGAAGCATGTCCAAAAAACATGAGAGCCAACTGAGAGAGTTCCCAATGGCCAAAGCCGAAATAGTTCGAGCCATGAAAGATAATGTAGTTGAAACACAACCCAATATATAAAATGAATATCCGTGAGTTGTGTCTTAGCTTGAGTCGCTATAACAGAATACCATAGACTAGGCGGCTTGAACAAATAGATGCTGAGTTGCTTACTGTTTTGGAGGCCAGACATCCAAGCTCAGAGTGCCAAGAAGGTTGGGCTCAGGAAAGTGCCATCCTCCTGGTTGTAGATGGCCATCTTCTTGTTCTATCATCACATCACAGAGAGGAGAAGCAGGCTGTCCTGACTCTAGTAAGAGCACCAATCCTATTCAGGGAAGTCCCACGCTCCTGGCCTCTTCTAGTTACATTCCAAAGCCCCCACCTGCTATGACCACCGAAATGGAGGGAAGGACACATTCAGGCCATAGCAAGTTGACACTGATTATATAAATGATTCAATAGATAGATACATGTGGGAAGAGAGACGAGAAACTTTTGCAGAAGAATCTCAAAGAATCCATGTGGATACTTTGCCTCAAGCTGGTGGATCTTGACTCCCATTACTGAAGTGTGGGCCGTGCATTGCTAATTCCTTTCTAAAAGTATGGTACAGAGAGGAGAAAAAAGTGATTTTGCAGCAGAGAAACCTGACAAATATTACTGAAACCAAATTACTAACACCAGTAGTGACCAGTTGGGTTGGCAGCATGACCTTTGATAAGCTGTGAGAAGAATGGTCCTTGACTTTGTGACCTTCCTCCCAAAACACATGACCTCAGCCTGATCATGAGTGAAATACCAGACAAAAACCAGCTGGCGGACCTTCTACAAAATACTTGACCAGTACTCTTCAAAGCTGTCATCAGAAACAAGGGAAGTCTGAGGAACAGACATCGTCAAGAGGAGCTTGAGGAAGTGCCATGATTACAGGCAACGCTGGATCCTCAGTGAGAGCCTGGAGCAGGAACCTTTTTGATGTCTGTGTTTGAGTTAGATAAAATGAGTGGACACATTGCAAGGAGTGAGCAGGGGGGAGGTTTCAGGGTGGGTGGACTGGGCTTTGGAAAAATGAAAGTAGCCCTGTGTTAAATGAATTGAGTTCAGCATGCATTTTATTTTTAAAGTGTTCACATGTTTATTGGTTACTACAGGGCTCTTTATTTATCACAAGTTGTGTTTCTTTTTTGTCTTTATCTTTGTTATGAAAACTGCAATCCTGGACATCCTGGCTTTCTCTTACATACTGTGAATAATGGATATGTTGTCAAGTCAAAGGAGTCTGTCTTTATGTTTTGACCTTTTAACTCTACCCCTGGTTCCTTGCTGACTAAAGATAAAGGGGAAAAGTTTGAGTAAATATGAAAAGGTATTTAAATAGCCTCTTTCAGATCTCACACACTCACAGTTTCTTTGTCATGCCAATAGCAGGGCCATTGCTATCCTTACCCACAGACTCAAAAACCAAGAGCTCCATTCAGAAACTGGAGGGTAAGTCATGCTGGCAATGCCATTCAGCTATTTATCATTTATTAAGTAGTAGAGCTGCAGTTTCTATTTTCATCAAATCAATTTTAGTAAAAAGGTGTAGTTCTATGAGGACTTCACTGGTGGCTCAGCTGGTAAAGAATCCACCTGCAATGCAGGAGACCTGGGTTTGATCCCTGGGTTGGGAAGATCATTTGGAGAAGGAAATAGCAACCCACTCCAGTATTCTTGCCTGGAGAATCCTGTAGACGTAGGAGCCTGGTGGGCTGCTGTCCATGGGGTCACACAGAATCGGACATGACTAAAGCAGCTTAGCGTGCATGCATGCATTGGAGAAGGAAATGGCAACCCACTCCAGTATTCTTGCCTGGAGAATCCCAGGGACAGAGGAGCCTGGTGGACTGCTGTTTATGGGGTCGCACAGAGTCGAACACGACTGAAGCGGCTTAGCAGCAGCAGCAGGTTGGAAAAGTAAAAGGCTACAGACTCCAGTATTCTGGCCTGGAGAATTCCATGGACTGTCTAGTCCATGGGGTCTCAAAGAGTTGGACGTGACCGAGAGACTTTGCCTTTGTAGTGCAATGAAAACCTTTGTCAAGTCCTTACTGTGTTTTAGGCTCTGTGCTAGAACCAGGGAGTTTAGAGACGAGAGTTAGTCCCTCCTTAAAGGAGTCAGTGCAGATGCATTACAGATTCAACCCAGCAGATGTGTAACTGAGCAAAGCTGGGCATTTGGCCCTTGGTGAGGGGGAACAGGCCATGAGGGAAAGGCGAATGAGGGCCAAAGTGACAGGTGGGACTCATGAAACAGAAGTGTTTGGAACTTGGTCCTGCTGACACCACTGTCAGAAGCTGGAAGGATGCAAACTATGACCTCATCAGAGTTTTACTTTATGACGGCTCTCTGGTGGCGGAGTGAAGAATGGGATATGCTTGCTCCGGTTGGAGTTGGCAGAGGAGACAAAAAGCAAGGAAACTGGTTAAAAGATCACTTCTGTTGGCCAAGAACATGGTGAAGATTTGCCCTAAGATACAGGGTAGAGAAAGCACAGACATCTTAGGTGCTGACGAGATAATATCAGCGGTTCTTGGTTCTAGGGGAAAGTGTTGAAAATAAAGATGAGGATATGAATCCCAAGTGAGGGAGATGAGGATGGTGCTAGGGGGATGGTGATGTCACCCACCATTAAAGGGAGGACCACACGGGCCCCTGTGAGGAGGAAGATGAGTTCAGCTTAGTTCTTAATTGAACTAAGCTGAGTTTGTGTGACCAGTGATGGGGGAAATGTGATTGCATGTTTCTGTATAGTTACATTTAAACCTGTGGAAGAGTTTGTAGTTATTAAAGTTTGAGGAAAATGCAAGATAGCATTTAAGTGAAGACTTATACATTCAACAGAAACTGCGTGGCTGAGAATGCAGTGAGAAACCCGGGAAGCATCACCAGCCATGACGTCTGTGGACGTCAGCCTGGGTGCATTTGCTCTGGGGACTCAGATCCATACTATGACACCCGAAAACATAAACTCAACACTGTGCGTGTAGTTTATTGTGTGCAACCGTATTTTAAGGAAATCTTTAAATACGTATTTGTGTGTGTGTGTGTGTGTGTATATATATATATATATATGTATCTTGGCTTAGACATTAAAGAATCTGCTGGCAATGCAAGAGATCTGGGTTCAATCCCTGGGTCAGGACGATATGCTGGAGAAGGGAATGGCTACTCATTTCAGTATTCTTGCCTGGGAAATCCCATAGAAAGAGGAACCTGGCACCTGGCAGCTATGGTCAAAGAGATTGCAAAGAGTCAGACATAACTGAGTGACTAACATACTTTCATGTTCATATGTGTAAAAAACATTACAGATATTACCATATATAAAACTGTTAAATGGAATACTACTCAGACATAATAAAGAACAAAATTTTGCCATTTGAGACAACATGCGTGGACTCGGAGGGCATTATACTAACTGAAATAAGCCAGAAAGAGAAAGACAAGTACTGTACAATAGCACCTGAAAATACAACAACCTAGTGACTACAAGAAAAAAAGAAGAAGCAGACTCAAAGAGACAGAGAAGAAGCTCGTGGCTGTCAGTGAGTGAGTGGGAGGTGCGACGGCCGGGTGTAAGACAGGCTAAAGGGCAGACCGTACAACACAGGGAACGTAGCCAGTCTTTTGCAATAAATGTAAGTGGAAAACAATCTTTATAACTATATAAAATGGCAAACAAACAAATAAGCAAATAAGTAAAAAGCACTATTAAAAATAGCTGTATATCGTCACCTTGCTTATTTAACTTACATGCAGAGTACCTCATGTGAAATGCTGGGCTGGATGAAGCCCTGGAGCAATCAAGATTGCCAGGAGAAATATCAATAATCTCAGATACACAGATGACATCAAACTTATGGCAGAAATCAAAGAAGAACTAAAGAGCCTCTTGATGAAAGTTAAAGAGGAGAGTGAAAAAGCTGGCTTAAAACTCAACATTGAAAAAACTAAGATTATGGCATCCAGTCCCATCACTTCATGGCAAATAGATGGAGAAATGAAAACTGTGACAGATTTTATTTTCTTGGGCTCCAGAATCACTGCAGATGGTGACTGCAGCCATGAAATTAAAAGACACTTGATTCTTGAAAAAAAAAGCTATGACCAACCTAGACAGCATGTTAAAAAGCAGAGACATTACTATGTCAACAAAGGTCTGTCTAGTCAAAGCTATGGCTTTTCCAGTAGTCAAATATGGATGTGAGAACTGGAGCGTAAAGAAAGCTGAGGGCCAAAGAACTGATGCTTTTGAACTGTGGTGTTGGAAAAGACTCTTGAGAGTCCCTTGGACTGCCAAGATAGCAAACCAGTCAATCGTAAAGGAAATCAATCCTGAATACTCATTGGAAGGACTGATGCTGAAGATAAAGCTCCAATCCTTTGGCCACCTGATGCAAAGAACTGACTCACTGGAAAAGACCCTGATGCTGGGAAAGATTGAAGGCTGGAGAAGAAGGGGATGACAGAGGATAAGATGGTTGGATGGAATCACCAACTCAGTGGACATGAGTTTGAGCAAGCTCAGGAGCTGGTCATGGACAGGGAGGCCTGGCATGCTGCCGTCCATGGTGTCATAGTCAGGCATGACTGAGTGACTGATCTGAACAGAACTGATTTTAAAAACTGTAGCTGCACTTCTCATTTTAAAAACAACTGTTAAGTGAGAACTCACTTCAGTAAAGAGAGTTTATTTGGAGGAGCAGATGATGACGACTTAAACGAACTCTCATTTCAGTCCTCTGCAACCCTCCCATGAACTTGACACACTATCAAACTAAACCACAGAACTAAAAATAAAATTTGCCTTCTGTTTGTTTGCCAGGATGTGATTCCCTTGTAATATCTTTATTTCATTCACAGAATATTGATTCCCTCAAATATCTCAATGAATACACCATGCAGCATTCACTTGTTAACCAAGCAAGGCTGTCCATCCACATGATCATAGGCATAAGTTTACTTAATGCTAAGGTTATTGATTTTTTTTTAATCAAAAAGGCTGAAGTGTTTACTGAGGTTATTCATTTAAAGTGGTTTATCAGCACCAATATTTCCATTTGTTCCTATCAAACCCAGCAACATCTTCTGTTTCTCTTTTCTTCTAAATGGTCACAGAAAACCCTAAGTGGCCTAATGTGATCCCCCTGTGACCTTGCAGAATCCAGCCCCACCATGGACCTGTCACTCGGTTAAGTAGCAGAGGCCTGCAGAAGGATGACTAACCATCTCAAGCTGTGACCTGTGGTGCTGCAGAAGACTCTTGAGAGTCCCGTGGACTGCAAGGAGATCCAACCAGACAGTCCTAAAGGAAATCAGTCCTGAATACTCATTGGAAGGACTGATGCTGCAGCTGAAGCTCCAATACTTCTGCCACCTGATAGGAAGAGTTGGCTTACTGGAAAAGATCCTGATGGTGGGAAAGATTATGGGCAGGAGGAGAAGGGGATTACAGAGGATGGGATGGTCGGATGGCATCACCAACTCAATGGTCATGAGTTTCAGAAAACTCCAGGAGATGGTGAGGGTCAGGAGAGCCTGGTGTGCTGCAGTCCATGGGGTTGCAAGAACAACAACAACAAAAATGTATGCCTACGCTCAAGAGTTCTTCAGGAAACACGCATCCTGCAGGGCTTATTCAAGGATAATGGAGACATTTGACGTAAGTTTTACATACATGCATTTCATGAGAGAAAATGACATAGTTTATGAATTAATTTTATAACATCCCATCCTCCTTAGGTCTATACCAAAGCAATTTCACGTGCTCACTTCTGCCCACATGGATGGGTGTTCAGCAGTATGTACTCTTTGTGTGCTGGGCTAAGAACTGGGGTGCTTTGTTGCATAATAATACACAACAGATCAATTCTTTTGTGGAATATCACACTTAAGAAAGAGAAACAGTCAACACACTGAAACAAAAAACAAATATAGGGCTGGCTAGGAAGCTAAGCGGAGAAGGCAATGGCACCCCACTCCAGTACTCCTGCCTGGAAAATCCCATGGATGGAGGAGCCTGGTAGGCTGCAGTCCATGGGGTCGCTAAGAGTCAGACACGACTAAGTGACTTCCCTTTCACTTTTCACTTTCATGCATTGGAGAAGGAAATGGCAGCCCACTCCAGTGTTCTTGCCCGGAGAATCCCAGGGAGGGCAGAGCCTGGTGGGCTGCCATCTCTGGGGTCGCACAGAGTCGGACGTGACTGAAGCGACTTCGCAGCAGCAGCAGCAGGAAGCTAAGGGAATTTGCTGTCAAAATATTTCTTATACACATATTTTTAGTGTCGTAATTGTTGTTTATGTTATTCCTTCCTACCTCTGCTTTTGCTTGCTTTCTTGCAGAGTATTGTTTTCTTTTTCATTTTGACCTTATTTCTACAATTCAGTCTTATCCTAGTTCAATGAGTGAGATAAAGTGCATAATGCTATGTTCATAGTAACTAACATAGCTATCCCAATGTCTGTTATGTCTGTTATCTCCCGTAAATCGGGAACAAACAAATGAAATGAGGCTAAATAAAAACAAAACAAAAAAGAAAAATTCCCCTTTCAGTGACATTTAAGTATTTTTCCATATCTTGTCACATTTCTTGTCTTTTCATCCTTTAGGGAAGTCTTTTGGGAAGCACTGATTATTCCACTTTTTAAAAAGTGTTTTTCCATTTTACAACACATTACCTCAGGTAAGGATTTACCTTTTTGCCTGTAAACTGAAAGAGAATTGCCAATGACACAAAAATACTCCTTCACTGATTATTCTCAGACTTATCTAGAGGCTGCTGTAATGGCCAGCCTCCTTGCAGGTTTCTGAGAGTCCTTTCAAGAATGGTTTCCCCACTTCTCTCCCAAAATGAGAGCCCAAGTCCTGTTTTAGAGTTGAGATTTATTTTTCTCATATTCATATTATTCATAATAAAGCAGTGTTCCAGCCCTGAAGACTGTTCAAAGGAGCAAGCTGACATCTAGGTGCTCCCTAATCAGAAACAAATTGATAAACTTCTGAAACACTCTTTGAAAATGAATGCCAGCATCGTCAACTTCCACAGCAGCTTTTATGCCTCCTCCTGGTACCCTAGAAACTGCTGTCAACCTCCATTTTATTCCATGTGTGGTCTGACAGTTCTAAGGGGAAAGTGTATCCTAATTCTTCCAAATAAATTAGATTTCAGCCATTTTAAAATGAAAACACAGCCTCCGCTGAAGTTATAAACAGACCCTATTGAATCAAGGATCAACAGAGGCTCTAGCAGTGCTATCTCTGGCGGAGGTTCAGAACTGGAGACAGCAATACGCTCGTCATACCTTTGTAGTCCCGGTAATGCAAATTAATCA
This sequence comes from Bison bison bison, assembly GCF_000754665.1. Classification (NCBI taxonomy): domain Eukaryota; kingdom Metazoa; phylum Chordata; class Mammalia; order Artiodactyla; family Bovidae; genus Bison; species Bison bison. The sequence continues at coordinate 3,149,485 of NW_011494949.1, forward strand.
ACAGCTAAATAGAATGCGAAAGTGGATTTCTCTCATCCCCAGTGCATCACAGCCTTCTACCAAGAAGAGAAAAAGAAAATAGAGGGAAGGAGGAGGGATGGATGGTTGAAGAAAAGGGAGAGAAGGGAAGAGAGGGAAGGAGAGGACATTTTGAGGCAATTAAGCACATTTTTAATTCAAATTTAAGTCACAAAGGAAATAAACCTAAGATATTCTTTTAAATTAACATATTCATTTTGGAATGCTATTCAATCCCAATGTTTCTTGATGAATGCATATAAATTCTAACTCCTAATGTCTATACTTCAATATATGGCCATATGTTAGATAATTGGAATTTGGGAATATGTTAGAAAAATAAAAGAAATGCATATGCTCCTAGTAGCATGAGGAAATAAATATATATTTTAAGAAAATTAAGTTATAATCAATTAACATAAATAATAATGAAAAGTGAAGTTAGGCAAAAAAGAACAGAACAAAGGATCATAATTAAAAAGAAAAATTTTAAATTGCATTTATTTGTAGACAACATGATTCCATTGTAGACTAAATAAAAAAATATTAGAAAGTAAGTATAGTGAGAGTGTGAGTACATAAGATCAATACTAAAATATTGTACTTCTGTATATAATCAGTGAAAAAATCCAAAAATAACCCAAATAACACATTTTCATTTTTAATAAAATTAAAATAATATTAAAGTTGAGCGATAAATTTTAAAAGTGTGAAACCTGTACACTGAAAATTTAAATATTTTATTGAGAAAAATTAAAGGAGAACTAAATAATTGGAGGGGGATTCCATGTCCATAGATTGGAAGAGTTAACATTACTAAGGTGGGAGACAGGTGAGGTAGGGGTATGGGATTCAGAAACACAGCCTACTATGTGTAAAATAAGTAGGCAACAGGGATACATTATACAGTACAGGGAAATATAGCCATTATTTTGCAATAATTTTAAACTAAGTGTGGAAACACTGACCCACTATGCTGTGCACCTGAAGCTAGCACACGGTAAACCAACTCTGCACGCATGCCGAGTCTCTTTGGTTGTGTCTGACCCTTTGCAACCCGTTGGACTGCAGCCTACCAGGCTCCTCAGTCCATGGGATTTTCCCAGCAAGAATACTGGAGTGGGTTGCCATGCCCTCCTCCAGGGACCTCCCTGACCCGGGGTGGAGCCCGCGTCTCTTGCATCCCCTGAGCTCACAGGCTCTTTACTGCTAGTGCCGCTCGTCCTCCAGTTAAAAAAGAGAAGAAGAGATGATGGCAAGTCGACTCAACATGTTCTATAGAATCAATGGGACAGCATCTCTTTATCAAATTCCTAGTAGGACTTTTTGCAGAATATGTTAAAATATACATGAAAATTCAAGTTTACTTAGAAAAAGTAAATAACTTGAGCACATAATTTAATTGGAGAACTTCTGTTGATTGCTTTCAAATTTACTATTAAGCTATAGCTACTAAGAAATTATGGTACTGGCATAAGGATACACATGTAGATCAAGGAAATAGAACTGAAAGTCCAGGAAAAAAAATCCATATATTCAGAGTCAAATTGCTTTTTGACAAAAGTATCCTCATTAAAGACAGTCTGTTTAACAGGCAGAGCTAGGGCAATTAGATATCCACACATGAAAAGATGAACTTAGACTCAACTCACATGACACAAACAAGCTAATTCAAAATGGATCACAGAGTTATACGCAAGAACTGAAGTGAAACTTTTTAGAAGAAAACGATGGAGAAAAGCTTCAAGATTGGGGTTAAAAAAAATTCCATAGGTATGATATCAACATTGTGGTTCATAAAAGAAAACAAAACTAGACTGCACAAAAATTCAAAACATTTTCACTTCAAACGATACCATGAAGGAAATTAAAAAACAAGCAGCAAATTTGGAGAAAATAGGTTCAAAACCACTGTCCATTAAATAACTCACATCCAGAATTTACATAGGACCTTTATAATTCAATAAGAAGAAGAAGAAGAAAAATAATTTAATCAAATAATAGACAACAAATACGAATAAAAACATCAACAAAGAAGATATATAAATGCAAATTAAGACCACGATCAGATAATATTCCACTCCCACTAGAATGGCCATAGTAAATTAAACAGATAATAAATGTTGATAAAGATATGGAGAAATGGAAACTTTTCCATCAATGGTGGGAATGTAAAATATTATAACCACTTTGGAAAACAATTTGGCAGTTTCTCAAAACATTTGCATAGTATTACCCTACCACCCAGCAACATGATTTCTCTTTTACCCAAGAGAAACAGAAACATATTTCTGCTGAAGGTATGCATGTAATGTTCATAGCAGCATTATTTATAGTAGCCGCAAACTGGAACCTGTCTAACATGCATTTATGGGTGAATGGATAGACAAATTGTGACATATCCATAACAAAGAATATTATCCAGTATTAAACAAATTAACTGCTAACACGTGTTGTGTCATGACTGAACTTTAAAAATATTCTAAGTGAGAAAATTCAGACACAAGAGATCACACGCTGGAAAATTCATTGATATGAGATGCTCAGTAAAGTCAAGTTTATAGGGACAGAAAGTTAATTATTAGCTGCCTGGGGCAGGGGTTGAAATGAGGATTAACAGTAAATGGGCATAGGGATCTTATGGGGGGATTCAGTCAGTTCAGTCACTCAGTCATGTCTGACTCTTTGTGACCCTATGGACTGCAGCATACCAGGCTTCTCTGTCCATCACCAACTCCCAGAGCTTACTCAAACTCATATCCATTGAGTTGATGATGCCATCCAACCATCTCATCCTCTGTCATCCCCCTCTCCTCCCACCCTCAATCTTTCCCAGCTTCAGGGTTTTTTCCAAATGAGTCAGTTCTTCGCATCAGGTGGCCAAAGTATTGGAGTTACATGTCCAAAGCTGACCGATGGCGATGGTAGCACCACCAGGTAAAGTTATTGAGAGTCACTGGTTTGTACACTTAGATTTTATGATATGTAAATCACCTCAATATCTGTTGAGAAAAGAAGTAAAGTAACAAAACTGATTTCTCCTTCTGACCAAAATAAACTATTAGAGGTTATGCTTATCTTCTTGCCTGAAACAAGCAGAAATGAACAAAATGTATGAAAAGATGTTTTTTTTAAGATGCTGGTCATCATACAATAAAGACAATAATCCCTGAGAGATTAGAGACCAGGTGAGCGCTACAATTTCTCTCATAAGCCTTGAGTGACTCTTCAGGTTAAGTTTCAGGAAGGACGAACTCCAAACAAGCTTAGCAAACTTCCTGAGTTGTGAAGAAAGCCAAGAATTTCAGACACAATCATCAACTTTGCAGGATGGAAACTGTATAGGAGAGGTGTGCAGAAAGGTAACGCTGGAGATCTGAAGACAAATACCTTCGAGTACTCTTCTGAGTACTTATCTCTTTTCGTCTGCAAAAACTGCACAGGGCTGCAGAAAAGAACCACTACAAATGGTTATAGACTAATGTGTGTGCACAGTCGCTTCAGTTGTGTCTGACTCTTCGTGACCCCATGGACTGTAGTCTGCCAGGATCCTCTGTCCGTGGAATTTTCCAGCAAGAATGCTGGAGGGGGTTGCCATTTCCTACTCCCATCCCTAGCTTCCCAGGCGGTGCAGTGGTGAAGAACCTGCCTGCCAATGCAGGAGGTGCAAGATATGCTGGTTGGATCCCTGAGATCTCCTGGGGTGGGAAACGGCAACTTCTATTCCAGTGGACCTTCCTGACTCAGGGATCAGCCTGTGTCTCTTGGATCTCCTGCATTGGCAGGTTGATTCTTTCCTGCTGTGCCACCTGGGAAGCCACTGGACACCAGTCCCCCAGTTTATTTATGGACAATGATAGTACCTGATAAGATGGCAGAGGATGCAATGCTTAGATAGCATCAACAACTCAATGGTATGAATTTAAGCAAAACCCAGGATAGTGAAGGACAGGGAGGACTGGTGTGCTGCAGTCCACGGGGCCAAAGAGAGTGGGACACAAATTAGCAACCAAACAACAACAAAAAAGTGCCTGCTACACCAACCAGACTGGAAAACCTCGTGTTTCCTGGGGCAATGACTTCAGTTCAGTTTAGTTCACTTCAGGCGCTCAGTCGCATCAATGCTTTGTGACCCAATGGATTGCAGCAAGCCAAGCTTCCCTGTTCATCACCAACTCCCGGAGCTTGCTCAAACTCATGTCCATTGAATTGGTGATGCCATCCAACCATCAGATCCTCTGCCGTCCTTGTCTCCTCCTGCCTTCAATCTCTCAGCATCAGGGTCTTTTCAAATGAGTCAGTTCTTCGCATCAGGAGACCAAAGTACTGGAGCTTCAGTTTTAGCAATAGTCCTTCCAATGACCACCCAGGACTGATCTCCTTTAGAATGGACTAGTTGGATCTCTTTACAGTCCAAGGGACTCTCAAGAGTTTTCTCCAACACCACAGTTCAAAAGCATCGATTCTTCAGCACTCAGCTTTCTTTACAATTGAACTCTCACATTCATACATGACTACTGAAAAACCAGAGCTTTGATGAGATGGACCTTTGCTGGTAACTAAGGTCTCTCCTTTTTAATGTGCTTCTAGGTTGGTCATAGTTTTTCTTCCACAGAGTAAGCATCTTTTAATTTCATGGCTGCAGTCACCATCTGCAGTGATTTTGAAGCCCCCCCCCCAAAATAAAGTCTGTCAATTTTTCCATTGTTTCCCCATCTATTTGCCATGAAGTGATGGGACCAGATGCCATGATCTTTGTTTTCTGAATGTTGAGTTTTAAGCCAAAATTTTCACTCTCCTCTTTCACTTTCATCAAGAGGCTAGGTAGGTTTTCTTCACTTTCTGCCATAAGGTGTCATCTGCATATCTAAGGTTATTGATATTTCTCCCAGCAATCTTTATTCCAGCTTGTGCTTCATCCAGACCAGCATTTTGCATGATGTACTCTACATATAAGTTAAATAAGCAGGGTGATAATATACAGCCTTGGTGTACTCTTTTCCCAATTTGGAACCAGTCCGTTGTCCCATGTCTGGTTCTAATTGTTGCTTCAGGACCTGAATACAGATTTCTCAGGAGGCAGGTAAGGTGGTCTGGTATTCCAATCTCTTGAGGAATTTTCCACAGTTTATTGTGATCCACACAGTCAAAGGCTTTGACATAGTCAATAAAGCAGAAATAGATGTTTTCTGAAATTCTCTTGCTTTTTTGATGATCCAACAGATGTTGGCAATTTGATTTCTGGTTCCTCTGACTTTTCTAAATCCAGCTTGAACTTCTGGGAGTTCTTGGTTAACATACTTTTGGAGCCTTGCTTGGAGAATTTTGAACATTACTTTGCTAGCATGTGAGATGAGTGCAACTGTGTGGTAGTGAACAAAAATGTGTAAACATTCTTTGCATTGTCTTTCATGGTGTTGGAATGAAACTAACTTTTCCAGTCCTGTGGCCACTGCTGAGATTTCCAAATTTGTTGGCCTATTGAGTTCAGCACTTTCACAATATCATCTTTTAGGAGTGGAAAGAGCTCAACTGGAATTCCATCACCTCCACTAGCTTTATTTGTAGTGATGCTTCCCAAGGCCCACTTGACTTTGCATTCTAGGATGTCTGGCTCTAGATGAGTGACCACACCATCATGATTATCTGAGTCATTAAGATCTTTTTTTGTATGGCTCTTCTGTGTATTCTTGCCAACTCTTCTTAATATCTCCTGCTTCTGTTAGGTCCATACTGTTTCTGTCCTTTATTGTGCCCATCTTTGCATGAAATATTCCCTTAGTATCTCTAATTTTCTTGAAGAGATCTCTAGTCTTTCCAAGTCTACTGTTTTTTCTCTATTTCTTTGCAGTTGATAACCAAGGAAGGCATTCTTATCTCTCCTTACTATTCTTTGAAAATCTGCATTCAGATGAATATATCTTTCCTTTTCTTCTTTGCCTTTAGCTTCTCTTCTTTTCTCAATAACAGGCAAGTTTGGCCTCGGGGTACAAAATGAAGCAGGGCAAAGGCTAACAGAATTTTGCCAAGAGAACACACTGCTGCTGCTGCTGCTAAGTCGCTTCAGTCATGTCCGACTCTGTGCGACTCCGTAGACGGCAGCCCACCAGGCTCCCCCGTCCCTGGGATTCTCCAGGCAAGAACACTGGAGTGGGTCGCCATTTTCTTCTCCAATGTATGAAAGTGAAAAGTGAAAGTGAAGTTGCTCAGTCGTGTCCAACTCTTAGGGACCCCATGGACTGCAGCCCACGAGGCTCCTCCATCCATGGGGTTTTCCAGGCAAGAGTACTGGAGTGGGTTGCCATTGCCTTCTCCGAAAAGAACACACTAGTCATAACAAACACCCTCTTCCAACAACACAAGAGATGACTCTACACAGGGACATCACCAGATGGTCAATACTGAAATCAGATGATTCTATTCTTATAGCCAAAGATGGAAAAGCTCTATACAGTCAGCAAAAACAAGCTGAGGAGCTGACTATTGCTCAGATCATGAACTCCTTATTTCAAAATTCAGACTTAAACTGAAAAAAATAGGGAAAATCACTAGATCATTGAGGTATGACCTAAATCAAATCCCTTACGATTATACAGTGGAAGTGACAAATTTATTCAAGGGGTTAGATCTGATAGACAGAGTGCCTGAAGATCTATTGATGGAGGCTCATGACATTGTACAAGAGGCAGTGATAAAGACCATCCCCAAGAAAAGGAAATGCAAAACGACAAAATGGTTGTCTTAGGAGGCCTTACAAATAGCTGGGACAATGAATCGAATATACAACAAAGTTGTACATCAGTGCTGGTGGTATTGAGGGTGGGGTGGGGCGGGGCGGGTTGCAGACTTGTGGATGTGGTGTGATTAGCCTTAGAATCAGCACCACTGCAGTTTCACCTAAACAGATCCTCAAAGCAAGATGCAAAACTTCAGACTTTTGCCAAGTAATGTGATTGCACCTGAGGACAAATATCAAGGATATTTATATTAATACCAAAAACAGCCAGCATCCAACAAGGCGAGATCACAATGTCTGGCATCCAGTTAAAGATTACCAGACACGCAATGAATCAGGAAATGTGAGCCATTTTGAAGAGAAAATCACTAAAAGTCACACATAATTGACACCGCTGGAAAAACAATTTTCAGATGAGGATATTAAAGCAGCTATTATTACTGTACCCCATGTATTCAAAAGTTAAGTGAGACAGGGAGGATAAGAGCAACAAAAGAGCAACACTAAAGTTTAGAGATGAAAGCTGAAACATGTGAGATAAGATATATACACTCTGGGATTGATGGCAGGTTACATATGGAAGAATAAAGGCTTAGTGAACTTGAAGACATAGCAAGAAACTATCATTTATGAAAAAAGTGAGATAAAGTAATGAAAACCAAACAGTATTCATGAGTGTAGGGCTTCAGTTGGAGAAGAAAATGGCAACCCACTCCAGTGTTCTTGCCTGGAGAATCCCAGAGACAGAGGAGCCTGGTGGGCTGCCGTCAATGGGGTCGCACAGAGTCGGACACAACTGAAGCGACTTAGCAGCAGCAGCAGCAGCAGGGCTTCAAATGACCTGTTATACATTTAGTTTGAGTGAGTTAAGGAAAAATAAGTAAAATAATAATGGTTGAAGGCTTAAAAATTTGATGGAAACAATAACCCAAGGATCCAAGAAGTCAATGAAAGAAAAGCATGAGAAATATGAAATTATGCTGAGGCACATCATGCTCATGTTGCTCGAAACCAACCGTAGTGAGGAATCTTAAAGGACTAAAGCAAGTTGTGTACAGAGGAGTACAGATAAGGGCGACAGCAGTTTCCTCATTAGGTGGAGTGCAGATGAGAAGACAGTGATACGGGGTTTCCATCTTATCGACAGAGAGCAAAAATAAAGACGAAGTATAATAAAAATCCTATAAACCTAGAATTCTTCACCAGAGATGCCTGAAAAATGTTCTCAGATATACAAGAGTTGAACTATGAATCACCAGTATGACTGCACTGAAAAAAAAAATGTAAATGATACTATTCAGACAAAAGGGAGTGAAACTAGATGGATTTGTGGATAAAAACAAATACATGAAGATCATCGGAAATGGTAATTACATGAGTAAACAAAAATAACACTACAAACTGGTGTTTATAAAGGTGTGAGGACTTCCAGACTCTTGGGAGTCCCTTGGACTGCAAGGAGATTCCACCAGTCCATTCTGAAGGAGATCAGCCCTGGGATTTCTTTGGAAGGAATGATGCTGAAGCTGAAACTCCAGTACTTTAGCCACCTCACGTGAAGAGTTGACTCACTGGAAAAGACTCTGATGCTGGGAGGGATTGGGGGCAGGAGGAGAAGGGGATGACAGAGGATGAGATGGCTGGATGGCATCACCGACTCGATGGACGTGAGTCTGGGTGAACTCTGGGAGTTGGTGATGGACAGGGAGGCCTGGTGTGCTGCGATTCACGGGGTGGCAAAGAGTTGGACATGACTGACCGACTGAACTGAACTGAGCTAATATATGGTAAATGGATATTCAATGGAGGAGCAAAAATATTTCAATGATGAAAGTACAAACTTTCTAACAGATGCTGTAAAGTTTAGCTGTCCATGAATACCCACACACAATGAAGTTCAGTCTGCACTATGCACCATGAATAAATCTAACTCAAAATGGATTATAAGCCTAAATGTAAAATCTAAAATCCTACAACTTTCCTAAGAAAACACGGGACAGAAACCTCTGTGACCTAGGATTTGGCAAAGATTTCTTATTTAAAACCCCAAAAATACGATCCATGAAAGAAGACATTGGTAAGTTAGATTTCTTGAAAATTAAAAAAAATGTCGGATTTTAGGAAGATACCATTAAGAGAATTTATAACATGGCTTATACTCACAGACAACATTTGCAAATCACATAGATAGAGAATTGGTATTGAGAATATCTGAAGAATTCTCAAAACTCAACATTTGGGAAAAAAATGAACATGAATAAATAATTTTAACATTTATTCAGAGAAGATTTTTATGGGTAGAAAGTAAGTACATGAAAAAAATGCTCTACCCTATCAATTATTATGTTAATAAGAATTAAAATCACAATGAGATGCCATATGCACACATCAGAATGGCTCAGTGTAGACAGATAGTCTCAGTGGGTTCATGGCAGAACTGGAACTGCCATGAACTGCTGGTGGGAGTATGAAATGTCATTCCTTTGGAAAACAGTTTGCTAAAAAATTAATCATACACCTATCATATGAACAGGTAGTTGTAGTCTCAGTATTTATCTAAGACAATAAAAAAAAAGTTATGCATTTATACAATGATGTGTATATGACTGTTCACCGCGGCTTTAATCTAATAACCCTAAACTGGAAAAAGCTTAAATGCATATCAACAAGTGAATGACAAACAAATTCTGGTGTATCCATGTCATGAAATATTACTTAGTAATAAGTCAGCAATGCATCACTGATACTTGATGTAGCATGAATGATTCTCACAAGAAATTGCTGAATGAGTGAGGCTAGAGAAATAACTACAAATGCTATACAGTTCCATCTATAGGAAACTCCAGGAAATGCAAACTGCTCTAAAGTGATAGAAGGAGATCAGCAGTTTCATGGTGGTAGGAGGAGGCTTTTGGGGAAAGGGAAGTGGGAGAGAGAGATTAGAATGAGCCTTGAGGAGTTTCGGTTGATGAGGGGATGTTCACATTCTCGATTGTGATATTTTATAGTGTTATATATATATACCACTAATTTTGCAAAAGCCACTCTAATGAAAATCTGGAAGATCTTATATGGTACATATTTTAAGCTTCTATTTAGAGGTTAATAAAGAAGATAGTTAGAAATTGAAAAGCCCTTCTATCTTGTCCATCAAAATACGCCCCTGTAATTTGTGGGGAAAATGCAATCAAAAAGGTATAGAATATGAAAGGAAAAAAAATAGAAATTGGAAGACTGGCACAGTAGTATCCATTTTTTTCTTGTAGGATTGGAATAAAATCTTTCTAAAATATGAGTCTCCATATAATGGAATGTGCTGTTATTAACTTCTAGTCACTTCTAGATTCTGTAATTCCACCTAAAATTCTTTCCTAGATAAAGCTCCCAAGACACTTTCACTTCTCTGCTTCCTCACATCCATGATTCTGTCTTAACTGGGTGGCCATATCTCAAAACTACTTGGCTTGAATAAGAAGTCACACTTTAGACCTGGTCTTCAGTTTATGCATATATACATGCTAAGTTGCTTCCGTGGTGTCCGACTCTTTGTGACCCTATGGACCATTGCCCGCCAGGCTCCTCTGTCCATGGAATTATCCAGGCAAGAATACTTCAGTTTATGATTGAGCATAAATGGTTGCTTATGGGTTTTTAAAAACCATTTTTCCAACTGTTTAAAATCAGAAAGACCTGGCTTTCCCAACCCACTAAGGCACCATGTTTTTTCACTCCATTTTCTCCCATTTGCTCTGGTTAGTGATCATACAGCACTCTGATTTTCAAGCATGTCCCCAGCCTCCCCACCCCTGCAGAGCTGTTGGCTCAGCTCATGATTTGCTACTGTGTGACACGGACCAACATCTTCCAACCTCAGATAGTGCTTGTTCAATGTTCACTGATTAATTGCTAAGCCAAAGCCATGAAGTTTATATTTTTATTTCACTAGTACTCTACTTCAAGGTGCTAATTTCAGTATTAGTTAGGATACGTAATGCTAGACTCCATAACAAATAAACTTCTAGTTAATAATGAAGGAGGTTTATTTTTCATGCCACAGTTCATTAGAGTTGGTGTGAGTGGATGGACAGAAGGGAATGCTGCCCTCCATGTGGTCTCATGAGGATCCCATCTGACACAGCCTCACACCTTCAAAGATGTGGGTCTTCGTATTGCCTTAGGCATCGCATCGTAACAATACTCAGGAGGTGAGAGAAGGAAGACACAGAGAAGGGACATTCTCTCCAGACACATTGGTGTGAGCACTAGTTGAATGGTCCCATCTAGATGCAAAGTGACTGGAAGATGAGTCTGAGTTGTGCACCCAGGAAGAGGAAGAGGTTCAATGTGCATCTCTCCAGCAAAGGGGTAGCTACACTGACCTGGGTCGCCAGCAATATTACCGCATTTGTGTCTAAATGGTTTCTCTGGTTCTACTCTCTGCTTCCTCTAGGATCCGTATTTCACACAACAGCCAGAGTGAGCTTTTCAAATGGGGAATTTTAAGATGTCAATTTGATCTGTTATATAAGATGCCAATTTGAAACAGAGATTACATTGCCAACATCTGACTGATCATCAAAAAAGCAACAGAGTTCCAGGGAAACATCTACTTCTGATTTATTGACTATGCCAAACTTTTGACTGTGTGGATCACAACAAACCGTGGAAAATTCTTCAAGAGATGGGAATACCAGACCACCTTACCTGCCTCCTTAGAAATCTGTATTCAGGTCAAGAAGTAACAGTTGGAGCTGGACATGGAACAATAGACTTGTTCCAAATCAGGAAAGGAGTACATCAAGGGTGTGTATTGCCGCCCTGCTTATTTAACTTATATGCAGAGTACATCATGTAAAATGCTGGGCTGGATGAAGCACAAGCTGGAATCAAGACAGCAGGGAGAAATATCAATAACCTCAGAAATGCAGATGACACCACACTTAACGGCAGAAAGCAAAAAAAAACTAAAGAGCCTCTTGATGAGAGTGAAAGAGGAGAGTGAAAAAGTTGGTTTAAAACTCAACATCCAGAAAACTAAGATCATGGCATCTGGTCCCATCACTTCATGGCAAATAGATGGTGAAACAATGGGAACAGTGACAGACTTTCTTTTCTTGGGCTCCAAAATCGCTGGAGATGATGACTGCAGAAGTGAAATTAAGACAGTTGCTCTGGAAGAAAAACTGTGACCCACCTATTCAGCATATTAAAAAGCAGAGACATTACTTTGCCAACAAGCATTCATCTAGTCAAAGCTATTGTTTTTCCAGTAGTCATGTATGGACGTGAGAGTTGGACTGTACAGAAAGCTGTGTGCTGAAAAATTGATGCTTTTGGACTGTGGTGTTGAATAAGACTGTTGAGAGTTCCTTGGACTGCAAGGAGATCACACCAGTCAATCCCAAAGGAAATCAGTCCTGAATATTCATTTGAAGGACTGATGCTGAAGCTGCAATTCCAATACTTTGGCCACTTGATGTGAAGAACTGACTACTTGGAAAAGACTCTGATGCTGGGAAAGCTTGAAGGCGGTCGGAGAAGTGGACGACAGAGGATGAGACGGTTGGATGGCATCACTGATGCAATAGACATGAGTTTGAGCAAACTCCAGGAGATGGTGAAGGACAGGGAAGCCTGGCGTGTGGCAGTTAATGGGGTCATAAAGAGTCAGACATGACTGAGTGACTGAAGTAAACTAAGATGTCAATTCCCTGTGTAAACCTATCCTAGTTACCTGTATCACTCTCAGTGAAAGCCAAACCACCACAGTGTCCTAAAGGTATTCCCTTGATCTATCCCAACACTGACCCTCTAACCCCTCACCAGCCCCCTTTCTCTAATTCTCCAATTCTCCTTCATGTGTAGGGACTGGCGGGTCAGTTTCCATCTCTGGGTCTTTGCACTCATTGTATCCTTTGCTTGGACATCTGTTTCTTAAGTCCAACCAAGTTTTATCACTCATTCTCTCTGGGAAATGTCATCAGAGAGACATCCCCTGACCACCATACATAAAACTGTAATGCTCCCCATATTTCACTCTCCTGTGTGTGTGTGTGTGTGTGTGTCTGCTTATTCCATTTTTTCACAAGGCCCATGATAGCAGGATCTGGGTCTGTTTGGTTCATTGCTGGAAGAGGGACTGGAAGCAGAAAAGTATAAATGCAAGAATAAACGAATTTTTCAAGGTAAAACAATTGTTTTATTTACTCAAAGTCCAGTTGAAATTAATATCCAGCTAAGATCAAACACTAAAATCAAAGATTTTGATGGCTAGCTGGGACTAACCTCAAGGGCCCCTGTATCCTCAAAGCCCCAGCAACAAAGTGAAGAAGGCACACTCAAAATGAGATAATCTGAGAAAACTTCAGCTGAAGGGTATTTCTAATGGCACGCGTAGGTTTCACAGAGACGATGCAGAGTCCGAAGCTGATAACAGTGGGCTGGATTCCCGTCTTCCAGGGCTGCAGAAGCACTGGGAAACAGCCACTAGATGCCAGACACAGGATGCTGTGTGACTGGCCAGCTCTCCAGATCTGAGCGCTGCATTTCAGAGTCACAGCTGGCGATGGCGACACGCGGGGAAGTACACAAAGGCTTGCTTGCCGACTCCCCGCCATACTTCTCTTGGTTCCCCCTCCATCTCATCATCCTGGGTGACCCCATGGGAAGCTCCAGGGTAGGAGATCTCAGTGACGCAGCACAAACCACTCCGCTTGCCTGGGCACAGGACAGGCTCGGGCGGTGTGGACCGCAGACGGAGGCAACGAAGAAAAGACACGCAGCACAGTCACGTGCTTGTCTGGGCTCGTCTGGACATGGGGATGGGAGACGACTGAAAAGGAAGAAGTGGCTGAGATAAAGAGGCACCTTGGAACAGCAATGCTGAATTCACCACTCGCTGTAAGAGCTTTGTGCTTCTCGAGAGACATCGCTGGGAAAACCACGGGGAGTGGGACAGAGAGGAAGCTAGAAAGAGAGGAATGTTTCTAGTGGTCCTCAGCAACACGGAGAAGAACAGAAAGTCTTCTCCAAGCCTGAACTTGGCAGCGGCAATGTCTCTAGTCCTGCAGGAGTACACAGCTTGCTGGGCATTTGATGGCCTTTGGGTGAAAATGAATACGTTTAGAATCACTTGATTATTCTTATTTCTGTATCCCCTTTATTAAATTACACAGAGGAGTGTCCATTTACATTACAGACAAAGGTAAACCTTCCTTCAGGAGTTTTCCAAAGTAGGATGCAAGGAGGCCAGACCTGACCAGCAGATGCGGTTGGCACATACAGCTGAGGCCCCACATGGCAGCAGCAAGGGGCAAGTGGGACCCTTCCGGAACGATGGCTTTAGAAAGAGAAGTCAGACATTCAAGGCCAGACTGACTCGGGCTGGTCAATCATTGTCACTACATATTTAAAGAAGGTCTCACAAATACATGTGCAGACACTGATGAATACCCTGGGCCCTGTAAATAGACGGTTGGCTTTATCTTCTGAATTTCTGCGAATGTGGAAGGAGAACCACCTTGTCTCTGAAAACCCAACGGTATCACATATGAAGAAGCTTTTGAGAGAGAGGTTGCCTGCCTGGACATTAAACGTGCGAGGTGAGAGACTTGCCTTCCTCTCAAAACATAGATACCCGCAAAGGCAACAACTTTAAAATACAGTGATATTATTATTGGTAAAGATACTTTTCTCAAAATGTCTGCATCTTGGGAAAAAAAAGAAGCTTTATAGAAGGAGACCATTAGAAAATCAGCCAAAGAAACAACATGTCTAAAGGGACCTAGGAAAACACAACTCGATATTCAACACGAGCCCTTTCAACTGTCTGCAGGTTTGACATTATCACCAAGGTCTATGGCTTGCAGATTCTTTCACATTAAAATACTGCACACACCTGATTTCCCGTGATGTGTGGTCTTCTTTGTGTGTGCTAGGAGCCGTCAGCTGCTGTAAGGGGCCAGCCCATCACCAGCTTTGAGAGAAGGCTGCCATCTCTGTGTTCTCATAACGCTTGAATCCGCATGTCAGAAATAAACAACAAGGCAAGGGCCAGGCTGCAGCTTTATTTACTTCCTCATATCCTTTACATCACTAATCTGTTTTATTTGGGCTTTCATTCATTATGTTTATTATATGTTTTATGTTCATAATCTTCATTATGTTGAGATTTACCAGATTATCAAATGCTATATATAAATAGCATTTTAAACAAACTTTTTCAAGCATTTTTTTATATAAAGCTAATTGTGAGGATGGCGGGAACTTATTTCCTCCATTTTGTTTATCTATTTTTCACCATGATTCTTTCTTTTTTTACTTGATGCATAGTTGATTAACAATATGTTAGTTTCAGGTAAACAGCAAAGTGATTCAGTTTCATATATATTTACATTTTTCCAGACTATTTTTCCTTATAGGTTATTACAAATATTGAGTATAGTTCACTGCGTATAGCTCCTTGTTGGTTGTCTATTGGAATTTCCAGTAGTTGATGCTGTTCATTCTCTTTGGCTTCTGCTTCTTTCCCCCTTCCTCCTCCTGCTCCTTCTTTGTAATGCTGATGTGAATGGTAGACACTTCAGATCACTCAACTTTGGGGCTGAAATTAGGTTAGAACATTACCTTCCAGATGAGTATATATTTTAAAACGAAGATTATCATGGAAAGAGAAATGGGTATCAGGAAGGGATTTTGTAAATTAGATTGTTTTAGTTCAGTAGATACAATTCCATCTTTCACACACACAGTCTCATGCACATGTGCACACGTGGTAACCCAGTTAGTCGCCTGATCTGTGATCACACTTATAACAGATCCTCTATATGCACACGTCACATTTTTACACTATTTCCAATTCAATGAAGAAAGACTTCATACTTGAATTTTTGGTCCAGTCCAAATATACAGCTATGGATTTTTATTTGACGTTTTTCTGTGTCTTTATCTTGTAGATATAGCTAAATAATAACACCATGGTTATATTTTTCCTATTAATTGTATTATTTTTTAACAGTTTGGTTCTGTAAGAGTTTATTCTCACGTAAAGAAGACTGCTTTTAATTATCATGAAGGATGAATTTAGAACTCCTGGTTAAATATCAAGTCACATTAATAAAGTCTGTTCAAAGAACTTGTTTAAACCTAGGCATTTCTACCCGCCATTATTAAGAAAATAGCAAGAATCTATAGATTGCATTGGGAATATTGCTTCTGCAATGGTATGAGTATCAATTTGTATGCAGCAATGAATGATTAAAACACAAATTTCCATTAAGGAGTTTCTTATCAACTCAGAAAGAACAGGTTTTCCCCAATTACAAACCAGGAGTGAAACTAACCTAACATAATTAGTGTATACACTAAAAGAAAATGGCCTGGCTATGGAGGTATACATATTAACAGGATTTTTCACTCAGAGGAACTCAAGTTTTTGAGGTTTGTGATAGTACTGCAGGAAATACAGTATTTCCTTAATTGTTGCAGTGCCCAGACGCAAGACTCAGCTCAGATTCCTGTGTGACTGGTCTAAATACTGAAATAGCAACATCCCAAATGCAGGCTCTTAAATACTATTTGTTAGTATTATCATTAACATTATTTATTTGTTGCTATTGTTGTTCGATCTCTAAGTTGTGTTCAACTCTTTGCAACCCCATGAGCATTCCTCTGTTCTCCATTATCTCCCAGAGTTTGCTCAAATTCATGTCTACTGAGTCAGTGAAGCTATCTAACCATCTCATCCTCTGACACCCCTTTCTCCTCAAGCCCTCAATCTTTCCCGTCTTCAGGGTCTTTTCCAGTGAGTCAGCTCTTCCCATTAGATGGCCAAAGTATTAGAGCTTCAGCTTTGGCATCAGTCCTTCCAATGAATACTCAGGGTTGATTTCCTTTAGGACTGGCTGGTTTGATCTCCTTGCAGTCCAAGGGAGTCTCAAGAGTCTTCTCCAGCAGCACAATTTGAGAGCATCAGTTCTTTGGTGTTCAGCCTTCTTTATGATCTGATCTCTCATCCATGCATGACTGCTAGAAAAACCATAACTTTGGCTATATGGACCCATGTTGGCAAAGTGATGTATCTGCTTTTTAATACGCTGCCTGGGTTTGTCACAGCTTTTCTTCCAAAGAGCAAGCATGTTTTAATTTCATGGCTGCAGTCATCATCTGCAGTGATTTAGGAGCCCAAGAAAATAAAATCTGTCACTGCTTCCAATTTTCCCCCTTCCGTTTGTCATATAGATAACAAGTATAGGAAATTTTTTTTAAAAAATGAAATAATACTTGCAGTTAGGAAAATACTCATACTCCCAAAAACTCTGATGTATGACTTGATTAAAGGACTATTTTTATATCACAACTCTCTGATGGAATTTTGGATTCACTTGAAGCCTTGTGTAGATATGTACAATATCCAGAAAGACATATCCATGCTGTATTTTGTTGATTGACATCACATAGATTTATAACGACAAAAATCTCTACTTTTCATGCGACCAAAGAATACCTGTTTTGACCAACCCCAACCCAACCAATCAGAGAGTGTTTCCCCACCCTGACACCCTGTGACATCATATACCTTCCTCTCTGTCACTTGGAAAACACCAGATTCTGCAACCAGTTTAGAAATTAGAAACAAACATGTTTTCATGCTTATTATCGTCTTGTTAGTTTTCATTATACTTCATCATATTATTTTATATCCAACCAATAAAACAGTGAATTTAAAAAGTTTTTTTTTGTTTTTAATATGGAAAATGGACACAAATAAAGCAAAAAAAAAAAACAAAAAACAAGAGAACAAATTTGAAACACCCGGGGTGGCCAATTCCTGGCCCTGAATTTGGAGATAAATGCATTTTCTCCACCCCCTCCCATACCCACGCTCTTACCCGTCTCTTCCTGGGCCCCAGTCGCTCCTGGGCTGACGCTGGCTTTCCCCATGAGGTCGGGTTCCCAGTTTTCTCCCTTAACTCACCCTCGTATTTTCTGCGCTTGTGCTTGTTTGCTGTATTCCTCATTTGCTTTTAATTTTTTTGAGGACAGACCCTACCTTGACCTCATTTCTCTTCACGAGGTTCATCCAGCACAGGGCCTGGGGGAACACAGCCACTCAGTGAATAAGAGCCACTCTTGTGACCCGCTAGGCTTTAAAACTGTTAATGCTGGGATGACAATAATAAATGGCAACAGGCTTTTAAAAATAAAACATTTCATAGAAGGCAGGGCTACATGGGCTTCCCTGGTGGCTCACATGGTAAAGAATCTGCCTGCCCATGCAGGACACCTGGGTCTGATCCTTGGGTTGGGAATATCCCCTGAAGAAGGGAATGGCATCCCACTGCAGTATTCTTGCCTGGAATATCCCATGCAGTGTGGAGCCTGGTGGGTCATAGTCCATGGGGTTGCAAAGAGTCAGACACGACTGAGCGACTAGCACTTTCACTTTCATATGAGGATTAGTATCTTAGTTCTTTTTTGGTTCATATAATTAGTATAAGAACAGTAATGACTATTTTAGGTCACCTTCTTGGCTTGTTACCTTTGCTTTATTTTTCATCCTTGGCCACTAAGTACATCATTAAACTTTACAAATTCCTGTCACGCATCATCCCAAGAGGAAAGGAACAAAAATTTTAGGTATATGAGATCAGTTTTCACTATTTAAAAACCAACCTAAATAATGTGATGTGGTGACTTCTTCTTATACATTAAAGACACTCACACACACAAATACACACTCACACACACACACACACCTTGACAGATATATTAAAACAGTTCACCAACCCTGATGATGTTTTATTTGTATATACAGATGATTGCAGAACATTCTTCAATATGCACTTTCTGATGACAGCAAAGATACTTAACATGAAAATAATTATTTGAACTGTTGAGGTTCAGAAACTTTACCCAGTCCTAATACAACACAGGTAGATTCTTAAAAGCATTTGAAACTTTCGTTCTTGACGTTCAGTATGTTGACACATATTTGCACACCCTTCAAGTTATACAAGAAGAGACAAAAGGACATTCTTTCTGCTTGGAGCACCGACCAGCCCCGAAACCTTTTCCTTCTTCCTGTCCTTTCAGGAGAAAGGTTTGCATATGTGCCAATCACCTGGAGTCCATCAAATACGAAGAATCTTGAGAGCCTTCCCGGATAATGGTGCTGAAGAGATTACCTGGGAGCAAAGATGATTTTGAGATGTGATTTTAAGGAAGTACAAGGTTACCTATGTTAACTTCCAAGAAATATTTCTGTTGTTTTTCTTCAAACCAGAAGGGCTCAAGCCACATCTGTATGGCTGTTTTTTTTCTGAACAAGGTGTGCCTGTCCTACCAAGGATATACCGATAATTCAAGGTAATCAGCAGAGTACATTACAGGGGAAAATCCGAACCAACAAGCTGTACAAACAGAATAGCAATCAGAAGATTTAATGCATTTCTGATGTACGTTTAAGGCACTGACACTGGGCCACAGATGTACATGTGTTGTGTTTTATTTTGCTGAGATATGGCCTGCGAGAACCTATTACAGAACATCATCACCCACACTGGAGGGGCCGGGAAGGAAAAATTCCATCACACATTACTTCTGCAGATGCATTAGAGAAACAAATTGTACTCGGAATTGAAAAGTCACAGGCTTATTCTGTCTTAATAAATTCCTGCCAAAAGGCTAAGTGTAAGACTAGAAATACTTCCCAAATGTTGTTACTGTATTATCATCTTTGACATCTCCAGGGCTGTTCCTAGAATCATCAGATATCAGTTCAGAGTTCTCACAATAAATTCTCTTTTTTCGTCTTTCCTTTTTTTTCCAACGGGTTGTTGCTTTCATGTAGCCATGTTGAGTTAGCTATCCCTGAAATATAAAGCTTCCTTTGGTTAAAAGAAAAGGGTACTTTTAAGTAAAGTGTTTATCACTTCACTGTTCCCACTGGTTAATCTATATAGTTTCTTAGCACAAGGTGTTAATCCTTACTGTAAATTTACTATCAGACTTGTCTAAAGATTCTCAAGATCTGTTGGGACAGGTTAAAAATAGAAAAGTGAAAGTCCAAACTCCGATTTCTCTGAGGCAGATTCTGGGTCCTAATTCTCTGTGGCTTTAGTAGCGAAACATAGAGGGATGCTCTACAAATATCTGTTACATAAATAACAGAAAGAGGTGGCGATTAAATGGAATTATGGCATTTTAAACTATCCTATGGAAATTAACCTAGCTACTGTTTTATAAACGGAGATAGAAGATACCAGTTTTATCAGACTAAGTTCATGACTGAAATTATCCTTTTCTATTTTATCGTTCTAATAAGACACCATCTTTTGAAAATGGGTACCTTTAGTCTTGTCATATCAGCATTGTATATGTTGAAATATAGCTTTAGTTATAAAACAAGCAAATGAACAAACCTGAGAACAACTTACAGAAATATACTTATCCAAGCCAAAGGTCTGTAACCTGCTGTAGAAGTGTGGGGATGTGTAACAGATTATCACAAAATGCAGAGTGCCACAAACAGGGCAGATCTGTTACCTTACAGCTTCTGCAGTCTGGAAACCGGTAGAGCCCGTTTGGGTCCTTTCTTAGAGGTCTCACTTTAAGTCATAACCACACGCTTGTCCAGGGTTGTAGCATCTCAGGGCCTGAGGGACCTCATGACGCAGCAACTGGTGATGCAAGACAGACTTCCAGACAGTAGTCGAGATGCAAGCCACAGTCTCTTTGTGCTCTAATCTCAGCAGTAAACCTATCACTTTTCTCAGGTATATGATAAGAAATGAATCAATAAGATCATCACACATTTAAGGGGAGAGGGTTACACAAGAGGATGAACACAGAGTTCAGGCGTCATTGGGAACCATCTTGGTACATATGACCAAAAAGAGGGTCAAACATAGATTTCACTTTCAAGAAATTAATCTCATTATGAAAGCATCGTAATAAGTTTAGTTCAGTTCAGTCACACAGTTGTGTCCGACTCTTTGCAACCCCCGAATCGCAGCAGGCCGGCCTCACTGTCCATCACAAACTCCCGGAGTTCACCCAAACTCATGTCCATAGACTCAGTGATGTCATCCAGCCATCTCATCCTCTGTCATCCCCTTCTCCTCCTGCCCCAAATTCCTCCTAGCATCAGAATCTTTTCCAATGAGTCAACTCTTCTCATGAGGTGGCCAAAGTACTGGAGTTTCAGCTTTAGCATCATTCCTTCCAAAGACATCCCAGGGCTGATCTCCTTTAGAATGGGCTGGTTGGATCTCCTTGCAGTCCAAGGGACTCTCAAGAGTCTTCTCCAACACCACAGCTCAAAAGCATCAATTTTTCAGGTCTCAGCTTTCTTCAGAGTCCAACTCTCACATCCATACATGACCACTGGAAAAACCATAGCCTTGACTAGACAGACCCTTTGTTGGCAAAATAATGTCTCTGCTTTTGAATATGCTATCTAGGTTGGTCATAACTTTCCTTCCAAGTAGTAAGCGTCTTTTAATCATGGCTGCAGTCACCATCTACAGTGATTTTGGAGCCCCCCAAAAATAGTCTGACACTGTTTCCACTGTTTCCCCATCTATTTCCCATGAAGTGATGGGACCAGATGCCATGATCTTTGTTTTCTGAATATTGAGCTTTAAGCCAACTTTTTCACTCTCCTCTTTCACTCTCATCAAGAGGCTCTTTAGTTCTTCACTTTCTGCCATAAGGGTGGTGTCATCTGCATATCTGAGGTTACTGATATTTCTAATGGAAATCTTGATTCCAGCTTGTGCTTCTTCTAGCCCAGCGTTTCCCATGATGTACTCTGCATATAAGTTTAATAAGCAGGGTGACAATACACAGCCTTGACAGACTCCTTTTCCTATTTGGAACCAGTCTGTTGTTCCATGTCCAGTTCTAACTGTTACTTCCTGACCTGCATACAGATTTCTCAAGAGGCAGGTCAGGTGGTTTGGTATTCCCATCTCTTTCAGAATTTTCCACAGTTTATTGTGATCCACACAGTCAAAGGCTTTGGCATAGTCAATAAAGCAGAAATAGACATATTACTGGAACTCTCCTGCTTTTTCGATGAT
>NW_011494949.1:3171643-3176152 GCF_000754665.1 Bison bison bison
ATGAAGATCTTTTTTGAACAGTTCTTCTGTGTATTCTTGCCACCTCTTCTTAATATCTTCTGCTTCTGTTAGGTCCATACCATTTCTGTCCTTTATTGAGCCCATCGTTGCATGAAATGTTCCCTTGGTATCTCTAATTTTCTTGAAGAGATCTCTAGTCTTTCCCATTCTGTTGTTTTCCTCTATTTCTTTGCATTGGTTGCTGAGGAAGGCTTTCTTATCTCTTCTTGCTATTCTTTGGAATTCTGCATTCAGATGCTTATATCTTTCTTTTTTTCCTTTGCTTTTTGCTTCTCTTCTTTTCACAGCTATTTGTAAGCTCTCCCCAGACAGCCATTTTGCTTTTTTGAATTTCTTTTCCATGGGGATGGTCTCGATCCCTGTCTCCTGTACAATGTCACGAACCTCCATCTATAGTCCATCAGGCACTCTATCTATCAGATCTAGGCCCTTAAATCTATTTCTCACTTCCACAGTATAATCATAAGGGATTTGATTTAGGTCATACCTGAATGGTCTAGTGGTTTTCCCTACTTTCTTCAATTTAAGTCTGAATTTGGTAATAAGAGTTCATGATCTGAGCCACAGTCAGCTCCCGGTCTTGTTTTTGTTGACTGTATAGAGCTTCTCCATCTTTGGCTGAAAGAATAGAATCAATCTGATTTCGGTGTTGACCATCTGGTGACGTCCATTTGTAGAGTCTTCTCTTGTGTTGTTGGAAGAGGGTGTTTGCTATGACCAGTGCATTTTCTTGGCAAAACTCTATTAGCCTTTGTCCTGCTTCATTCCATATTCCAAGGCCAAATTTGCCTGTTACTTCAGGTGTTTCTTGACTTCCTACTTTTGCATTCCAGTCACCTAGAATGAAAAGGACATCTTTTTTTGTGTGTTAGTTCTAAAAGGTCTTGTGGGTCTTCCTAGAATCATTTGACACTCATCCAAGGTAAGGAGCAGTGGCTGCACTTTGCTGGAGCAGCCGTGAAGAGATATCCCATGTTCAAGGTAAGATAAACCCAAGTAAGATGGTAGGTGTTGCGAGAGGGCCTCAGAGGGCAGACACACTGAAACCCTAATCACAGAAAACTAGCCAATCTGATCACATGGGCCACAGCCTTGTCTAATTCAATGAAACTAAGCCATGCCATATGGGGCCACCCAAGATGGGCGGGTAAAGGTGAAGAGATCTGACAGAATGTGGTCCACTGGAGAAGGGAATGGCAAACCACTTCAGTATTCTTGTCTTGAGAACCCCATGAACAGTATGAAAAGGCAAAATGATAGGATACTGAAAGGGGAACTTCTCGGGTTTGTAGGTGCCCAGTATGCTACTGTAGATCAGTGGAGAAATAACTCCAGAAAGAATTAAGGGATGGAGCCAAAGCAAAAACAATACCCAGCTGTAGATGTTACTGGTGATAGAAGCAAGGTCCAATGCTATAAAGAGCAATATTGCATAGGAACCTGGAATGTCAGGTCCATGAATCAAAGCAAATTGGAAGTGGTCAAACAGGAGTTGGCAAGAGTGAACATTGACATTCTAGGAATCAGTGACCTAAAATGGACTGGAATGGGTGAATTTAACTCAGATGACCATTATATCTACTACTGTGGGCTGGAATCCCTTAGAAGAAATGGAGTAGCCATCATGGTCAACAAAAGAGTTCAAAATGCAGTACTTGGATGCAATCTCAAAAATGACAGAATGATCTCTGTTCGTTTCCAAGGCAAACCATTCAATCATTGTCCTAGTTCATGTCAAATTATAGAGTAAAAATTAGGAAGATTCCTAAAACCAAGTGTTTCCTCTCAACCCAATTACCCTCTGTGCCTAGCAGATGGATTCAGTATGTAATACCACACGTATTTTAGGAAGAAGGAAAGAAGTGAGGGTAAGAGAGAGGAAATCTGGTTTTGAGCAGTTATGTCTCCAAGTGCTGGGCTAGATACCTTTCAGGCCCTACCTTACTTAATTCTCACAGTGTTGGGACTTAGAAAACAAACACGCTTGTGTCACAGCGCTGGAACTCAAAGCCACACCTGTCTTGCTGGAAAACCAATGCTTCTCATTTATAAACAGCATTATTGTTGACCTTGGAACTAGAGATTGAAGAGTTGGCTCATAGGCCCCCCTTTTTGGTTGACAGCCTGTGACATTAAGCAAGGCAAGGGGCCTTCCTAAGACTCAGTTTTCTGAACTGCAGAGTCTTGGGATTCTAGTCCGAATTCTCAGTTTCATGATGTCCACAACTTTGAATAAAGCCAAGGGGCTACTTTATAGCATCATGACTGTATTACCATCCAAAGTAAGAGTGTCCATAAGTGAGTGGACCTAATTAAAGTTAAAAGCTTTTGCACAATGAAGGAAACTATAAACAAGGTGAAAAGACAGCCATCAGAGTGGGGGAAAATAATAGTGAATGAAGCAACTGACGAAGAATTAACCTAAAAAATATACAAACAGCACATGCAGCTCAATACCAGAAAATTAAACAACCCAATCAAAAAATGGGTGAAAGAACTAAACAGACATTTCTCCAAAGAAGACATACACTTGGCTGACAAACACATGAAAAAATGCTCATCGCTCATTATCAGAGAAATGCAAATCAAAACCACAATGAGGTACGTTCTCACGCAGGTCAGAATGGCTGCCATCAAAAAGTCTACAAACACTAAATGCTGGAGAGAATGTGAAGAAAAGGAAACGCTCTTACTCTGTTGGTGGGAATGCAAACTAGTACAGCCACTATGGACAACAGTGTGGAGATTCCTTAAAAAACTGGAAATAGAACAGCAATACGAACCAGTAACCCCACTGCTGGGCATACACACTGAGGAAACCAGAATTGAAAGAGACACGTGTACCCCAATGATCGTCACAGCACTGTTTACAATAGCCAGGACAAGGAAGCAACCTAGATGTCCATCTAGGTTGATAGGATACTGAAAGAGGAACTCCCCAGGTCAGTAGGTGCCCAATATGCTACTGGAGATCAGTGGAGAAATAACTCCAGAAAGAATGAAGGGATAGAGCCAAAAAAAAACAATACCCAGCTGTGGATGTGATTGGTGATAGAAGCAAGGTCCAATGCTGTAAAGAGCAATATTGCATGCTGCTGCTAAGTCACCTCAGTCATGTCCAACTCTGTTTGACCCCATAGACGGCAGCCCACCAGGCTGCCCCGTCCCTGGGATTCTCCAGGCAAGAACACTGGAATGGGTTGCCATTTCCTTCTCCAATTCATGAATGTGAAAAGTGAAAGTGAAGTCACTCAGTCGTGTCTGACTCTTAGCGACCCCATGGACTGTAGCCTACCAGGCTCCTCCATCGATGGGATTTTCCAGGCAAGAGTACTGGAGTGGGGTGCCATTACCTTCTCAAGGAACCTGGAATGTCAGGTTCATGAATCAAGGCAAATTGGAAGTGGTTAAACTTCCAATCAAAATCAAAAGAGATGACAAGAGTGAATGTCGACGTTCTAGGAATCAGCTAACTAAAATGGACTGGAATGGTGATTTTAACTCAGATGACCCTTATATCTACCACTGCGGGCAGGAATCCCTCAGAAGAAATGGAGTAGCCATCATGGTCAACAAAAGAGTCCGAAATGCAGTACTTGGATGCAATCTCAAAAACAACAGAATGATCTCTGTTCATTTCCAAGGCAAACCATTCAATATCACAGTAATCCAAGTCTATGCCCGAACTGGTAACACTGAAGAAGTTGAAGTTGAACGGTTCTATAAAGACCCACAAGACCTTTTAGAACTAACACACAAAAAAGATGTCCTTTTCATTCTAGGGGACTGGAATGCAAAAGTAGGAAGTCAAGAAACACCTGAAGTAACAGGCAAATTTGGCCTTGGAATACGGAATGAAGCAGGGCAAAGGCTAATAGAGTTTTGCCAAGAAAATGCACTGGTCATAACAAACACCCTCTTCCAACAACACAAGAGAAGACTCTACAAATGGACGTCACCAGATGGTCAACACCGAAATCAGATTGATTCTATTCTTTCAGCCAAAGATGGAGAAGCTCTATACAGTCAACAAAAACAAGACCGGGAGCTGACTGTGGCTCAGATCATGAACTCCTTATTACCAAATTCAGACTTAAATTGAAGAAAGTAGGGAAAACCACTAGACCATTCAGGTATGACCTAAATCAAATCCCTTATGATTATACTGTGGAAGTGAGAAATAGATTTAAGGGCCTAGATCTGATAGATAGAGTGCCTGATGGACTATAGATGGAGGTTCGTGACATTGTACAGGAGACAGGGATCGAGACCATCCCCATGGAAAAGAAATTCAAAAAAGCAAAATGGCTGTCTGGGGAGAGCTTACAAATAGCTGTGAAAAGAAGAGAAGTGAAAAGCAAAGGAGAAAAAAGAAAGATATAAGCATCTGAATGCAGAATTCCAAAGAATAGCAAGAAGAGATAAGAAAGCCTTCCTCAGCAACCAATGCAAAGAAATAGAGGAAAACAACAGAATGGGAAAGACTAG
>NW_011494949.1:3176542-3198041 GCF_000754665.1 Bison bison bison
AAGTGCACTCATCTCACACGCTAGTAAAGTAATGCTCAAAATTCTCCAAGCCAGGCTTCAGCAATATGTGAACCGTGAACTTCCAGACATTTAAGCTGGTTTTAGAAAAGACAGAGGAATCAGAGATCAAATTGCCAACATCTGCTGGATCCCGGAAAAAGCAAGAGAGTTCCAGTAATATGTCTATCTCTGCTTTATTGACTATGCCAAAGCCTTTGACTGTGTGAATCACAATAAACTGTAGAAAATTCTGAAAGAGATGGAAATACCAGACCACCTGACCTGCCTCTTGAGAAATCTGTATGCAGGTCAGGAAGCAACTGTTAGAACTGAACATGGAACAACAGACTGGTTCCAAATAGGAAAAGGAGTACATCAAGGCTGTATATTGTCACCCTGCTTATTAAACTTATATGCAGAGTACATCATGAGAAACGCTGGGCTGGAAGAAGCACAAGCTGGAATCAAGACTTCCATTAGAAATATCAATAACCTCAGATATGCAGATGACACCACCCTTATGGCAGAAAGTGAAGAGGAACACAAAAGCCTCTTGATGAAAGTGAAAGTGGAGAGTGAAAAAGTTGGCTTAAAGGTCAACATTCAAAAAACAAAGATCATGGCATCCGGTCCCATCACTTCATGTCAAATAGATGGGGAAACAATGGAAACAGTATCAGACTGTATTTTGGGGGGCTCCAAAATCACTGTAGATGGTGACTGCAGCCATGAAATTATAAGACGCTTACTTTTGGAAGGAAAGTTATATCCAACCTAGATAACATATTGAAAAGCAGAGATATTACTTTACCAACAAAGGTCCGTCTATTCAAGGCTACGGTTTTTCCAGTGGTCATGTATGGATGTGAGAGTTGGACTGTGAAGAAGGCTGAGTGCCGAAGAATTGATGCTTTTGACCTGTGGTGTTGGAGAAGACTCTTGAGAGGAGTCTTCAAGGAGATCCAAGGAGATGCAAGGAGATCCAACCAGTCCGTTCTGAAGGAGATCAGCCCTGGGATTTCTTTGGAAGGAATGATGCTAAAGCTGAAACTCCACTACTGTGACCACCTCATGTGAAGAGTTGACTTATTGGAAAAGACTCTGATGCTGGAAGTGATAGGGGGCAGGAGGAGAAGGGGACAACAGAGGATGAGATGGCTGGATGGCATCACTGACTTGATGGAAGTGAGTCTGAGTGAACTCTGGGAGTTGGTGATGGACAGGGAGGCCTGGTGTGCTGCAATTCATGGGGTCGCAAAGAGTTGGACACGACTGAGTGACTGAACTAAAGATGTCCTTTGGGAGTCGAATGGATAAGAAAGCTTTGGTACATATACACAATGGAGTATTAGTCAGCTATTAAAAAGAATGCATTTGAATCAGTTCTAATGAGGTGGATGAAACTGGAGATTATTATACAGAGTGAAGTAAGTCAGAAAGGAAAACTAATACAGTGTATTAATGCATATATATGCAATTTAGAAAGATGGTAACGATGACCCTATATGTGAGACAGCAAAAGAGACACAGTTTTAAATAACAGACTTTTGGACTCTGTGGGAGAAGGCGAGGGTGGGATGATTTGGGAGAATAGCATTGAAACATGTATATCAGCATATGTGAAATAGATGACCAGTCCAAGTTTGATGCATGAAACAGGGCACTCCAAGCTGGCGCACTGGGACCACCCTGAGGGATGGGAGGGGGAGGGAGATGGGAGGGGGTTTAGGATGTGGGGACACAGGGACACCCGTGGCTGGTTCATGTGAGTGTATGACAGAAATCACCACAATATTGTAAAGTAATTAGCCTCCAATTAAAATAAATCAGTTAAAAAAAAAGTAAGATTGTGAACATGGCTATTTGGACTAATCAGCACTTTTAAAGTTCTTAGTGCCTCTTTACAAACTCTTTCATTTATTCATTCAACCTCCAAACAAATATGGATTGTGAACCTGCTCTTTCTAAGAGCTGTGCTTGGCACATGAGATGGAAGTGGTGATCAAGAGATGGAATAGTTGCCCGAACGGATGTCAGAAAGAAGACTGTAAGTGGAAAGGGCAGAAAGGGTAATTGGGGATTAGCACACACACACGCACGCGCACACACACACACACAAGCTTCATAGAGTAAAATACATGAGAATCTTGTACCTAATAATTATCTTATGCTACTTATGAAAGAAAGCCTTATTCTATAACCATAAAGCTACATCCTTGCTGATAAAAATTTTTAGGAGAAACTGTCACCTAAAATGTCACCGTCTCCTGATGGCATAGGGCTCTATTAACAACTGTGACAAAGGGAAAAAAAAAGTAATTTGGATTTCAAACATTAAGCTCTTTATTACTACTAACATAGATAAAATCTTTTACAACTAATGATTTAAAAAACCCTAATTTTAATGTAAAATAAATAGCATATTAGGTATTTCTGAAAGACAGCATGAACCTGAAGTGTGTGAATATTTACTAGTGATGAAAACACCCCCAGATGGAGAAGGTGTGTGCAATGCGACAACTGTTACGAAGCATAGCTTAAAATATCAGAAGGCAAAGAAACAATCTTATTTGAGAGCTAAATGTTCAATGACAGCTCATATAGTCTCTGAGCATCAACAGGTCAAATGCAGCGATGACAAGAGCACACACCCAAGTCTCCATGACTAACCCAGTGCAGGTTATGGCAAAGCAGCCATTAAGCAATACGCTCTTAATCTTCTCTCTGTGGACCGAGACCGAGCATTCGCCATGCTGTGCTCCCATCAAAAGTCTGCCAGTTCTTATCAGTCTGTCATTTCGCTTTGAGTGGTTTTTAACAGGAATGGTGAGAATGAACTCCTCTTTTCACAAACAAAAGCGGAATTTGATTGGAGCTCCCTCTGTAACATAGACTTGGAGAAATGCTCCAAAAATGAAGAGTGACTTCATCTGAGGCTCCTCTACCTTTTAAGCAGCTGGTTCTCAGGAGTAATTTAGGCTGCAGGGAAGTCAGGCAGTGGTTTTGGCAAAAACTCCCATTTCTTCTTTTTTAAAAAGCTTTCCTGACACATAACTGATAAATAAATTTAAGATATTTAAAGTGCACAAAGTGATGATCTGATATACATCAGTATTGTGAAAGGATTTCCTCCATCAAGTTAATTAATACATCCATCACCATACATACTTACTTTGTGACTGTGTGATGTAATCACATAAGTTCTAGACTCACGGAAAATTTCAATTATACAATGCAATGCTATCAACTACAGTAACATGATACACATTAGATGCTCAGACTCTGTTCATTTATAGCTGAAAGTTTGAAAATACTCCATTCTTTAGAACTAGTAGCTGCCTTATGATCTGATGGTGGTGGTTCAGTTGCTAAGTTTTGTCTGATTCTTATAATCTCATTGAGTGTAGCCCACCAGGCTCCTCTGTCCATGGGATTTCCCAGGCAAGAATACTGGAGTAGGTTTCCATTTTCTCCTTCAGAGGTCCTTCCTTAGCCAGGGATCAAACCCGCATCTCTTGCATTACACAGATTCTTTTACCACTGAGCCACCAGGGAAGCCCCCTTATGATCTGAAAAGATTACCAAGTCCTTACTAATTATATGTTAGTAGATCCCATAGTCTTTTTTCAAAGTCAGAAAATGATAAGTACTTCCTTTACAGAAAGGATTTTCTCACAATATGAAATCATAATATCTTGCTAAATATTTTAAATATGTAATGTCCATGGGAAAAAAGTGAGATCTTCTTCTGAATCTTTCTTCTCTTTATCTATGTGGGAAATTCATTAGCTCAAAGCCCCTCAGAGGTGGATAAACACAGTTGCAAAGAATTACTAATGATCACTCTCATTAATGTAGTGTTCATAATAAACACAACCTACTTTCAACTCTGTGAAAGAAACAGGGCTACAAATTATTATTCCCTACTCCTCATGTGGCTCCTCTTATACAAAGACAACACAAAAGTAATTAGGAATTAATTGAAACTACTGTAAGCTAAAGTCGATCTCCCAGGATACATGAAGTTTACAACAGACGTGAAGCTTCCTGTTCCATTGCGCTCAAATAAATTTCAGAGTTAGTATTCTTGGCAGAGTGAATTTTTAAAATGGCTTTGATGAAGAAAGAATGCTCTCTCAAATCAGAGAATATAAAATATCACACAACTGAAACAGGTTTATGTTAGTTGATTATCCCAGAATAATAATCACGAGACAGGAACAGAAAGATGTAAGATGGGGGGAGTTATATGTGATATTTTTGACTTTTAAAAAGTTATGTTGAAAAATTCATCTTGGAGAGAATACCTATTTTGTTCACTAGAGAAATGAGTTATGATTATATACACTGTTTTTGCCAAATCCACAGAGAAACTGAACTCTGTAGGCAGCTAATACATCTTAGGCACCCACAATACATTTTTGTTATAATTTCCAGATGTTAATTCCTTTAAATTCCAATGGTACTGCTTGACCTACTTTTCAGATGGAGGTGTTGGCTAGTGTTAGGCAGGGAGAGTGGTTATATTAATCTCAGTCAGGATACACGAGGTTGAATTTCAGTAACAAACATCCCCAGCCTCTCAGGCTATCACCCCATGGAAACTTTTCAAGCTGGAGTCATTTGCCTCTAGCCTAGAAGACTGGGGATGGGAGAGTGTGTTCTCCGCTATAGACAAGTCACATGTACTCTTAACTGCATTGACCTGGAAGTTATTCATCACTTCCCCTCAAAGTCAAAATGGGTAAGAATTCCCGATACGACCCCAGTTCAGTGCTTAGAGACTCCAAATCAGAAAAAGCCACACTGACAGATGCTGAGACTTTTAGCCCTCACCACAGGAATGGAATCTGGGAAATTATACTAATAATGGGGATGTCAGTGATAACTTGGTGTTGTTTAGTTGCTAAGCCATGTCCGACTCTTTGCACTCCATGGCCTACAGCTTGCCAGGCTCCTCTGTGCAAGGGATTTTCCAGGCAAGAATACTGAAATGGGTTGCCATTTCCTCCTGCAGGGGATCTCCCTGACCTAAGGATTGAACCCGAGTCTTCTGCATTGGCAGGCAGATTCTGTACCACCGAGTCACCTGGGAAGCCCTGGGGTGATGACTTCAGGGAGGTGAGTGTCGGTCACCTGTACTAGCTGCTTCTCCCATGTATTTGGCAGCCCGTGCAGAAGAAAAAGCAACATGGGCCTGAGAGAGGCCAGGGGATGGGGCCCTAGAGTCTTCTCTGGCTCCTGCGCTGGCAGGACCTCTCGGGAACAATAGGAGACTGAGAGGGCCTTTCCCTCAGCTCAGAAAATGGTGGTTGAAAGCGAGAGGTTACTGTTTCCTACGGTGAAGAATATGCCAGGAAGCCGGAAGGCAGTGGAGCCAAACTCTGGCCTTTGCCCACTGGTAATAATGTGGAAACATTCTGAGTATGGGGCTTCGCTTGGCAATTGCAATGTTTTTCCACACATAAATGGATAAAATCATTGAAGGGTCCCTAACAGGAAGCAAACTCCTGGGAAAGCCATTAGCAGTTTAACATTTGCAATTCATGTGACAGTGTTCTTGCCTTGAGGAGTACCACCGAAACAGCCCTGTTTGGTTTAAAATGTAACTGTCACAGCCCAGGAGGTCGAGCATTCAGGTCTCAGCTGGGGTTCTCTTGAATTTATTAACTTGGAGCATTATTAATTTATTAATGGAATGGAAACCCGCTGAAAATATTTCACTATCTTGCAGGAACCCGCTTCTCCTTCTCCAGAAGCATCACCGCTCTTCAGGGTTGTAATCCTGGAGAGTCTCCCACCTCTCTTCCCCTGGGCCCCCACAACACCCTCTGGCTACCCCACTCTGTCTGTAGGTCCTTCCCTCACGTTCTCTGAATCCTTTCTCTCTGTGTTTCCGCATGGAAGCCACAGCTCCCGACTACTCCATAATTACATTCCAATTGCTCCCTCCACTGCTAACTCAAGGTCACACAAGTTGCTTGACTGCTCTATTCTTCTTCTTCCTAAAGTTTACAGTGACCTGGGGTTTGCAGAAGACCTTGGAACAAGTCATAGCATTGACCTTCCCAACATAACCAGATTTTGCCCGTGGACTGACAATTATTGTGAATTGTGCTGCAATAAACATGGGAGCGAATATATATATGTATTAAATATTTATATTAAAAAAGAATTTCAGGAGTGATACAACTGGCAGAAATTAGCCTAGAAGATCTAGGAAATCTTCTAAATAACATGGGGACAAAGTTCACTTCCCTGATGAATTGCTGGTTGCCTAGCAGGGTCTACCACTTACCTATGAAATTTTATTTACCTAAATCATCAAGATCAATGGTCTATTCCTTATAACCAACTTTACCCCCTTCATTAAAGTGCAGAGGTTATTCGCCCCAGGGTCCTGACTATTTGGCTTTCGTTAATCCTCTGTTTTCTAAGATCAAAGAAAGAGGCAAAATCTTGTCAATACTGCATAATATACATTTCACTGACTGGCTGTCATAACTTACCTCCAAGTTCCACTGCTGTCAGCTCACGTCGTCTCATGTCAAGTACAAAGCAGTCCAGTCTAGTAACTAAAAGTGGAAAAGAATTTGAGGACATCTTTCTAGATATGGCCGACACACCCCAACTAGTGAAGAAGGTTCCGTCATGCAAAAAGAGGAATACAAAAAATATAATATGAAGGAGTTAAATCTTACTAAAAATGGCAACCTTAGGACATACAGCTCCTGGGCTAGGAATCCCTTCAGTCCGCCGATAGACACAAAGGGAGAGAGTGTTTTACGGTGGTGAATGGCCACAGGGCAGCTGGGTCTACATGTTGTCCGCCTCGTGACAGGAGTGCAGTATGGAAAGGAAGTGGGCTGTTAAGGACTCTGATGAGCCTCTCTAACACAGTTCTCAAGGCCTGCAGACCTGCCACAGCATGCAGGTTGAGAGTCCTACGATTACCGCGTCCACCTGCAAACCCCATTGCGCTCTAACATCTGTGTATTTTACTGTAGGTCAAGGCTCTTAATCACCAGAAGGCCCTGGGGCAGCCACACAGAAGCTTATTTATGGCCAAATCAAGAAACCAAAATCCTGAACCGTGCCTGATTAGCTTCACTAATATGCGACTTGTGGCTAATTTCTGGGCTGCTTCACCCACAGGTGTTTGCCCTCCGCCATAAATCACTGTGTCCACCTCCCCTTTGCACCCTGGTCCCACCATGCATACAGATGGCCTGTTTAAGTGACAGGCGGGAAATAATGGATGGGCACTAAATCACCCCCATGTTTAGTCAACTGTCTCTACTCTGAAACTGGTCCTACGGCGTTCCCACTGCCCAGCTCCCTTCAGATGTTATTGTAACCCTAGCCTCTGTGCCACTGCATGTAACCTTTCAAAGGTACAAAGTGTACATTTCCCCATTTTTATTTGTTTTCCTTGTAGAGCACACCGTTTGCATAAGACAGCATCATTAAAATTTCCACCGCAGCCAGCGGTGCAACGGAGCAGAGCAGAATCCCAACGACTTGGATGGTGAAAGGAAACCCTCACTGGGAATTTAGCAACTCTGGACCTCCTTTTACCTTTTTTTTTTTTTTTTTAAATTAAAGATGTTAATTAAATGGCTCACAAACCAAACAATTTAAACACTAAATATTATGAGCAGGAAGTGCTTGGCTTGCATACCATTTGATTCTCTAGAGTAGTTCCTTGTTTTAAATCAACGTATAGGTCAATATAAAAACCAGTAGCTATGAAAATACGTATTTCACATATATCTACAATGTACGTCTGTGCTTGGAAGAGAAGAAAATATAGGGCTTGGCAAGAGATTTGTTTCCAGCTCTAGCTAAGAAAACTCTCAGGAGGAAATATCGATCAGTTGGTACCAAATCAAATCTTATAAATGAACATAATAGATGACAAAGTAGGAATGAAAAACAAGGTTCTGGCTTCACTTTACTAGAACAAGTATAGTAATAGTTTGATACAATAGACATACAATGCATATGACTTCTTCAACTCTGCTCACTGAAGGAGGAAAACAGCTGTTGGAAATTCTCAGTTACTTTTAGGAATTTTACACGCCCCATCCTTAGATTCAATTATTTAACAGGAAATACCCCATTTATCTGTTATTTTTAGCATTTCCTAGTTTAGCTCAAATAGCTAAATGTGGGGTTTTTGTTTGTTTGTTTTTATGACTACACAACACAACAGGTCGGATCTTAGTTCCCTAACCAGGGACTGAGCCTCCTGCACTGGAAACGTGGCGTCTTAACCACTGGACTGCCAGGGAAGTGCTTGGCCAAATGTAATGCCAGGATTCTGGTCATAAAAGTAATGTATTCTAGACTGTTCCACTTCAATCCTAGATGACATACAGGAACCAGATTTACCCTTCCTGCTGAAACAATCAAAACCAGGCAATCTATATAATGGATTTTAAGGCACTGGACACCAGGAGATGAAGATATCTGGAAGAAGGGAAATAAATTGGACCAGCTCTGTGACACAGCTTTCCACCTGGAGAGCTTCCAAGCCAGAGTATGGGAGATGGTCCCTGGTGGAGCCCAGTGGACTTGTCTTGTTAAAGAGACACAACTGAGCATCCCAGGAGGTCAGGGTGATGAGAATGCCCCAGACCTAGGTACTGGAAAGAAGAGGTTAAAGAGGGTAAGAGGATAAAGATGATTTCAAATTAGACAACTGCACCCCGGGGTGGAGGTGGGGTGGGGGTGGGGGATAGG
Source organism: Bison bison bison (assembly GCF_000754665.1). Lineage (NCBI taxonomy): Eukaryota > Metazoa > Chordata > Mammalia > Artiodactyla > Bovidae > Bison > Bison bison. The sequence continues at coordinate 3,185,288 of NW_011494949.1, forward strand.
GGAATATGCTAAGAATAATTATAGAAATTCAGAAATATCCAATCACCAAAAGAGTATAACAAAAATTAGACAAGGACAATTGATAAGTTTTTACATTGTAATCCATATATACAAAAAGTTAAATAGTCACATATAAGATATAAAGAAGATCCAAATTGAATTTTGAGGGATTAAAAATCCATGTGTCTGATGAAATATTCAGTTTAGTTCCATTCAGTTCAGTTGCTCAGTCATGTCCAGCTCTTTGTGACCCCATGGACTGCAGCACGCCAGGCCTCCCTGTCTATCATCAACTCCCAGAGTTCACCCAAACTCATGTCCATTGAGTCGGTGATGCCATACAACCATCTCATCCTCTGTCATCCCCTTCTCCTCCCACTTTCAAACTTTCTCAGCATCAGGGTCTTTTCAATGAGTCAGTTCTTTGCATCAGGTGACCAAAGAATTAGAGTTTCAGCTTCAGCATCAGTTCTTCCAATGAATATTCAGGACTGATTTCCTTTAGGATGGACTGGTTGGATCTCCTTGCAATCCAAGGGACTCTCAAGAGTCTTCTCTAATACCACAGTTCAAAAGCATCAATTCTTCAGCACTCAGCTTTCCTGATGGTCCAACTGTCACATCCATACATGACTACTGGAAAAACCATAGCTTTGACTAGATAGGCCTTTGTTGGCAAAGTAATGTCTCTGCTTTTTAATAGGCTGTCTAGGTTGGTCAGACCTTTTCTTCCAAGGAGCAAGTGTCTTTTAATTTCATGGCTGCAGTCACCATCTGCAGTGATTTTTGAACCCCCCAAAAATAAAGTCTGTCACTGTTTCCATTGTCTCCCCATCTATTTGCCATGAAGTGATGGGACCAGATGCCATGATCTTTGTTTTTTGAATGTTGAGTTTTAAGCCAACTTTTTCACTCTCCTCTTTCACTTTTATCAGGAGGCTCTTTAGTTCTTCTTTGCTTTCTGCCTTTGGTGTCATCTGCATGTTTGAGGTTATTGATATTTTTCCTGGCAATCTTGATTCCAGCTTGTGCTTCATCCATCCCAATGTTTCTCATGATGTACACTGCATAGAAGTTAAATAATCAGGGTGACAATATACAGCCTTGATGTACTCCTTTTCCTATTTGGAACCAGTCTGTTGTTCCATGTCCAGTTCTAACTGTTGCTTCCTGACCTGGATACAGATTTCTCAAGAGGCAGGTCAGGTGCTCTGGTATTCCCATCTCTTATAGAATTTTCCAGTTTGTTGTGATCCACACAGTCAAAGGCTTTGGCATAGTCAGTAAAGCAGAAGTAGAGGTTTTTCTGGAACTCTCTTGTTTTACAATGACCCAACAGATGTTCAAAATTTGACCTCTGGTTCCTCTGCCTTTTCTAAACTCAGCTTGAACATCTAGAAGTTCATGGTTCATGCAGTGCTGAAGCCTGAGAATTTTGAGCATTACTTTGCTAGCGTGTAAGTTGAGTGAAATTGTGCAGTAGTTTGAGCATTCTTTGGCATTGCCTATCTTTGGGATTGGAATGAAAAATGACCTTTTCCAGTCCTGTGGCTACTGCTGAGTTTTCCAAATTTGCTGGCACATTGAGTGCAGCACTTCCACAGCATCATCTTTTAGGATTTGAAATAGCTCAACTGGAATTCCATCACCTCCACAAGCTTTGTTCATAGTCGCACTCCAGGATGTCTGGCTCTAGGTGAGTGATCATACCATCGTGATTGTCTGGGTCATGAAGATCTTCTTTGTGTAGTTTTTCTATGTATTCTTGCCACATCTTCTTAATATCTTCTGCTTCTGTTAGGTTCATACTATTTCTGTCCTTTATTGTGCTCATCTTTGCGTGGAATATTCCCTTGGTATCTCTAATTTTCTTGAAGATATCTGTAGTCTTTCCCATTCTATTGTTTTCCTCTATTACTTTTCATTGATCACTGAGGAAGGCTTTCTTATCTCTCCTTGCTATTCTTTGGAACTCTGCATTCAAATGGGTGTACCTTTCCTTTTCTCCTTTGCCTTTCACTTCTCTTCTTTTCACAGCTATTTGTAAGGCCTCCTCAGGCACCATTTTTCCTTTTTGCATTTCTTTTTCTTGGGAATGATCACTGTCCCATACAGTGTCACGAACCTCTGTCCATAGTTCTTCAGGCACTCTACCTATCAGATCTAATTCCCTAAATCTATTTCTCACTTCCACTGTATAGCAAAAGGGATTTGATCTAGGTCATACCTGAATGGTCTAGCGGTTTTCCCCACTTTCTTCAATTTAAGTCTGAATTTGGCAATAAGGAGATCATGATCTGAGCCATAGTCAGCTCCCTATCTTGTTTTTGCTGACTGTATAGAGCTTCTCCATCTTTGTCTGCAAAGAATAGAATCAATCTGATTTTGGTGTTGACCATCTGGTGATGTCCACTTGTAGAGTCTTCTCTTGTGTTATTGGAAGAGGGTGTTTGCTCTGACCAGTGCACTCTCTTGGCAAAACTCTATTAGCCTTTGTCCTGCTTCTTGCTGTACTCCAAGGCCAAACTTACCTGTTACTCAGTATTTCTTGTCTTCCTACTTTTGCATTCCAGTCCCCTATAATGAAAAGGACATCTTTTGGGGTATTAGTTCTAGAAGGAAAAAATTTCAGTGGATGGAATTAATTTCACTTTATATATTACGGAAGAAAACATTTGGAAACATGAAGACAGTGAAAAAAACTGTACAAAATGAAAGAAAAAAAAGACTTTTAAAAAATAGAGAGTCAGTCATCTGTGTGGCAACTTGAAATGCTTAAGATATATGGGTTGAAGCTCTGAGAATGAGGAAATGAAATTAAATAATTGAAAAAATAACGACCAGGTTGTTTTTTTCAAATTTCATAAATATCATGAATCGACAGATCCAAAGAACAAAATCTAGGCATAACTATATTAAAAAAAAAAATCCAAGTCATATTTTGTTACGTATTACTCAAATCAGCTGACAATAATAATTTATATGCAAAATAAATAATAACAACTATAAGAAAAGGAAAAAATACATTGCATACAGAGGAACAGAGATAAAGATGACAATGAGTTTCATATAGAAAACAACTCAATATCTTTAAATTACTGAGAGAAAAAAAATACTGTCAACATAGAATATCTAAAAAGAAAAAAAGAATCTTTCAAAGCCAAGGTAAAATAAAAATAATTGATACATACAAAAGCTGAAATAATCACAACAGATCTGCACTAAAAAAATAATAGTAAAGTCATTTAGCAGAAAGAAATAATACCAGAAAAAATGTGATTTTACACAATGAAATTAAAAACACTAGAAATATCAACTACATAGGTAGATTTTTTTCTTATTTAAATCTGCTTAAAAATAAATTGTTTGCTAATATAGAACAACAATACTATATCAATGTTACTCAAAAAATGATGACAATAGCACTTGGGGAGATGATATGAAATGAAAGTTTATGATCGTAAGAGGCTTATCATGTCATGCAAAGTGGTATGTCATTAAAGTGGGTTTGAGCAAAATTTTAAATGTATTCTACTGATCCTAACACAAGCACTAAATTAGAAAAACAAGGAATTATAGAAAATACACCAAAAAGAAGGCAAAATGGAATCACAAAAAAATAATTGCTTCAAAGAAGTCAGAAAAAGAAAATAAAAGAGAGAACAAAAATAAAAAGATGGAAATAAAAAATAAATAAAATAAATTTATAAGTAAATAACAAATAAAAAGATGGAAAAGACTATTCTAACAGTCATTAAAACAAAGCAAAGCATATATCAGAGAAAGTCATACAAACGGGTATAAAGAAAGTCATTCCACAATTGTAAAGGACTCTATTTCTCAAACAGAACTAACAATCTTTAAATTTTATGAACCTAATAACTTAGCTTCAAAATATAGGAAGCAAAAAATGATATAACTATAAACAGAATAGGCAAAACAGTAATTATATGAAAAGATTTTAATACCTTACTTTCAAAAGTAGAGAGACAATCAATAAGCATACACACTATTTTAAAAAATTATCAACTAACTGTACCTGAGTGACATATCTAGAACACCATATCTGACAAAAGGTTAATACAAATTATTTTGCAAGGCACAGGAAATATTTAGCAAAACAGAGCATGTTTTGTCTCATAAAACCAGTTTCAATAAACATAAAATAGTTCATTTCATGCAAAGTATTTTCTCTTACCACAATGGATTCAATTAGAAATCAATAACAGAAAATTTTCTAGAAAATCTCAAATATTTGGAAACTAATAACCTGGTTGCAAAGAAGTTGTATAGTAAAGAATAAATAAAAAATAGGACATCAGAAAAAAATAGTCCAAATTAAAGTTAAAGGAAAATATATTCCAGTTTGTGGGAAACAGCTAAAGTAGAACATTGTAAGGAGATGTTGAATTTACAGCAATAACTTAATAAACACCTATGTAGAAAACAAAGAAAAATATCACATTAATGACTTTGGCTTTAAGGAAAAGAAGAGCAAGTTGAGTTCAATTTTGCAACAAAAAAGTAAATATTAATAATAGAGAACAGAACAGATGAAAATGAAATAAACAACCAGAAAAATAATGGAGAAAATCATTAAAATTACATGCTGGTCTTAAGATACATATAATTGACATAGACAAATTTACCTATATAAGGCACGAGAGAAATACACTTACTATAGACTCTACCTAGAATAATTTTTTTACCTCAAAAAAAAACAAATAAACTCAGAACAATTTTGAGATAGAACAAACCAGAAGGCCTAGTAACACTTGCTATGAATATAAATTATAAAGCTGCTGTCATTAAGGCAGTATGGTATTGACCTAAAAAATGGACAGATAGGTCAGTGGAACCAAATAAGAGTCCAAAAATAAGTTCACGCAGGTCTAGAACTCAGTTTTGAGAAAAGCACAAAGGCAACTCAATGGAGGAAGGATACTTGTCTCAACAAATGATGCTGAGACAACTGAGCATCCTTCTACAAAGAACAAAAATACAAAAATCCTCAACAATGCCTATGTCAATACTTTGCCCCATGAAAAACTAATAATTCTTAATAAATCACACTTCTAAATGTTGGCTTAGAAGTCTAAAATATTCTCACAATGTCCTCTTCAATTTCATAAATATTAATCATTGGAGGGTCTTTCACAGCAATGTCTTTTCATTTCCTCTGAGCATCACCCAGCTTTCTTCAGTCAGGTCTATCATTACATTTCAACTTAAGGTTATTTTTATTTTGTTTTTCCCTTAAGAAACTGGACAGAAAATAAAAACAACAACAAGAATTTAGAATTTTAGCTTAATTTAAGAAGGTGAACTACTAAAACCAGTTAACATATTCCTGAAAGTAAGAAAGGCAAGTACTTGATCCCCAAGTACAGTTTACGATACCTCAGCACATCAGTTCAGTTCAGTTCAGTCACTCAGTCGTGTCTGACTCTTTGGGACCCCATGAATCGCAGCAGGCCAACTCCCGGAGTTCACCCAAACTCATGTCCATCGAGTCAGTGATGCCATCCAGCCATCTCATCCTCTGTCATCCCCTTCTCCTCCTGCCTCCAATCCCTCCCAGCATCAGAGTCTTCTCCAAGGAGTCAAATCTTCTCATGAGGTGGCCAAAGTATTGGAGTTTCAGCTTCAGCATCAGTCCTTCCAATGAATATCCAAGACTGATCTCCTTTAGGATGGACTATTTGGATCTCCTTGCAGCCCAAGGGACTCTCAAGAGTCTTCTCCAACACCACAGTTCAAAAGCACCTTGGGCTTATCAAAATATAAAGTGTTAGTCACTCAGTCATGTATGACTCTTTGCAACTCCATGGACTGTAGCCCACCAGGCTCCTCTGTGCATGTAATTCTCTAGGCAAGAATATTGAAGTAGGTTGCCACTTCCTTCTCCAAGGGATCTTCCTAACCTAGGGATCGAACCCGTGTCTCCTGCACCAGGGAAGCCCAATCTTCCATAAAGGGTTTATGTGCTAGAAAAACTGCTACCTGTCTGCGGGCTTCGGCACGTTCCTTTTTCATTGACTAGAATGCCCTTTCTCTCCAGGTGGTCCACTTAGCAAATGTAGGACACCTACGTTGTCCTCACTGCCCCCTGTGGCTTCTCTTCACTCTCCAGGCAGAGGGAACATGTTCCCCATCTATGCCGACCCCATTCCTGCCACCAGACAGTGTTATGCCATCACCAAAGCTCTCTCCCACAGTAGACGCAGGTCAGTTTAAATTACAGATTCTATAAAAGTGAGTTATGGCAAATAAGAGGCTCTCCATTCATATTTAGTAGACTAATGTGTGTGTGTTTATGTATCTTTTCATTAAAAAGCAACTTCATATTTTACTTAGCATCATATGTTCTAGATCTAATCTTATAAGCGAATGCTTCAAGGGAGATTTCATTTATGTATGTTACCATCAAGGATCCTGGAATTGGAATAAAATAAAAGAAAGCTCCTTCTCTAGAAAATTTAAAATCATCTTCAAGAAACTGTGAGCTTTTCTCTTTTTTTGGTAACAAATCTCTATTTTATGGTTGACTTAGTCAGCATAACTCCAGACCTCCAGAGGTGTCAGTAATCACAATGGGGACTCAGGATGCATCAGTAATCACGGTGGGGACTGAGGGCTCAGCCCGTCCTCAGGTGAAGGTTTGCCCTTTCTTCTCTGCCAGGTGCCTTCACAGCTGCTAGGGCTCTGCAGTAGGCGACAAATGCCCCTCGAGGGGTTTACACTTGGATGGAGGCACTTATGGGCTGCTCTAGTGACTGTGAAGAAACATAAGGCAAAAAGATAAATAAAGCGTGCCCTACTTACACAGGAAATGAAGTTCAGAGGATGTAGACTGATACACACCCATGAATGATTTAGTACACAAAGGGATAGAACTATGCTCAAATTCAGAAAAGTAGGTGATCTCTTTGAATAGCAACTAAATTCATTTTTATAAGGAAAGGTGTCAAGTTGATGCTTAAAGAATGAGTAAAAATTAAGTACGTAAGCAAAACTGAAAACTCAATTTATTGCAGAAAGAACCGTTTATGAGAAGAAAAACATGAAATTCTTGATGTATTTCAACTAGTATTGTTGTTGTTGATCAGTTGCCAGATCATGTCCAACTCTTTTTGACCCCATGGACTGCAGCTCACCAGGCTCCTCTGTCCTCTACCATCTCCCAGAGTTTGCTCAGATTCATGTGCATTGAATCAATGATGCTATCTAAACATCTCATCCTCTGCCACTCCCTTCTCCTTTTGCCTTCAGTCTTTCTTAGCATCAGAGTCTTTTCCAATGAGTCAACTCTTCAAATCAGGTAGCCAAAGTATGGGAACTTGAGCTTCAGCATCAGTCCTGCCAATGGATATTCAGAGTTGATTTCCTTTAGGGTTGACTGGCTTAATCTTGCAGTCCAAAGGACTCTCAACAGTCTTCTCCAGCACCACACTTCGAAAGTTTCAATTCTTTGGTGCTCAGCCTTCTATATGGTCCAACTCACATTGTCTTTCTATACAGTTCATGGGGTTCTCACGGCAAGTACACTGGGATGGTTTGCCATCCTCTCCTCTGGTGGATCACATTTGGTCAGAACTCTCCACTATGACCCGTCCCTCTTGGGTGGCCCTACACCGCATGGCTCATAGTTCCATTGAGTTACAAAAGTCCTTTAGCCATGATAAGGCAGTGATCCGTGAAGGGGGTCAGAGGATGAGATGGCATCACCAATCCAATGGACATGAACTTGGACAAACTGTGGGAGATAGTGGGGGAAAAGGAGGCCTGGTGTGCTGCAGTCCATAAGGTCACGAAGAGTCAGACCCAACTGGGTGACTGAATAGCAACAACAATCTCACATCTGTACATGACTACTAGAAAAACCATAGCTTTGACTCCACAGACCTTTGTCTACAAGGTGATGTCTCTGCTTTTTAATACGCTGTCTAGGTTAGTCATAGCTTTCCTTCCAAGGAGCAAACATCTTTTAATTTCATAGCTGCGGTCAATGTCAGCAGCTGATGTTTTGGAGCCCAAGAAAATAAAATCTACCACCATTTCCACTTTTCCCTCTTCTATTTGCAGCTAGTCTAAGCACTTCCTTTTCATCCACGCTCACAGTCACCCCTTCATTTCCACAGTGGAGTTGTTTATCACTTGGGTGGAGATCTGCTCATCCTATGAGCCAGTGTCCTTTCCTGGCATCAGATTTTTATTCTCAAGGAAGGCCCTGGGCTAGACTTACTCAGTGTAATTCCATCTCCCTACCTGTAGCTTATTGGGCAAGAAGTGGGCATGTGGCTTACGCTGGAACAATCAGATTCCTTTTCCTAAGGATTTGTATTTGGTACCTAGAAGCATCCAGTCAGTTTGTGAACTGAGCTGGAAATGTCTCTTGTAAGATTACAAGACGTGGGTACCACTTGGATGGAGAAACGGAATGAAGAATGAATAGCACTGACTTTCAAAGGTGACAGGAATGACCCAGAATGAGAGTCCTTGGTGCTGGAGGAGTTCTGAATGTTAGTGTAAGCTTGCTTTCTCCATGAGATCCACCTTGTTCCTGTCCCCAGTGCCATGTTTTAAAATCTTCACTGCTATCTATTTCCTTAAAGAACAGTTTCTGAAACTTGAAAGTTGAGCCTACATTAATGCATATGGTTTTGGCAACTCTCAAATCTATTTTTTTTTAACTTCAGTTTTCTCTACTAAGCCTCAGATATACACCAACCTACCTGCCAGAGAGCCCAAACCTGCAAATTCCACGTTTTTCTCATTGATAAGGTTCATCTCATCATGTTCTATCCACAGCGTGTCCTTGCATTCTTCTTTGCCTTCTATGTTGAATCACCCCATGGCCCAGCACAGCAAGGAAGAAACCTTGGAGTTCAACTCAACTCCCCCATCCCTAGGCCCACTCAGCTGCCTGCCAGGCTCCCTAGGGTGGGGGTCTGCCATGGACTGCTGTCCCATCAGTCTGGACGGTTCTTTTGTCTGTGTTCCCCACTTACGCCCTTCACTCGGCACCTGGATATTTTCCAGGTCCACTTTGATAACGATGTTCAGGTCAATGTAATGAAAAAAACTCTATTTACGTGAACCAAATATACAACTCTCTAGAGAACCTAATTTAAAACCCTTGTTACAATGTCCACAAGCAGAGATGGGAGAGAAAACAGAGGGAGGCGTGAAGAGGGTTGGAAGGGCCTTTCCCTCAGAGGTGGAGGGGGTCATCTCAGGACGATTGCTATTGCATGGCACTAATGGTCAACCCTGGGGACCCAGCATCAAGAGTTGAAATGTGTCTGACCTGATATTGGGGAAATTGGAAGGACTGGATGAGAGATGAGATGAAAGGAAGGTAAAGAGAGCGAGAACAATATGTTAATCGGAATAAAGGAATACGAGAGATGGCAGAACTGTGGTTGGTGTCAGAGCTTGAGTTTTTGGAAAGTTGAAAGCAATCTGCAGTCTCAGTAGCCATGGTGATGACGGGGTCTGGTGGAGAGGAAATGAAAACTGAACCCACGGAAGAAGTTGACTTATTCGGAAGGCAAGACGCTACACTACTCACAGTTTCAAGAGCAGCCCTCATGGGCAGTGGGCAGACCACAGAAGCTGAGGAGACTGAAAACTCTGAATCTCAAACGTTGGAAGAGCTCCCTGTATCTTCCCCAAGGTCATCCCCAAGGTCATCCCCGAGCAGTCACTTTGTTCATACCCATTCTCAGAGCTGGAAGAAAATTTATTCATTTATTCAGTTTGAATAAAAAAAAATTCACATCATCTCAATAGGATTAACATAATCAAACACCTAATTCTTTTACCCTCCAGGATAGCATTAGACTTGTTGTCAGGAGTTCTTTTCGGCTATAGAGAAAGATCTTATTTATAAGCGGCCTCAAAATCACCGCAAAACACATCATCAGTCAGACAGGTCCTGTCTCACCCACTTTTCTTACTTCTTCGCATTAAAAGTCACCAATCATTCAGATATTGTGTAACTGTTTATTTAAAAGAACCACAGAGTTCCTTGTTCGATGAGGTTCATAACAGAAATCTTTTTGTTACACACCAAGGGACTTATTTGAATACGACTTACCTAAGAATGATACTAGAGGCTTTCTAATCTGTTAGTTATTAAATGATTTATTCTAATTTATTGAAAAAAGTGAACACCATGGACCAGACTAGAGCTTGAAACTATTCAAATGGGGCCTTATTGGTTCCAGATGGTGGAGGGAGACGCTTTTGAGAGCCTTCTGACATTCTCTGGGATTCGATTTTGTATTCAGGGGTTCATTTGCACCCCCTGGAAAATGGGGTAGGCCCCTGAGCTATATCGGGTCAGTGGGGCAGGACAGGGCTGTCACTGGCTTGAAAAATGGGTCACGGTTCAGACCAACCTTGGTAGAAAATGGTATGGTCCAGAATCCAGAGATGACCCTCTTCACTGGACAATCTCAAGGCAGGACTTCGGGACTCGGAAGAGGGACATGACTGGATACACACAGAGAAGAAGGAGGATTTCTTACCCTGAAAAGGCAGACTTCAGCTGATGGTTTGCAAGGCATATATCTACCCACCTGCCCAGATGGAGGCTACATGAGGATGTCTATATGTTTCCATTACATTGACGTTAGATTTCCTTAGGCAAATAGCAACTAAAAAGTCATCTGACAATTCCAAGAATAAAAATACATGAGGCACCTCGGAGGGAGCATCTGACAGCGTTGTGACTGTGCTGCCTCTGATTCAGGAAGTGCAGACAATACAGGGCTGGCAGAAAGTATATTCAGACAGGAGGGTGGTTCCAGAATGGGAATTAAAAGGGCACCCGCTGAATCTGTCAGAGGCATTTTCAAGATGTAGCACCAAAGAGTTATATCACAAAGGTCACTCAGAGAAATACGAGTGTCACAAAGTTAAGTACATCTAGGGAAGATCAGATAATAAGAAATATCCCTTTTTTTTTTAAAGCTGAAATGATAGATTGCAAAAACAGTAAAGTGAAGCGCACAGCAGATATAAAGGGAGATCAAGACTATGGGAAAGAAATAAAATAGGAGGGTAATACAATAGAAGTGAAGCTGTAGAAATCATAAAAGGAATGCTTGGAAACAAGAGTGAAACTTATTGAATAAAGTAAAATTTATTCAGAACATTCAGATGGAGAGATTCAGAAAAATAACCCATGGAGTGACATTCTGGCTGATTGCAAGATGCTGTGAAGAATACATTTAAAAAAAAATTGTCATATGTTCTCCTAGAACACCGTATGAATAATTTAACAGGAATGCCAAGATTTATGAAAAGAGCATTATCAGTGAAATGTTAACGCCAGCCCCAAGAATTTGTCTTTTAGGTGAGGTTTTGGTTCTAATCTACATAATTATTTCTGTTTGCCACCCCCGTGCTAAAAATGGAACAGAGAAAATTTCGAAGACCCTCAGCACGTGAGATGCAGTCCAAGATTTACTGCCTTGATGATTTAGAATGTGTGTGAGCTGCTAATTGAACTGTTCCGGCAGTGTTATCAACGGATGGGCCAGCCCCCTCCTCCTTTGCCGTCTGCGCTTTGCCGTGGCGTCGCTAACAGGATTTCCATGTGTCGCCCGTGGGAGTTTTCTTGCGCATCCTCTCAGTGGGAACACCTTTGCCACTAGGCAAGGCACAACCAGGGCCAGACTTTCGTGGAGGAGGAAAATGAAACAATTCAGCACCCACTGCAGGCACCAAGTGACCCGACCTGCAGTCACACGTGAGGAGGCAGCCTTGGGCTGGGTACTTGCAAGGATGCCCTCCTGAAAGCTTACAGAAGCCACTGTCCACCGAGTGAGGGAGCATGCTGGGTTAAGTCCTACAATCTACATTAACACCACCAGCACGGGCATGGGTGGTGGCCATGGGTCACCTAGCCTGGGAAGATGCTCACAATCACCAGAGCAGAAACTGGAGTTCTTTGTTGAACCTCATGAAGAGAAGGATGAAATGAGATGCTTGACTCCTGTGTCCATGATTTTGTCTTTGCAACCCTTGGAGAATCGGGCGAGCACTTCACACTCTGTTACATATAACACACACATCCTGCTTAGGAAAGAACAGCAGGTCCACTTGATTTATTCTTTTGCAACCTTTTGCCCCCAGCTAATCTGTGCTTTACCCACTGATGCAAAGATAATTCAATTTGCAGAATGTTACGCAAGCGCTCATTGAACTTTATGGGACTCTCCAACACCAGCTGAGGTTATAAGGAAACTTATAAAGGAAACTGAAGCAATGTATCGCCTTGCTGATGCTGTACTTTCAGACCTTTGTATGTAGACAGGCTTTATACGTCTCTCCCTTCATACTGGCTGGACAGGTTTCCAAAGATACCATCAGTTCTTTCTGGCTCATAAAGAAAGAAAGAAAGAAAGCAAAGATTGTCAAGGGAGGCAGTGCCTTCAGACTCCACAAAGACACAGGTCTAAATTTAACGGACGACACTGAGCTTCTCATACCAGCCTCTGCGGCTTCTCACGGGGCCGTTTGCAAGGCATCCCTAGCGCCTTAGAAATAAAGCTCCTGTGCATGCTCAGTCACGCTGTTTCTAAGTAATGTCCAACTAATCGGAATCCCATGGACTGTGGCCTGCCAGGCTCCTCTGTCCATGGGATTTCCCAGGCAAAAATACTAGAGTGGGTTGTCACTTCCTTCTCCAAAATGTCCTGTAAACAGTCCTAAATTTAATTAACAACGCTTGAACTAGGTA
>NW_011494949.1:3198141-3223518 GCF_000754665.1 Bison bison bison
AAGCTAAAATAGACCAGATAACATTCAATTGTATATACAAGTAGTAGCGAATGAACTACATAAAATCCATAATCTAACAAGTGTCCATTCAGGTGTAGCAAATGTCCTTGGGAAGCACGTTTACAGCAATTTTTCAGGTACTGGTACTAAGCACGGTGCTCCTGAGCCCCTTCATCTGTCACCCCAAAGTCCTGCCAACAAGGCGTCCCAGGTACCCGACGACAGAGAGTTGGCACAGACAAGTGCTGTGGGCATGTCTATAACGTTATGGTTCTGTGCAAAGACCCTCAAAGCCCCCCATTCCTGTTGACACCAGCTGCAGCCTCAGGCCCCCCCTTCCCACTCATTGCCTGCACCCCAAGCTCCCACTGGCTCCACCAGCTACTCTCCTCCCCACTCTCAAAGCTCCCACTGAGCCAAGAATCCCCTCTTTGCTCAACTTCTCTTTCCCCACTACACCTTGCTCTTATGGACTCCTGCCCGTTCCAGACAATGCCATGTCCCCAGCAGCCCTTGCAGGGGGTCGGTTTTTACTCTCCCCTGTTGTGTGGAACACTTGCTGCTGTGGAACAGGGCATTGCCTGCCCTGTTCTTGGCATTTTACGGGTGGTAACCCATTTCACCCTCTCAACAGCCCCATTTTGCAGACAAGCAAACTGGGTACTGAGGGGAGAGAGCCCTTTTGTTCCGTTTTCAGCCTGGAGTCGTTTCTATTCCAGCCCCTCTGCAAACACCCTGCTCCACTGAGGCGAGCTCCTCAGAGGGAACCATGCTGGGTCCTCATTATGGACACGGACAAGCCTCCCGGGGATGTCCCATCACTAAAGCGGTCAGCCTCTGGTCTGCTCTGTTCGCCATATCCTGTCTCCTGAGGACTTGGGCGGCCGTCTGGAAGATGACACCAATGGCGCATGTTCTCAGTACTCGTGTATCAGTATTCCAGAGGTCACTTCCTCCAGCCCAGACAGTCACTGGCTTCCGTGGCCACATTCTCAGAACACAGCGTGGATAACTGAATCCCATGTAGGCTATCAAACCCAAACAAAAGTCCACCTTTGCTCAACACTATTTTTCTAAATGGTACTTTCATCTGACTAGTACTTCCAATCTATTGATTTCATAGCAATTAAAAAAAAAATTCTCATTGTCTTCAGCATAATTTTAGAAATTCACTACTTTCTCCTGACTTAAAAATGAATACAAGTCAACAGTGTAAAATGTCACCCTCCTGTACCCCAATTCAATTTGCGGAGTTCTCACCACATACCTTCTGGACCTCACAGATCAAGAGTCAGTTTCTTGAGAAAACTTTCAGAATATGTTCCTGTGTATTCTAGCCAAAGCAAACAAGTGGTCTTAATGTCTGCATTTTTATTTAAAAGGTAGAGTGCTGTGCACACTATTCATCTTCCCTTTATTCACTTAATAAATCTTCAGGATACTTCTAGTAAGTCTATAAGAGCTTTCTTTATCTTTTTTTTAACAAAAAATAATAATCTTAGCCATCTTTAAGTCTGCAGTTAGTAGTGTTGATTAGGTTTGCGTTGTTCTGCTACAGATCTCTCTCCAGAACCTTTTCATCTGGCAAAATTGGAACTGATTTTTGTAAGCAGTGTAAGATAACGGTGCAATGTTCCTTTTCGTGTGGATATCCAGTTTTCCCAACACTCTTTGTTGAAGAAGCAGTTCTTTCTCCACTGTGTGATCTTTACATCCTTGTCGAAGACCATTTAACCAGGTACACCATGATTTCTGGGTCACCCATTCTGTTCTATTGGTTTATATTTCTGTCTCAATGTTGGTATGCCCTCTTTTGCTTACTGTAGTTTTGCAACATGTTTTGAAATAAGGAAGAGTGGACACCTCCAGACTTGTTTCTTTTTAAGATTGTTTTGGTTCTTTGGGGCACCTTGAAATTGGACACGTAATTTAAGATGTCTTCTATTTCTGAAAAAAGAAATGCCTTTGGAATTTTAATAGATATTGCATTGAATCTGTATATCATTTTGGATGACTTAACATTTAAGCAATATTAAAAGTCTTTCAATCTACTATGGCTTTTATTTGTATTCTCTGTCTTTATTTTACTCTATTCTGTTATATGTTTGTATTGATTTATGTAGCTGGCAATTTAATAAATCTGTGCTTTGTTAACAATTATTGACATCGGTACAATTTTGCTATTAGAAATAATGCTGTAGCAAATAACCACATAGACACATGCTTTCTGTTATGCTAGGATAAATTTACAGGGCTGGAATTGCTGGGTCAAAATGCATAGGAGTCTGTAATTTTGAATAATGTGCCAAATTGCCTTCTACAGAGGTTATACTAATTTACACTTCTGATAGTCATGGTTTAGAATGCTCTCTTCTTCACTAATTCAGTGAAAGTACATGATCAAACTTTCAGATTTTTTCGATGTAGTGGGCAGAGCTTGGCACCTCAGTGTAATTTGAATGTGCTTTTCCTTTAGTAAAAATGTGGTTGAGTATCTTTTCTTACATTTCTATCTCCTTTCTTGTGATACCAGTTTATATACATTGCCTGTTTTTCTGTTGGGTTGTTGGTGTTTTCTTATCAGCTTGAGGAAAATGCTGTCTATTAGGGAGAATGGTACTTGGCTTGTGATATGTATTGTAAAAAGTCTTTTAAGTTTGACATTTATCTCAAGATTTATTATTTTTTTTCTTTTTTGGTTCATACAGTAAATTTTAGCTTTTGCAATAAAATTTAATTATATTTTCTTTTATGACTTCTTGATTTTAGTCAGCTCTTTCTCCAAGATTATTAAGGCATTTTGCCATGCCTTCTGGTCCTTTAATAAGTTTACATTTTATAATTAAATCTTTGAACCATTTGAAGTTTTCTGGGGTGTGGTGTAAAGAATGGGTCCAACATTCCTGTTTTCATAAATCAATCCAGTTGTCCCAATACCATGTATTGAGAAGTCTATCTTTACTCCGCTTACTTAATTGCCATATTAATAAAATTCCAAAGTCCCAGGGCATTTCAGGGTATTTCCTTTGGTCTATCTCTTCATGTGCCAGGACCCTAACACTTTATTAATGGAGAGTTTATTATGTGTTGTAAGATCTGGTGGGGCTGTCCACCTTCCACTGACTTTTCTCTTATAATGTTCTCTGAGTCTTTTCACTCCATATGAGCTTTAGGGTCCTTTAATTTTACTGCTCCCAAAATATCTCTTGGCATATTTTTAATGGAACTATGTGAAATTTGTAAATTAAATTGTAAGAACTTCATAAATCTTTATTTTTGAATATTCATGTTCAAGAACATGGTATGCCTTTCATATGTTCAATTATTTTTGTGTTCTTTGTATAATATTGGAAAGGTTAGTTCAAGTAAGTATTGTTTTTTCCTCTTGAGTTTAGTCATTTTATATTTGAGTATATATGGGTTTCATTACTTTAAATGGGCACTTTTCCATTACACAGGTGTAATGGAAATTATATATATATATATCAGTAAATTATATATACATATATATATCAGTTTATATATAAATAATTTTTTCACTGCACAATTTCTGAATTTTGATATTATTTTCAAAAGTATTTTGTTGATTCCCTTGGTTTTTTCATGTCACATATGATCATGTAGTGAGAAAATTATCTTACCTTTTCCAGTTTTTTTCAACTTGCTTTATTTCTTATCTAATTGTGTTGGTTAGTGCCTCCTCCCAGTGTTAAATGATGCTGGTTTCATGCTGATAGTCAAAGGGATATTTTGCATACTAACATATCAGCAGTATATATCGACATGTAGATATGAAAAATCCTAAATGTGAAATGAATAATCAAAGAACACTTTACTGACATAATTATTTAATAATCTTGAGCTGATTCCAGATGGTAGGATGGTTGAATATTAGGAAAGCTATTGATCTAATCCATAATATTAAAGATCTAAAGAAAAATATATTCATCCCCATACATGCTGACAGGCATTTGGAAATATTCAACAACTATTCATGATTTTAGAAAAAATTAATAAATCAAAAACAGATGGCCATTTCCTAATTGATAAAATGTGTCTACTTTTGCCCAAAAGCCAGAATTACACTCAGTGGTGAAACACAAGAAGCGTTGCCAGTTCTTGTATTTTGTTTGTGCCTCGTGTACGGGTATTTTAGTGGACACTCCACAGTCAGATACAAAGAAAACACGATCTCTGTTTCCTGGAGACAGTATTTGCTGTATATAAGGTAAATCTCCTTTACTAATGATACTATTAGTACTTATGGTTCTTCTAGTTCTTCTCGCAGTTTCTGTGGTTTGTGCTTCATTAATACGGCAACTATGCTATTTCAGCAGAGATGTTCATAACTGCTACATCTTTCTTATCGATAGTTCATTTTTATATTATACTTTCTTTTTAATCTTGTTTAAAGGTTTCACCCGAACTCCTTATTTTGTTTGGTTTTAAATTTAAGTCACCTGCTTTCTCTTTTCCTCTTATAGCTCTTTGCTTGTTCTTTTGTTTTAAAGTTTTAAAATCAAAACATTTTAAGTGGAACAATATAAATTTGGGTTTTACTTTAAAGTGTGTTTATTTACATTCATCAAAATAATAAATATGTTTTTAGTCCTTTCATGTAATTTTGTGTATTATTTATGTGTAAAGCCTTTAATAGGTGTTCAACTTTTTTGTGCTTTTTTGGTGAATAGATTTTTGTACTTAGGAGGGCTGGCAGTTTTGGCTTTTCGTTTTGGTGATCACCTTTACAATTAAAACTTAATTTAGCACCCTTCATCTTTTCATTATTGAGGCAGGAGCTATTAATACCTCCTGTACGTAATAAGTAATAGAAAACATGGCATCAATTTTATGAGAATTTTTTTAGCATTAGCATTATTTTGTTAAATATCTTTCTATTTTTTCTTAATGTTCCACTTAAAAAGAGATATCCTAGTCATAAAAATTGTGATCGTTTTTATCTTTGTGGAATCTTGGCTGGGTGCCTTCCTTCACGTCATGAAAGCAAACTCCGCTCGTGTGGTTATGCTCGGCCGTCCTCATCAGGAGGTGCAGTCATGGTTTCATGTGTTTGAAGTTTAGTTTCCTTGGTCACTGCTTGATTGGCTGAAGTTCTTCGTCTGTAGTTTTCATGGAGTTCATGGAAAAAAAGAATTGTCCTTGGTTCTTGCATGCTAAAGATAATGATTTTGCAAGTCCTTGGTTCCTGCATGCTAATGATAATGATTTTGACAGGATGGAGCTAACTTTTAGGTCAGTTTTTCCTTGACCAAAAATATGGTCTTTTAAAGTAAATATAAATTGTCTTCATTTCAGAAAGAAATTTGCTCAGGAAGTTGTCTCTCTCTGGAAAGCTACATGTTAAAGCAGGAGATGGATTTTTGGAGTTCGTGGCATCTGAAAAGTTTTTGCTCTAAAGAAAAATCTAGTTCTGTTTCATTTGTTTTATTTTATACTTTTGGAGACTTCAGTGATGGAGAAATTCGATTTTCATATAAACTTTAGGTTAATTGTTGATTTCAATAAGAATGCCTACAGAGATTTTAGTTAGGATTACTTTGAATTTAGAAATCTGTGAGAGGAAATCGGGGCTTCCCAAGTAACTCTAGTGGTAAAGAACTCACCTGCCAATCAGGGGACGTAAGAGATGCAGGTTCAATCCCTGGCTTAGGAAAGTCCCCTGGTGGAGTGCATGGCAATCCATTCCAGCACTCTTCTCTGGAGAATCCCATGGGCAGTGGAGCCTAATGGCCTATGTGTCCAAAGAGGTGGACACAACTGAAGCGACTTAGCACTCATGCTCAAGGGAAATTGACATCTTAACAAAACTCAGACTTCCAATTCATGAAAAACAGTTGGATAATCTTGTGTATATATGTGTGTATATATAGGACTAACATATATGTGTGTGTGTGTAAACATATATTGATTAGTTCTTTGATTTTTCTCTTCTGTTTACTATTTTGCAAATCTCAAACAATTTTGTTGGGTCTGTCTCTAAATATTTCAAGTTTTTTGGCCTTACTGAAAATTTTTTCTTTAAAATTTTCCTATCTAATTGTTTATATCTAGTATATAAAAATGCAGTTCTTTTTGTTGGCTTTCAATACCACAATATTGCTGAACTCTTGTAATATCTACTACTGTTTTTCTAGATGCTTTGGAATTTTGACATAGATAATCTAGTCTATAAATAGAAATAAGTTTAGCCTTTATTTTTAATCTCCTATAATGCCACATCTCTCTTTTCCTTACTATACTGTACATCCTCCACATGCTATTTTGGTAGGCAGAATAATGCCCCCACCCCCAAAAAAGATGCTCACACCCTAATTACCAGAGCTTGTGAAAATATTGCCTTAAGTAGAAAAAGGGACTTTGCAGATGTGATTAAGAGTATGGACTTTGAGGTAAAGTGATTATTCTGGATTATCCAACTGGACACAATCAAATCATGCTAGAATTTAAGATTATAGGAGTCCTTTCATGTAGGGTTAACATGGCTGAGAAAAAGAAAAGAGAAGACCTCTGGTTGTAATACAGGCTCAGCCACTGTTGGTGACTTTGAACATGGTGAAAGGGACCATTAGTCAAAGAGTGTGGGCGGACTCAAGGAAAGTGGAAACAGCCTTCAAGGACAGACAGCCAGACTCTGGGGACTTCAGTCCTACAACTGCAAGAAACTGAATTCTGCCAACAATCTGAATAGGCAGGAAGTGGGTTCACCTCTCAGGCCTCCAGTCAGCAGGGTCCTGCTGACAACTGGATTTTCAATTCTGACCCATAGATAGATAAAATAATAAATACAAGTGATCCTAAGACACAAAGTTTTTGATGATTTGTTGGCTCATCAATAGAAAACTAATATAGGTATTGAATAGAAATGTTGATAGGAAACATCCTTGTTTTTATTCTCAATCAAGCAATGTATTTTATTCAATCTTGGGGGAAAGTATTGTCTATCACCATTAAGTATAATAGCTATGGTTCTGTGCAGCCTGCCCCTCTCAAGTTAAGGAAGCTTATTTTTCGGTTTTTTGTTTTAATAAAGCATAGTTGTTGGATTTTGTCAATGCTTTGTCTACAAAGCAAACAAACATTATGGAGATAATGTTTTTTCACCTGCAGCATATTCATATAGCAAATTATATTGATCAGTTTGCAAATGTTAACTGAGCCTTGTATTTCTGTTGATAAGTACCATTTAATCATGAGTTATTATGCTTTTTTTTTATAATGCTAGATTTCATTTCCTTACTTTTTTAGAGCTATTGACCTATACTTTTTGTTTCTGTGGACTATTTTTGTCTAGTTTTGATATCAGAATAATGCTGGGCTAATAAAATAAACTTGTAATTTTCTCTATCCTGTATTTTCTGGACGAGATTATGTGGAACTGGTATTGGTATTATCTCTTCATCAGGTGTTGACAGAATTTGCCAGTAAAGATACTTGAATTCAGTGATAATAGTTTAAAACTTTATTTTATATATATATATATACTATTCAGATAATCTATTTCTTCTTGAATGAGCTTTGATACTTTGTATTATTCAATCAATCTATTTGTTTAGTCTATGACATTGTACACTGTATGTGTCTTTAGTATTAATATTGCTCTGCTCTCTTTTTAATATCTGCAGATTCTCTAGTGATGTCATTTTTTAATTTCTGATATTAGTAATTTATGTCCTCTCTCTCTCTTTTTTTTTTTTTTGATCAGTCTGGCTAAAGGTTCATCAGTTTCATTGATCCTTTTGAAACAATCTCCTTTAATTCCATTGATTTTTCATTTTCTGTTTTTAATTCCATTGAACACTACTGTTAAGTTTCTCATTTCCTTTTTTTATGATTAAGTTTAATTTTCCTTTCCTCTGTAATTTATTCCTATGTAAGTTTTAGCAATTAGTTTGAAACATCTGTTATTTTCAGTGTAAGCATTTAAAGAAAATTTCCTTCAAAGAATTGTTTTATCTCCATCTTATAAATTTGTATACAATGTATTTTAAATGCAATTCATTTTAATTTATATTCCAATTCTCTATGTGACTGACTCTTTGATTCATGAATTATTTAGAAGTGTACTGTTTATTTCTCAAATTTTGGAGAGCTATTTAGTTATCCAATATTGATTTCTAGTTTATTTTATTGTAGTCAGTGAAAAATATTGTGCACAGCTTCAACTATTTTAAGTATTTTGAAGTTGATTTTTTTGAGACAGCAAATCTGTTTTCTCAATGCTATTTGTCACACAATCTATTTCTCAGTAGTTTAGAATGTCAGCATTACAGTATATACTAATCTCACACATTTTTGAACCACATAAAAATATTTGCAGTGTTTAATGCATCTCCACAGAAAATACATTTAATTTGTATCACAGGTTTGTCCATGTGAACTTTATTCCAAAGAAAACCCATTATGGGCATAAAACCATGAGTGATTCTCAGGACATATTTATTTTTCAAATCATCTTGAAAAAAGTTGTAGATTTTTTCAGGGATTTGGCTTATCCTTGTAAATAACTATTCTTAGCCAAGTACTTTTGTAACATATTATCAGCTATTCTGGACTCTTTCAAGCAATATGAGTTAAAAATCTCTTATGTAATTAGAGAAGGGCATTGTTTTTAGTATGGGCTTGACTTGCAGAATTGTGGATGTCAAGATCATGAAGATATCATTGATTTAAGACTGCATGTGTTACTACGGTTTGTGCTAGACTTGGAAAGAATGTTCAAGTCATACTCTCAGATCCAAGGACAAAGGTGAAGAGTTTTTTAAAAATTTCTAATCATTTATTTTTTAAAGCACTTGACAAGGGTAGTCAGTGATGCACAAAAAAAAACCAGGAGAATCCTTCTGCCTGCCCTAGGGGAACAGCAGCAGGAAGAGACAGGCATGCAAGTCACAGGGAAGGTGACACGGAGCGAAAGTAAGGGAGCGTGTGTGTGCTTCGTTACCCAGGTTTTCTGTATCTATATCCGTATCTGTCTATATTTATACACAAAGGTAAAAGGCAACCTTTTGAAATAATCCTCGCTGCGAAAGGCTGAGAAAAAAGAATGAGAATACGCTTCCCAGAGAAAGTGCTTTCAAGTTGGTAGTAGCTCAGGAGGCCTTAGAGAATTTACCTTAAGAGAGAAATCCAAGCTCCTGACAGAATGAGGGAAAGAGGCTGTGAACTAAAAATCAGTTATTATAAACTGAAGCACTTCTTCTAGAACAGAAGTGCATGAAAGAAGGAGGCATTGCATAGACAGAAGTGTCCCTCTCATAGTGCTGTGTTTTTTGTTTTTTGTTTGTTTAAATAGAGGGTACATTTAAGGAAGTGGATAATAGGAAGTGAACAAAAACAGAGCATAGAGCTGTGCAAGCCACTTCTCAGTAAGAGATCTCTCAGTAATGAACAGGTCCTTGAGTTGTTCTCTGGAAAATTACATTTTTTATTTTTTTGAGGAGTATTTCCTATACATGTAGACAGACACATCTACACAATTATTATTTTTTAATCAGGGAAGCATCTTTGCCCCAGATGACATTTCATGTTGACAGTGCCTTCCAGGATGTTTGTTCATTGATGATTGAGATCCCATGTTTATGGAGGAAATATTTTCTTTTTTTTTCTTTACCTCCCTCAAGGTGCAGCTATCTTGCATCTTTGCAAAGTGCCCAGGGCAGAGTACTCTGGTGCTATCTGTTAATACCAGAAGGTTCTACATTACATATTTTATGTTAAGATGCAAAACAGTGTCCTCTAGGGGCCTCAGATCTTTGAGGAAAAACGATATTTTGTAATGAGTTTGTGCCTTTCCTTCATCCGGTCACTTTTCTACACATAGAGGGATATGGCTCTTGGGAGTCTTCCTCCTTCGTCGTGTTATGAGGAATTTTCCATAAAGGATTTATTGGATGTAGAGAAAGTGAAACACATGCAGGAATTAAGTGGCTAGAAAACAGAAAGCCAGAGTAGTGAGTGTCTTGGGTTCATGGTTAATTTTTAAATCTCTTCCAGGTAACATGGGTCCATTTTATCTGATATGCTGACCTAACTAGAAGCCTTGGGGGTTAGCCTCCGAATTGGGTTTACTTCTTTTTAGGGTCCCTCTTCTTTCAGAGAAGCAACAAAGGAAGAAAGAACACTGCTGTTTTTACACAAAGCAGGCAACCCCCGAATAGTCACAATTTCACTATTCTGTTCTAAATATAATAGCAACTGTGCAAAAACATCTATATGTATATTATCGGGCAGGGGGACGCCAGGGAAACCGCAGATGACAGCTAGTCACGACTGTCAATCTGCACATTTAATGAGAAAGGCTGCCCGATTTAATGAATCCTGGTCCTTCATGCTGGCATCATTTTCGGCGGAACTTGTGTCTTAACACCTCGGTGGCGTCCTTTTCAGCCCCGTTATGGCAGCTGGATGTGCCGTGATGGAAGGCATTTGCCTTGTGAACTATTAAGCCTATATAAGCAATCACGACTCATTTACTGAGATGGAGAAGGCAGGGCAAGGCGTGTGTGTGTGTGTGTGTGAGAGAGAGAGAGAGAGAGAGTGCTCACGAGCACGTAGAGGAAGAGGGTAGGGGAGGACACGTGAGTGACTGAGCAGTCTAAACTCAGGTGTTTAATTGCAGCAGTCATGTCCTGTGAGCCTTAGCACAGGGACCAAACAAGAAAGGAAAGTAGCATTTTACATCACGAGCACCGGGCAAACCAGACCTACCTGGGCCGCAGTGACGGACAGACCAGCAGGCCTGCGGCCACCAGCTGCCCACTTTTGCCACGGCCTGTGGCCTGATGCAAGCTGGTTCTGGGCCCCAGCCCTGGTCCTGCCTTTGTCTAAAATGCCTCTCCCCCTTTCTCCCTCTGCTGCTGATGTAAAGCTGGAAGGCAGGGTGAAGCCCTTTCTCTTACCTCCGGGATTTGGTGGCATTTCGGCTCCAACTTACTCTGCACGCCTGCCCTCTGCACGGCTGCTCCTCCAAGCTGTGCACCACCCAGACACACGTGAGATGCAAGAGGCGGGTGTGTTTCATCTCAGTCACTACTTAGAAAAAGGGAAAGAACCGTGCCAGCACCCTCAGGTGACACACACTCAGTGTCAAGGCCATGAGAGAGGCTCCGCACCCTGCCGCCCGCCCCTGCCCTCCCCCGTGTGCCCACCTGCCGCTCTGCTTGTCCTTTAAGGATGAGAGATGCCCGCACTTTCTCTGTGGTCCCAAGACCTCTGCCTGGTATTAATAGATTTGAGGTGGAAGAACACAGCTTGTGTTGCCGCAGTGGAAACAGGGAGAGGAACAAATAATTCAGGTTAGGGCGACTCCAGAGGCTGATGACTCTGATGACTAGCTGCTGTCACGGGCAAACAGCGGAGCAGTGGAGACAGGGGACAGGAAACTCAGGAAAGGGGGCAGCCCCCGCACATGCAGACCTTCCTGCTGGACTCCTGTGTCCCCTCACCCAGCCTGCTGCCAGGCCTGTGACAATGCTGCCACCTGCTGCTGCACCTGTGGGAGGAGGCGACATCTTCCCTTGGCTGGAGCCCTAGGAGGGGAGGGGAGGAGGGAGAGGAGCAAGGGAGGAGGCCTCTGCTCAGGGCCAAGCCGAACACCCCTCCCTGAACAGGGTTTCCAGGGGTGCTGGGCGGGCTCTGCAGGCAGGACCCATCTTAGATTGCCCCTGCTCACCCCAGGAGTGTTGGTTCAGGTGGAAACCAGACACATACTAGAGCCCCTGCGTCCCAGAGGCATGAGGCACTCCGCATCTGGGCATTCTTTGCGAAGCCGTGGGCACCTGGGATGCTCTGCACTAACAGGCTTTCTGCACTGGCATTCTGCTCCTGGGTGGCAGGATTTACAGTCTCAGCAACTGAAGGGCTACAGACCAAACACCAAGGCAGCTGGCATTTTCCTTCTCCACAGAGATAAAGGAAAGTTAAAAGTAGTCTCTGTCTGGCTGTGCTGTGGTGAGGAAGTGTGGCCGTAAATAATGAGAACTCATGTGACTGTGTTGTCTGTCTGAACAGGTCCCTGTGTCCGGTAGGTGAAGACACAGCAAGGGGCACCGGCTTCCCCCTTCCCCAGGGTCGCCGGCATTGTGGGCTCCTCCCCAGCCTCGTCTCCAGCTCTGTCGGGTCACACTCAGCAGGTCTTCCTCGTGTTTTCTTGTCTTGCAGGTGGAAGTTTGCTATGCTCGAAGTCAGTGCCTCCTAATGGGCTTCAGCTATTTTGTGATTATTTATTTTTTTTAGATTTTTCTTTGGAAAGTGATTCTCAAACGTTTCCTTGTTACTGTTCCTTGGTTCGAGTGAAAAAAAAAAAGTTGATTTTTTGGACTCTATGAACGGAAGAAGATTTTGAATAATTTTTCAAAGTGACTATTTCAGAATTGACCTGGAGCTCCCTAAAGGGTGATTTAGCTATCTGATGTCAGGGATGTAGGTCAGTGAGCACGGCTTGCCGAGTGGATGGATAATGAGGGGTAGACGGGGGTTAATCGGGATCCAGTGCCCGCCAAGGGGAGGACCACATTTTGAGCACACCAGGGGGGCAAAGATGGGGACCTGGGATCCCACGGCCTCGGAAGAAAGAGGATGGGAACCACAGTGCCCTGGAGGCATGAAGCCAACACCAGGGGAGATGCTTGTGATCAGTCCTATAATAATATTAACTGCGGGGAACTAGAAACAGAAAAGCACCGTTACCCAAGCAAAGCAACTGCTGAGGAATCTTTTTCTAACCCAGCCCCGCAAAAGTGGGCGTAGGAGCTTGCACCCCCCAGCCTCCACCCAGCCAGCTCATCTGCATTTCCAGGGAAGACAAAAACTTCCTCTGGACTGACTTCTGAAAAATAACTGTTCAAAGTAGGACATTTTATTTTGGCTTCTGATAATAACGAGTGCTCTGAAATGAGTACTTGAAGAAGTATATATTTATCGTATAAGGCTTCCCAGGTGGCGCTAGTGGTAAAGAACCCGCCTGCGATGCGGGGAGGACCAGGTTGGATCCCTGGGTCAGGAAGGTCCTCTAGAGAAAGGAATGGCAACCCACTCCAGTATTCTTGCCTGGAGAATCCCACGGACAGAGAACCTGGCAGGTACAGTCCATGGAGTTGCAAAGAGTCAGACACAACTGAGCAGACACGTGATGTGAACTGGAGGGGAGGGGCAGCTCAGATTTATTGTATTTCTTCAAAATAAGAAGGGCAATTATCACCTGGAAAAAAAACTACAGGAGGAAGAGAAGTTCAGTGACAGTGTGTTACCCTGAGAACAAAGTGCCTTCCCCACTTCTTTACCAGACCTGGATATTTTGTATCAGGTGGTAGGTTTTGATTTTACTAGGTAAGTCAAAATATCGTGAATTCCTGAAAACTGCACCAGGTTTTGGTCTCCGATTATAATGTAGCCTCTGTGATCCTCTACCTGTAACTTCCTGTCTTAAAAAAGGTGTCACCTCCCCATGCCCACACACTTTTACACACAGCCCATCAAATATTTTGAGTAAAACCCACGGAGTCTAACAGGATGATGATCGCTTTCCAGGTGCTCGGCTGGAAACAGGCTCCTCTGCGTTGTTGTGGCCACAGCACACGATCAGTTTACTGAGGACAGAGGAGCCTGAGAGGCTGAATGTAGTCCGTGAGGTCGCAAAAGAGCTAGACGTGACTTAACGACTAAGCAACACAATGCATCCTTAGGAAATTGGTCACTGATCCCATTGCCTTAAAAAGCAGTGGCACTTGGCCAGCGAAAATGAACTTAGGTCCAACTCAGCTCATAGGAAGGCATCTGAAAAGACGGCCAAGGCACAGTTGCTTGGAGGAAACTTACGACACCTCCTTGTGAGGCATCCTAAATGTCTCGTTTCACATAAACACAGGCTCCCGTGGCATTGCACTCCCATAAGCAAATCAGGTGTTTCTCTGTTCCCTGATGTCAGCAGATATCAATCCCTGATTGATATTTACTTTATTCCCAGGGATCAGACTTCAAACAGCTATCCTCTGTAATAGAGTATAGAGTGAAGCAATGGAAAGGGAGAATGATACTGATCACCCCTTTGGGCAACAGCAATTCACTCTGATCCCTGACCTGTCTGCTGAGATTTGCTCTATCAGATCTAACGTGTTAAGGTTCCAGCTCCTCAGATAATTCACATTCCAACATGTGCTACGATTTATATATCATGTATTAATTTCTGAGTAGGTTGTTTGCAATGTAAATATGTAATATTCATTCACTATAACTTCAAATCATTTTTTGTAAGAATAGAACTTGCAACAACATTATCACTTTCTGAGTCACAGACCAAACCAGGTGTTGCCCAATTTTACCTAACCAAATTGTGTCCTTAATTTCTTTCCAGTTTCTCCTAAATTTTCCCACTGACTTTGATTGTTTTCCAGGTATCTTTTTGTGAGTTTTTCTGCCAACGTTCCTTTTGAGAATTCCCCCAAAGCGCTATGGGAGAAAGACAAAATGCTGTTCACTATTATCTATGGCTCTTTTCATTCTCTCTCATAAATCAGTCCTTTCAGCGCTTTATCACCGCTGCGTCTCTTCTTTGTACTTTTGAGTTTGTCAACATCATTTTGATAATGAGGCTCCCTGACTCATATGGGTCTATCCAGATGATAGACACCACGCCAGGATCTCACAACTTCACAACACAGAAATACCATGTAGGGATTCACAGCCACACACACACACATGACACCCCTGCACCCATTCCAGCAGTCCAATCAATTTAAAGACCTGTCTTGTCTTAACTCTCAGTACAGACAGAGGCCTCTGCATTGCAGCCTGGTGCCAGAGGGCTTATACATAAACCCTGCTTGACTTGGAAATCAAAGAGAGGTGAGCAGAGTTCACATTTTCTCATGCTGAGGTATGAGGCTTGCCAAGAGACAAGACTGGACTAATAAGGTCTGAAACCGGCTTCATCTAGTTAATAGCAGCCTTTGACATCACAGGACAAGACGCTATTTCCCTGTGTTTATGTCCTTAGGAAGTGCCACAGGGAACGCGGACATGAAAGATGTTCTTCTGTGCACCAGCGCGTCGAGTGAAAATGCAGAGTGAATGTCAGGAATTAGGCACCTTTTCCCTTCACTGCAGTTGCAGGAGGAGGTTAATTGATGATACTGACAAGTCATGGGTGGTTTTCCCTGCTTTGCCGTCTACCTTTGTTTGTGGTTTCTCACCTGCCCCAGAAGTCCCAAATTGTCCTTCAGAGTCTGGTCTTCTTCCTGAGATGGTGCATCCCGCATGGCATGGCCGGGTCTCTCGAGCAAGGCTTCAGAGACGTGCGGAAGGAAGACTCACTGTCACTGGTACTACCTAGATGGCACAGAAGCCTCTGAGCTGGCGAATCTACCCCTGAACAAGCAGACCAGCAAACCCAACTCCCCTCTGAAGACTTCTCATGCACATTTTTTAAAATGGTAATTTTAATTGAATTGGAATGTATTCGAGTCATCACGTGCATTCATAATTTGGTATTAACAAATGTGATGAGAAATCATTTAATCCGGGGTGTCCCTTCTTTCTATTAAAAAGCTTTATGTATAGTAATTAACCTCCAATTAAAGTAAATAAATTTATATTAAAAATTAACAAAAAGCTTTATGTATGTTCAGTATTCATAGAATGCCACCTAGACATCAGACTTCTATGGTTTCAAACATATTTACCAGGGTGGCGTTTGCTATTTCTTCTAGAGAGGATTCTTGGATTTATAGAAAGATGCATTTCCTCTGATTGAAGGGCTGAGTTAAATGTTAATGTTTCTGAAAGTGAGTTTTTACTCCTTGCCACAGAGGTTTTGCTGATTATAAGCTCAGGCTTTGGGGCAGTCTCTTACCTGTGGGAGAGAAAGGCCACTGTCCTAACGTTTCAGGTGCGCTCACCAAACCACAATATGCTAGTGATGGCGAGCGCTTTGGCTTTAAAATCTCCCCTGAGTGTTCTGCAGGGTTAGCCTTGGTTCACATTTTTAGCCAGTGGTCCGTGCTGTGAAATAAGCCACAGAGATAGGGTGACCCCTGCTTCCACCCTGGCAGAGGGCACAGGAAGCTGGGGTCAGGGATCAGCTGGACTTCACTGCAGAGGGACGGGCACATCCCTGCCCCTGCGACACCCAGCCCGGTGCCAGCTGGGGACTTCTGGTTTCCGTTGGCGTCCTTCTATGTACACAAACAGGAAAACGGCGGTTTGAATGTGAATTTGACTGGCACTTAGGCCAGAATTCTATTAATATTAAGCCTCCAATAAAGTCTTTCTTTCATTGAATACTTCCCAAATGGACCGAGAATGACAATGCCCTGGAGTAAAAATGGGCTTAACTGCATTTGGTCAATATTTTGTGACCTGTCTGTGTGAGTATAAAAATTGGTAAGTTACCATCCCTAAACTAGATATTCTTACACTCTGGTAGAGGGAGGAGCAGACAGTAGGTTCAC
The DNA here is from genome assembly GCF_000754665.1 of Bison bison bison. NCBI lineage: Eukaryota > Metazoa > Chordata > Mammalia > Artiodactyla > Bovidae > Bison > Bison bison. The sequence goes on from NW_011494949.1 coordinate 3,214,608, forward strand.
AAATAGCAATGAAGAGATAAATATGAGACACAAAAAAAACTGATTAAAATTATTATTCAAAATGCTTTATTTTTTCCTTTTTAAAAATGTATTTATTTTTAATTGGGGGATAATTGCTTAACAGTATTGTGTTGCTTTCTGCCACACAGCAGCATGAATCAGAGCTGTGCATAGATCCTCTTCCTCCTGAACCTCCCTCCCACCTCCCACCCCATCCCAGCCTTCTACATTGCCATAGAGCACTGGTTTGAGCTCCCCGAGTCATACAGCAATTCCAAAGGACACTTTTAAATGTGTGTTTAACATTTACTTGTACATTTATGGGCTTCCCTGATAGCTCAGTTGGTAAAGAATCTCTCTGCAATGCAGGAGACACCAGTTTGATTCCTGAGTCAGGAAGATCCCCTGGAGAAGGGATAGGTCACTCACTCCAGTGTTTTTGGGCTTCCCAGGCAGTGGCACCCCATTCCAGTACTCTTGCCTGGAAAATCCCATGGACGGAGGAGCCTGGCAGGCTGCAGTCCATGGGGTCGCTGAGTCGGACACGACTGAGTGACTTCACTTTCACTTTTCACTGTCATGCATTGGAGAAGGAAATGGCAACCCACTCCAGTGTTCTTGCCTGGAGAATCCCAGGGACTGGGAAGCCTGGTGGGTTGCCCTCTATGGGGTCACACAGAATCGGACATGACTGAAGCGACTTAGCAGCAGCAGCACACTAAAAGACAAATATAGAAGAAGCCCAAGTGACTATCAATAGAAGAGTGAAAATATAGATATGGCACATACATATATATATTTTTTTTCAATTGCTTCAAGGCCTGATCACTGGTTGGTTTAGTAGAAGTAACTTGCCTCCCTTCTAACTTTCCTTTCTCCTTTGCGCCCTTCTCTTCTTCTTCTTCTCTTTCTTGCTCCTGAAGCTCCTGTCCTCCCCCACATCTTCTGATTTGGCGCTAGACTGATTATTCACCCCCTACAGCAACAGAGGTCTTCCCAGCTGGGGCTAGAGGTAAGTAACTCACCTGCCAATGCAGGACATGTAAGAGACTCGGATTCAATTCCTGGGTTGGGAGGATCCCCTGGAGAAGGGGATGGCAACCCTCTCCAGTATCCCTGCCTGGACAGTACCACAGACTGAGCAGCCTGGTGGGCTACACGTCCACAGGGTCACAAAGAGCTGTACACGACTGAAGTGACTTAGCGCGCACGCACAGCAGCCGAATTGAGTGACATATGCGTCTTTTGGTTCACTGTGTGCTCAGTTACTCAGTCACGTCCCACTCTTTGCCACCCCATGGACTGCAGCCCACCAGGCAACTCTGTCCATGGGATTTTTCCAAGTAAGAACACTGGAGTGGGTTGCCATTTCCTTCCCCAGAGTTTGGTTCACTAACTTCCACTTAATTCATTAGTAATTTGCCTTCTAGGAACAAAATCACAAAATTTTAATGGCCCTTCAATGCATCATTTCACTTTATTTCACATTTTTGGAAACTTTTCTCATTTAGGGATTCAGTTAAGTGGTAGAATTTGTTTTTTTCCTTTCTTTTTAAATTAATTTATTTATTTTAATTGGAGGCTAATTATTTTACAATATTGTAGTGGGGTTTGCCACACATTGACATGAATCGGCCATGGGTGTACACATGTCCCCCATCCTGAACCCCGCTCCTACCTCCCTCCCCAGCCCATCCCTCAGGTCATCCCAGTGTACTGGCCCTGAGCACCCTGTCTCATGCATCTAACCTGGACTGGCGATCTATTTCACGTATGGTAATTGTAGCCATTCTGGATTTTGACAATAGTGAAAAAAATAGATCAATTCTGATATGTTCATGCTACCTTACAAAATGGCTCAAATGACTTTGAATTTAAATACTTTAAATAGAGATAGAGTTTTACAAAGAAAATCTGATTCACTTAACATTAAATGAAAGCATTTGTTTTGAAAAATATCCGGAATAAATTCATGCCATGGAGGTGCCTTGGGAGGCCGAGGAGTTGCCGTGTATCCTCAGGGCTTGTGCTCCTGAGCCCTCAGGACGTCCTCGAGCTGCACTTGGGCTTCCCTGTGGAGGACAGGCGGGTCGAGAAGGAATAGTAGGTGAGATGACGGTGTCTCCACCGGCCCTGGCTCCTTGGGGCATTCCTTGCCACTCTCACAGAAGTTATCAGTGATATCCCTAAGAAATCTTAGATTTACAAGGAGAAAACAGTGAACACTGTTTTAGTAAATAATATACACTTGGATGTGATTTTATGAAGCAGACAAATTTCAAAATTATACTATTAGAAGCCTCATCATCTATTTACCTAAGAATCTTTGGTTTAAGCAAATTATTTTATGTAAAACATATGTTATCAGTTAATTGTGCTGACTATAACAGTAATCCAATACTATCAATGAGAAACACAATCTGATAGTTGTTTTAGAACTCGAGCCATCTATTTTTCCCCTCTGTACATTTACTGGTAACAAGTGAGCGGATCTCGGTATCACACAGTGAGGCTGACAAATTAATTAGGATAGTTCAAGTAGAGCATAGAGTTGCCTATCCTCTTGATTTCAGTAAAGATTTTTAGTTTAGTGACATATGCATGTGATCTACAATAATCATAGAAATATGATTTGATTCTATCATTAAAGAATATTTTATAGATATGATTCTATGATATGGAAAGGAATAAGTTAATTGTTAAAGCACAAATCAAGAAAGAAAAGTGTGCAAAGACAAAGGTAGATTAATTAATGTCAGTGCTTTCAATATAATGCATGATTAAAGTCCAGCCCTGGCTGATCCAGGGTATTCGAAGGGGAGATGGCGTCGGCGAGGATCAGGATACAATAGCTTCGATTAGATATTATTAGAGATATAAAGAGTAATAGAATGAGGATAGCTTTAGTAGGAAAATTCAGTGGAGAAAAGAGGCAAAGTAGCTTGATTTACGCAGGAGACCAATAAAACTTCAAGACAAGAAGCTTGCACCACTTACGTAGGCCGCAGGCGTCCTTCCGTTCTCCCGAAGGAGAGGAGACACTGAGGCCTCCCTGGTCGGATCTTAGAAGCCCAGGCATAATTAGTAAGCATGGCGGGCTCCGTGCTCCCAATGGAGACTCAGCCAGAATTTGAGAGAGAGACATGGGGAGACCAGTATTTCGAGGAACTGATCCCAATTCTTTATTTTCCAGAGTCTGTTTTTATACACTGAGATGTTATACAAAAGTAACGCAGGGACAGCAGTCCTGACTTTTATTAAAGTCAGGTGCTTCATACAAATGTATACAGAGGTCTTAGGGGTGTTACATCATCTTCTGGCCAGGGGGGCCTGCCGACAATTTATGACCCTCTCCTTGTGACAGCGGTCAGTCAACACTTATTTCTCCAGGGGTGATTATTCTTAAAACAGACGCCACCCAAATAAAGTTACATTCCTATAGGGTGAGGGTGTAGTGGGTTTTAGTTAAGGAAAGAATTTACTTAGCCTAAGGTCTAACGTGATTAATATCAAAGGTTAATACTTATTTCTTCTATATATTCATTAATGTGTGTAAGGGCAGGGGATGTGGAGACTTAGCAACAAACATTGGCTCAACAAATGAAAAACCCTTCACCAGTACAATTTCTAATCAGCCCATTATACTTATACTAATAGTTTTCTAACTTCTCTAAAGAACCTGTTTTTAGAAGGTTTAGAACATCTCGTGCCTCTCACAGTTGGGAGGCTGTGAGCAATCACATGTGGCCGGACAAGCTTGTCAGGCAGGCTAGAGAACTTTCAGAGGAGTTTGTAGGTTGAAATACTCCTGTCACACCCAGGAATTATTATTAACAGGAGTTCTAAGTTAAATCCTTCTCTGAAAGAGGTGGTGGGGGACAGCCCCCCGTAAAGTCAGAGGTGTAGGTGAGAGCACAAAGTAGTAAAGTAGGCAGGCTCTGGTTATGGGGGTAGATGCTCGAGGATTTCCAGGGGGACTCCTGAGGCTCCATCCCGCCTTTGCGTATGTCGAGCCTCCTTCTTCATGACCTTTGCCATGAGCGGAGGTCCTCCCGCTGGCTCCCCGCATGTATTAATACATATTATATGTTTGATGGTATCATTTGAAAATGACAATACATGCCACGGTATTATTTACTCAAAACTTTATGTATCTACATGTATATTGAATTTATACGTAGGTATTTGATTTTTTTAGAAAGTTTTAAAACTGTTTATGGAACACATAGTAAATTGTCTATTAGCTAAATGGATGCTGAGAATAGGAAAACTTTTTGTGTGCCAGCAAATATCAAATTATAGCTCACTTAGTAATTTATACTGCTGCTGCTGCTGCTGCTAAGTCGCTTCAGTCGTGTCCGACTCTGTGTGACCCCATAGATGGCAGCCCACCAGGCTCCCCCATCCCTGGGATTCTCCAGGCAAGAACACTGGAGTGGGTTGCCATTTCCTTCTCCAATGCATGAAAGTGAAAAGTGAAAGTGAAGTCGTTCAGTCGTGCCCGACTCTTAGCGACCCCATGGACTGCAGCCACCAGGCTCCTCTGTCCATGGTATTTTCCAGGTGAGAGTACTGGAGTGGGGTGCCATTGCCTTCTCCGAATTTATACTAATTTTATACAATTTGCATATTTTACCTTTATAAAACTAATCACTACCTCCTGCTCAGATTGTTTTATTTAACAGACAGAAATTTTATAAATAGTAAAACATAAATTGTTTATGTCATTTCTCTTTTGTGCTGGATCTTTTGAACTGCATAAGAAATTTAAATAAACCCAAAGATTCTTACTCATAGTGCTTCATCAGGTTTTGACTTGAGTCTCATAATTAGAAGAACAAGCCATTGGAATAATGTCATTGCCAAAAATAGTAGGAAATTGAGATGAGCTTATAAATATCCTTATATTACACCAAAATGTCATAGAGTGCCTTCCGCTGTGTTCCTAACAGTCTGACAATTAGAATTATACTAAGACCTAGCCTAGTCATTGGATACCTTTGCATGGATGGTTATTTGAATAAGCTCTTAATTAAAAAGCACACAAACCCCTCTAAAAATGCAAGTGGAGCAGGGCTCAGCTAATCTGAGCTTCTTTCAGGCTGGTTTTGAAGTCCTGGCATGCAGAAACTGCATTTTCCATGATGTCATGACGCTGGCCCAAGGTGGTGGCAGGGTGTGATGGGGAGCAGAGTTGCCAGACACCCTCCCAGGACCCACGCTCAAAACTGCCATAAGCCCGAGGGGCTAGATGAGCGACTGGATGGCATTGTGGTGAATTTCCTAATTCAAATGGTAGCGCTTCTGGCCATCAAACGTAGCATTTTTCTCAGTCCTCTAAGGGTTTAAGATTTGGAGCGAAACTGGTAAGACTAATATGGAGATCAAGAAAGTGTGTTTTTTGCTCAGAAGGAGGACCCTCCACTTTTCTTGAAAGTGATGTGCTTGCAAAGAGACAGGTCATAATGAGAAGGCACATGGCATTTGCCTAGCTGCCTCAGACACAGGCCCAATGTGGAGAGGGTGTAATTAGGGCTTGCTCGGTACAGGAACAAAGGCCTGTCAGGAGGAAGAAAAGCCCCCAGCTAAGCAAAACCCCCACCGGTTACATCTTTCCCTTCCCTCTCCCTGCCTGGGAGAGAGGAAAGAGAAGAAAACAGGTGTGGGCGGATTCCCCAATGTGAGGATGGGAGGCTCTCTCTGTTCAAACTACTGTGTGTGTTAGTTGCTTAGTCCTGTCTGACTTTTTGCAACCCCATGGACTGTAGCCCACCAGGCTCCTCTGTCTTTGGCATTCTCCAGGCAAGAATACTGGAGTGGGTTGCCATTCCCTTCTCCAGAGGATCTTCCTGACCCAGGGATCGAACCTTGGTCTCCTGCACTGCAGGCAGATTCTTTACCGTTTGAGCTACAGGGAAGTCTCTGTTCATATTATTTACTAGGAGTCATGGCATGGTTTTGAGTCCAGAGAGCATCTCGACACTTGTTGGGCTGAGTAACTGCAGAAAAGTGTGAGGATGGAACGAGACGCTGCAGACTCTGCGTCCCTTAGTCTTGCTAATTTCTTCAACAAACAGAAACCTGCACCGTGTGTGGCTTTCCCTTGGCACAGCGGGCACAGATGCCCTGCCAGCCACTTGGCTGCTTGAGTCCCTCCTTCAGTGTGCTTGGGTTTCCAGACAAAGAGACGTTGTTGTAGCTCAGAAGTTATGCACTTCTAAACAGAACTTGGTTTGCTTGCTCCGTTAGCGTTAAATAATGGCAAAGTGCGCCTTCTTTAAGAATTCTGATATCTGTCCCTTGTGTATATTTATTCTCTCCACAAATGTGTCTTAATTCTGAGATACCTCAGGGCAAGATTTCCATGTCCACAGAGTATGTAGGTAATACTATTAGGGCTGAATGCTTAGATTTCACACTTTAGTAAATTTCATCAGGGAAACCTTATTTTTAGGGGATTAAAAAGAAAAGTTGTTAAGTAGAGGCTAAAGACAGTCACAGGCTTCCCACGCGGCACTAGTGGTAAAGAGACTGCCTGCAATGCAAGAGCCCTAAGAGATGCAGGTTTGATCCCTGGGTCAGGAAGATCCCCTGTAGGAGGGCATGGCAACCCACTCCAGTATTCTTGCCAGGGGAATCCCATGGACAGAGGAGCCTGGTGGGCTATGGTCCATAGGATCGCAAAAAGGTGGACACGACTGAAGTGATTTAGCATGCAAAGACAGCCATAAGAAGTGAATAATTTTCCAATTTGTGTGTGTCCCCAGGTCTGAAGGGGGTCTCCTGGAGACAGCATATAGACAGGTTTTGGTTTTGTTTCCAGTCAGTCAGTCTGTGTCTTTTGGTTTGAGCATTTAATCCATTTACACTTAAGGTAATTATCGATAGATATGTTCCTACTACCATTTTCTTAATTGTTATGGGTTTGTTTTTGCAGGCCATTTTCTTCTCTCATGTTTTCCACCTAAAAGAAAAGAAAAGGGGAGTCAGTGATTTGGATGGTGTGTTTCCATTAACTTCAGTGGTGTGAATAATTTGGTCAGTTGAACTGTATGTTTACATTATGATCTAGATTTATTGTTCACCTTTAAGCAGTGCACAGTTAACCACACTCTAAGCAGACATTTGTCTTCTGAGTGTTTAAGTGTCATAAATTAGAAGTCATACATAAAGAGCTTTGAGAGCTCGGGAAAGCATCTATGTTATTTGCAGGCCCATCACATAGTAACAGGGCTTCTGTGGTAGGGCTTCCTTGGTGTTTCAGACAGTAGAGAATACATCTGCCATGAAGGAGACTCAGGTTCAATCCCTGGGTCAGAAAGATCCCCCGGAGAAAGAGATGGTAATCCATGCCAATCATTTTGCTTGGGAAATCCTATGGACAGAAGAGCCTGGAAGACGACAGTCCACAAGGTCGAAAGAGTCAGACATGCTTATTGACTAAACTACAAGTAATGGGCTTCCCTGATGACTCAGGTGGTAATGAATCTGTCTGCAATGTAGAACACCCGAGTTCAGTACCTGGGTTCGGAAGATCCCCTGGAGAAGGGAATGGCTACCTGCTCCAGTATTCCTGCCTTGAGAAGCCCATGGACAGAGGAGCCTAGTGGGCTACAGTCCCTGGGTTGGCAAAGAGTTGGATGTGACTGAGCCACTAACACTTTCACTTTCACATAGTAAGGCTCTGTTCTTAATGTGTTCAGTTTTAAACTTCCATAGTCCTAAAAGGGGGATTTCTCCTAGTTTCCATCCCCTATCCACATATGTTTTTGAAAACAGATTATTTTGCAAGAGATAAAATATATTTTCATGATAGTGGATGTTATATATATTAGTGATAGAACTTAGTCATTAAATTATGTATAATAGTGACAGATGTCTTCTGTTTTGGCCAGCACACTGTATCACCTTTTACTGTGCATGGATAAATCTCTTTGACAATACCCCTAGGTGGCAGGGTAATATTATGATGCTTTAGTTATTAAAACACTCAGTCTTCTTTAAGAAAAGAGACACAAGATCAAAAACAAATTTCTTGAATAATTACTCTTGAATTTGGACATCTCCAAAAATAGAAGGACAATGTACACATTTGTCTGGTAGCTGGCCATAAGTAGGTGTCATCACAAATATAGAACCATACAATGCATTGGAGTATTCCAAGAATTATCTTAATAAACGTTCCCTTTATATTGAGGAACTGGAAAGAGAGGGAAGGGTTGCAGAGCTTGACTCTCTGTCCCTTCCAGGCAAACCAACGCTTATTTATTAGATTATAAATTCTTCCCAAAATACCACAGACAATTTCTTAAGACCAATCAAGCAAAACCCAACAAAACAAAATAATAATAATAAAGACATAACCAGGACTTAGGGGGATGGGGTATAGTTGAATTCTTTCTAATTTTGCCAAAGTAAAATTGTAGAACACATTGTGAAATAGCTTTCATTTAAGTTGTGGCATAAGAGGCCTTTGCAAATCTGCTCATGAAATCGGTACAGTTATTTGTCACAGTAATTGGATATTTGGAAAAAGAAGCTCAGATGTTTAAGAAATTTGACCTTGTGCTTCCATTTTACAAATCAGACACAAGGAAGTTTTAATTAAATATAATAGCAGCAATCAGTTCAGTTCAGTCGCTCAGTCATGTCCTACTCTTTGTGACCCCATGAATCGCAGCACACCAGGCCTCTCTGTCCATCACCAACTCCCGGAGTTCACTCAGACTCACGTCCATCAAGTCAGTGATGCCATCCAGCCATCTCATCCTCTGTTGTCCCCTTTTCCTCCTGCTCCCAATCCCTCCCAGCATCAGGGTCTTTTCCAATGAGTCAGCTCTTCATATGAGGTGGCCAAAGTACTGGAGTTTCAGCTTTAGCATCATTCCTTCCAAAGAAATCCCAGGGCTGA
>NW_011494949.1:3223618-3230763 GCF_000754665.1 Bison bison bison
ACTGGAGTTTCAGCTTTAGCATCATTCCTTCCAAAGAAATCCCAGGGCTGATCTCCTTCAGAATGGACTGGTTGAATCTCCTTGCAGTCCAAGGGACTCTCAAGAGTTTTCTCCAACACCACAGGTCAAAAGCATCAATTCTTTGGCTCTCAGCTTTCTTCACAGTCCAACTCTCATATCCATACATGACCACTGGAAAAACCATAGCCTTGACTAGATGGACATTTGCTGGCAAAATAATGTCTCTGCTTTAAAATATGCTATCTAGGTTGGTCATAACGCAATAACCCTTATGAATTTTGATGTACATCTAAAATTATATAGAAATTTCTAGTGAAAATAAATGTGTATTCATGTACTATGTAACAGACAACCATAAAATTAGGTTTATAAGTAACATTTAATACATTGGGAAATGATTGATATAATATTAAGTTAAAAAATAAAATCCAAGTTGTTTTTTTAATTTTTATTACATATTCAAATTTTTATTCATCTTCAAATGTCAATTGCAATAAAATATTCAAAATAAAAAGTCTAATACAATATGTAACAAAATAAAACAAAAATAGCTCTAGGTGAGTGACTACTTCAGGGTGATGCAGGTCATTTAGAGCTTTTTTGTATAGTTTTTCTGGGTATTCTTGCCACCTCTTCTTAATGTCTTCTGTTTCTGTTAAATCCTTACCATTTCTGTCCTTTATCGGGCCCATCCTTACATGAAATATTCCTCTGATATCTCCAGTTTTCAAAGAGATATCATCTCATTGAAAGAGACCTCTCATCTTTCCCTCAATTGTCTTCCTCTATTTACATTGTTCAGTGAAGGAGGTCTTCTTATCACTCCTGGCTATTCTCTGGAACTCTGCATTTATTTTTCCCTTTCTCCTTTGCCTTTCGCTTCTCTTCTCTCCTCAGTGATGTGTAAAGGCTCCCCAGACATTCACTTTGCCTTCTTACTTTTCTTTTTCTTTGGGATGGTTTAGGTTCATAATCATTAAAACTTCATAAATGAGGTGTTTTAATGTGGCTATATATATGTGTATATATTATTCATTTTCATAATCTCATTGAGCTACGTTCTTCTGCTTAAACATATGCACTTTAGTGACTAATACTGAACAAAAAAATTGCCTAACTGTACAAACATTTGCAAACGGTGCAAACGATGTTTTTCCCACAGTGGCTGAGACCACTCTTGCATGGGTCTGTTTATACATTTTAAAGGTGTGGTTATCACCCCCAGGGTGGAGGTTACAACCGGAGGAAGGTCAGATGGAGTCCTGTATAGCGTGCTGACCTGAGTGCCTTGGACGTTCTTATGCAGGTTGGGGAGACCCCACCCCATGCCCACGTGGGGAGCCAGGAGGTTTCTGTAGGGCAGAGGGTATCTACGCTCAGGCACAGAGGAGGGGTCACCTGTGAATGGGAAAACAAGATGCTGCCAGCAGGAGACAATCTGAACCACGAGCTGGTTATTTGGGACACAGAGGAAAAAGAGCACAGCCCTGAGTCCCCGCTCCGCCTAAGAGGCTGGCAATGCGGAGCAAGTAACGGTGTTACTCTGAGAATGAAATAGGGTCATAGCAAGATTAAACGGGGTCATAACTTTGAACAGTTCCTGACACATAGCGACGTGCAGGAGACGTGAGCGGTGACAGCAGAGGAGGAAGGGCAGACTTAGGAAGGCCCCGAAGCCAGAGTCTGTGATTGACCCCAGGAGCTGAAAGGCATCCCTGAAGCCAAAGAAGAGGGGAGGAAGGGAGCTGGAGCCTGGCCCCAGGCGAGAAGCGATGTGGCCGACACCGTGCAAGTGGCTGTTGGTGTATGATGGAGACGAGCGGGAAGGAGGGACGTGTCAGAGACAGGCAGGAGGGGCGTCGGCAAAGCTGTCAGGAGATGGAGTGAGAGGCAGAGAGGGAGGGCTCAGGACAGCCCCCGCATCCTTGCCTGGACGACGGCCTGGCATCAGGCCCTTAAAACGGAGAAGGCAGAGGCCCCGGGGGTGGGATTTGGAGAAGATGATGGCTTTGCTTCTGGACATGGGATGTGTCACTTGGCAGGTCAGCATCCCGGGGGCCAGCCGCCTGAATGCTGGCAGCACTGGGAGGGGCCCGGGATGCAGAGAGACTTTCATTCCATATCATCAAAGAGAAGCCTTGAAGTCACAAAGGTGGGCAAGGATCCTCAGAAAGAGCAAGTGAGCAGGAAGCAGGAGTGACTCAGGGCAGGGTCTGAGGGGTGCAGACACTGGCAGGACAGCAAGAATCAGAGCTGCAGGCGTTCCAGGGAGGGACCGCAGGTGCCCAAACTAAATGACTCCTGTAGAGTCACAGAGAAGAAGGGAAGTCTGACCGCACCAAATGCCAGTCGGGCTAGGTGGTGGGAAGAGGGGACTGATTATTCAGAAAGAGTTCTTCATGGAACGATGCCGAAAACCGGTAGAGGCTGAGAAGTAAATGCGAGGTAAAGACCTTTACCATCTCTGGCTAGGTCTGCGTCCATGTCTGTTTGTCTGTCTGTGTGTGCGCACATGTGTGCTCCGTCAGGTCCGACTGTTTGCGACCCCTTGGACTGCAGCCCTGAAGGCTCCTCTGTCCACGGGAGTCTCCAGGCAAGAACACTGTAGTGGGTTGCCATGTCCTCCTCCAGGGGACCTTCTCAACCCAGGGACTGAACCCGTTTCTCTCATGTCTTCCGCATTGGCAGGCAGATTCTTTACCACTGAGCCACCAGGGAAACACCCACAGCTATTCCTTCATCTATCTCTGACTTGTATTGACATCACCTGTGCCTGTGTCTCTGTCTGATCCTACGTCTACATCCACATCCAGGTTCAGGCTTATGTTCACATCCCCATCCATTTCCATGTCTACACACAGAACTGCAAATAGACTCCTAACTGGCTCCATCACAGTGGATGAACTATTCTGTCTGGATGCAGAAAGAACACCACCATGGTTATTAGTGGCACTTGTACTTCTCCTTGGTCATCTATTCAGTTCCTTTTCCTTTTCTCTGCCTGTTACTTAGAATTAAACTTGTCCTCTGAACCACAGAACAGGACTTCACCTTCTGAATATTGCAAATCAAACTCATCCCTGACTTTCTCTTCATTCCCTAACTTTATTGTCATCCCAGCTACAGTTGCACAATTATTTGAAATTTACTTTAACGTACAAAAAATGTGATTCATTATATGCTTTATGTAATGTGATTCATTAAATGCATTACTAATACTAGCTGAAAGTTGGAGCATAAATAAGGCTGAGTGCCCAGTAACTGATGCTTTCAAATTGTGGTGCTGGAGAAGACTCTTGAGAGTCCTTTGGACAGCAAAGTGATCAAACCAGTCAATTCTAAAGGAAATCAACCCTGAATATTCATGGGAAAATCGATTACTGAAGCTGAAGCTCTAATACTTTGGCCATAAATGCAAAGTATTGACTCATTGGAAAAGACCCTGATGCTGGGAATGATTGAAGGCAGGAGGAGGAGGGGGCCACAGATGATGAGATGGTTGGATGGCATCACTGACTCGATGGACATGAGTTTGAGCAAGCTTTGGGAGATAGTGAAGGACAGGGAAGCCTGGTGTGCTGTAGTTCATGGGGTCACAAAGAGTCAGCCTCTACTTAGCAACTGAACAGCAACAATAACAACACTAACATGTGATCAGGCCCAACGCATGATGTGTGGATGCGGTAAAAGCAGCTCATTTCTCTCTCAGAAGTTTGACTGGTGACCCTAAATGACGGCAGGCTGTGCTCCAAATCAGCAGTCCTCCCACCTTCAACTAACGGTGTCCATGTTTATTCATCTCTCCTGTCAGTGGACAGAAAGAGAAATACCATAACGTGCATGGTGAGAGGTCATGTGAGACCTGCATGGAATGTCATGCAGGTTAGGCATGCTTCCAGGCTCCACTGCATACATGTGAGCCCTCAATCATTGAACGGCCTCAAGTCCTCCTTTGTAGACGGTGAACAATGACAGTACCTGGGTCATCAAGCTATTGTTTCACAGAAGAATCAGAGTGATAAGCCTGTACAGAGTCCATGTTAAAAATATTAGGGAATTTTCACTATAGATGTGAAGACTGAGCAATGATATAACATGCTCAGTGGTGAAGCCAAGGGACAAAAGAATCAGGGATGTCACAGGGTAAGGTCAGCCCTTGAAGTGAGAAAGACTGTTTCCCACCAAATGAAAAGAAACACCTCTATGACCAGCAGGCAATAGGAAGGTTAAACTTCATTCTCCCCAAGAACTTTTCAGAACTTCAAACCTTCAAGATCAGAACATGTGGCAATTTCCATTAATTCACAAATGGTGGATTAAAATGGAATATTTCTAAGATAAAAGAATGGAATCTCTGAGCCCTTTATTCTGTGTCACAACTTAATGTTCTGGGGTGGGTACATGGAGGCTCTTGCCTGAGCAGAATGCCTGAACACTCAGGTCTTATTTTATTATCGGTTGAAAAGGTCAGCATTTGTATATCATGTTTATTTTGTGATCTCTTGCTAAAATAGAATTTAAAAGTTGTGTTATGTGTACAAACATATGATGTATGTTTTGAAAAACTGCAAGCATATCAGATAGGAAAGTTACATTTCATAAAGATACCAAATCTTCCCAGTCTTATTTGTGAATTTAATGACATCTTAACAGAGATTTACCCTGGTATTTTAAGAACACAACAAAAGTTATTTTAAATCTCACCCAGAAAATGAACATAGACAAATAAGATTGAGAATTATGAAAAGAAGTACAAAGAGTATCACATGACTCGCCAGATAATAAAATGTATATTTGGCAAAACTAATACAATTTTGTAAAGTTTAAAATAAAATAAAATAAAATTGTAGTTGGAACAAAAAAAAAAAAAAAACTAAATAATTAAAGTGCTATGGTACGGTTTGGGCACAGCAATTGATGGCAGGATTAGAGGAATAGAATCTAAAAATAGATCCAGTTTTATATGCAAATCTCATATTTGACAGAGATGGCCTTTCAACTCTGGGGAAAATTTGAGCTTTCAATAAATGTTGTCCCTTCAACTGACAAGTATTTAAAAAGGAAAAAAATGTAGAAACTTTCTCATTCTTTATGTGGAAAAAGAATTTCAAATGAAAACACAAAAAAATTGTATCTTATACTCTTAAAAAAGCAGGAGCAAAAATTATCTTTCAGTCACATATTATAGTTCAGTCAATATTGTTGAAATAATTTAACAGTACAGTAGTGGTGGATAACGTAGAAAAGACCTAGAATTATCCCCTCCTCCAAAAATAAAAATATATGAAGAAAGACATAAGATTTAAGTATGGAAAAAAATAGGTAGGGAAAAGTTAAGAGACAAGCAGATAAATGTAAAGAGACACCAAACAGCAAAAAACACATATTCACTGTTTAGGTTCTAAAGTAGTTCAGCATCAAGACCAGCGATAGGTAGTGAGGACAAAACACCAGGAAGCAATTGACAAAAGAAAAAACAAACATACAAATGAACATGGGGGGAGGGGTAAATTAGGCTGTTGGGATTAACATATGCATGTATGTATTCTAAATCCCTTCAGTCATGTCCTTGTCGAACTCTTTGCAACCCCATGGACTGTAGCCTGCCAGGCTCCTCTGTCCATGGGGTTTTCCAGGTAAGAATACTGGAGTGGGTTGCCATGTCCTCCTCCAGGGAATCTTCCTGAGCCACGGATTGAACCCCGATCTCCTGTGGCTCCTGCCTTGCAGGTGGATTCCTTGCCACTGAACCAGCAGGTGAAGCCAGAGATGAACGTATACACACTACCATATACATCAAGGACCCTACTGTGCAGCACTCAGGATCTTGCAACAATGTACAACAGAAAACAACACATGCACACTGAATCACATTGCTGTACATTCGAAGCTAGCACAACATTATAGATCAGCCACAATCAACTAAAGTTCAAATAATAAACAGAGATGTAGATGGCAGCATCCTCTTTGCTGATGTCAGTGTGTGTAAGTGATCGTGTGTGACATGCACCAAGGTTAATCACAGACATTGCTAAACTGAACTTCATGATGAGCAGGTAAACAGGAATTTCATAGAGAGTAAGAACACACCTCCCTTTAAAAGACACAAAGGAAGAAAGAAAGAAAATAATATTTCCATGCAGTGGCTCAGTTTTGTCACCAGAAGTCCATGAGGATCACATGTTTTTGTAACACATGCTTCTGTTGGTTTGGCTCAGGACACCTGGAGGCCTGTATGTGGCCCCAAATAACCTCTGTGGAGTGCATGATTCCATGCTTTTTGGACAGAGTGAAATGTCCTTCTGATTAACATTTCTTTCTTTTAATCTTTTGAATATAAGTTTTCAAATTTGGGGGAAAAAAGTCATGGATTCTAGAAAGCAGAGCACAGGTCCATGAAACACTTGAAAAGTATAGGTTCCTATACACTAATAATGAGAAAATAGAAAGAGAAATTAAGGAAAGAATTCCATTCACCATTGCAACAAAAAGAATAAAATACTTAGGAATATATCTACCTAAAGAAACTAAAGACCTATATATAGAAAACTATAAAACACTGGTGAAAGAAATCACCAGTGGAGAATAGATGGAGAAATACACCATGTTCATGGAGAAATATACCATGTTCATGGATTGGAAGAATCAATATAGTGAAAATTAGTATACTACCCAAAGCAATTTCTAGATTCAATGCAATCCCTATCAAGCTACCAACGGTATTCTTCACAGAGCTAGAACAAATAATTTCACAATTTGTATGGAAATACAAAAAAACTCAAATAGCCAAAGCTATCTTGAGAAAGAAGAATGGAACTGGAGGAATCAACCTGCCTGACTTCAGGCTCTACTACAAAGCCACAGTTATCAAGACAGTATGGTATTGGCACAAAGACAGAAATATAGATCAATGGAACAAAATAGAAAGCCCAGAGATAAATCCATGCACATATGGACACCTTATCTTTGACAAAGGAGGCAAGAATATACAGTGGATTAAAGACAATCTCTTTAAAAAGTGGTGCTGGGAAAACTGGTCAACCACTTGTAAAAGAATGAAACTAGAACACTTCCTAACACTATACACAAAAATAAACTCAAAACGGATTAAAGATCTAAACGTA
>NW_011494949.1:3230863-3231466 GCF_000754665.1 Bison bison bison
AAATCAAAACCACATGAGGTACCATTTCACGCCAGTCAGAATGGCTGAGATCCAAAAGTCTACAAGCAATAAATGCTGGAGCAGGTGTGGAGAAAAGGGAACCCTCTTACACTGTTGGTGGGAATGCAAACTAGTACAGCCATTATGGAGAACAGTGTGGAGATTCCTTAAAAAACTGGAAATAGAACTGCCTTATGATCCAGCAATCCCACTGCTGGGCATACACACTGAGGAAACCAGAAATGAAAGAGACACATGTACCCCAATGTTCATCGCAGCACTGTTTATAATAGCCAGGACATGGAAGCAACCTAGATGTCCATCAGCAGATGAATGGATAAGAAAGCTGTGGTACATGCACACAATGGAGTATTACTCAGCCATTAAAAAGAATACATTTGAATCAGTTCTAATGAGGTGGATGAAACTGGAGCCTATTATACAGAGTGAAGTAAGCCACAAAGAAAAACAGCAATACAGTATACTAACGCATATATATGGAATTTAGAAAGATGGTAACAATAACCCTGTATACGAGACAGCAAAAGAGACACTGATGTATAGAACAGTCTTTTGGACTATGTGGGAGAGGGAGAGGGTGGG
>NW_011494949.1:3231566-3232053 GCF_000754665.1 Bison bison bison
GAGATAAATCCATGCACATATGGACACCTTATCTTTGACAAAGGAGGCAAGAATATACAGTGGATTAAAGACAATCTCTTTAAAAAGTGGTGCTGGGAAAACTGGTCAACCACTTGTAAAAGAATGAAACTAGAACACTTCCTAACACTATACACAAAAATAAACTCAAAATGGATTAAAGATCTAAACGTAAGACCAGAAACCATAAAATTCCTAGAGGAGAACATAGGTAAAATACTCACCAACATACATCACAGCAGGATCCTCTATGACCCACCTCCCAGAATATTGGAAATAAAAGCAAAAATAAACAAATGGGACCTGATTAAACTTAAAAGCTTCTGCACAACAAAGGAAACTATAAACAAAGTGAAAAGACAGCCTTCAGAATGGGAGAAAATAATAGCAAATGAAGCAACTGACAAACAACTAATCTCAAAAATATACAAGCAACTCCTATAGCTCAACTCCAGAAAAATAAATGACC
>NW_011494949.1:3232153-3268132 GCF_000754665.1 Bison bison bison
GAAACTGGAGCCTATTATACAGAGTGAAGTAAGCCACAAAGAAAAACAGCAATACAGTATACTAACGCATATATATGGAATTTAGAAAGATGGTAACAATAACCCTGTATACGAGACAGCAAAAGAGACACTGATGTATAGAACAGTCTTTTGGACTCTGTGGGAGAGGGAGAGGGTGGGATGATTTGGGAGAATGGCATTGAAACATGTATAATATCATATATGAAACGAGTTGCCAGTCCAGGTTCAATGCACGATACTGGATGCTTGGGGCTGGTGCACCGGGATGACCCAGAGGGATGGTATGGGGAGGAGGTGGGAGGGGGGTTCAGGATGGGGAACACGTGTATACCTGTGGTGGATTCATGTTGATATATGGCAAAACCAATACAATATTGTAAAGTTAAAAAATAAAATAAATTAATGATAAAAAAGACAGAAAAGTATAGGTTCAGAGATAAAAGATGCTGTGTAAATTGTCAAGGGGGAGGGAATGGGGAAGGGAAGGATTGGGAGTTTGGGATTAGTGGATACAACCTATTATATACAGGATGGAATATATGTATACAGGATGGAATGTATATATATATAATATATACACATATATATGTATATACAGGATGGAACATATATGTATATAGTTGAGTCACTGTTGTACAAATTATGACACTTATGTAGAAATTATTATAAGGCAACACTGTAAATCAGCTATAAAGTGTGGAAGTGTTAGTTGCTCAGTCATGCCCACCTCTTTGCACCCACATGGACTGTACCCACCAGGCTCCTCTGTCCATGGAATTCTTCAGGCGGAATATTGGAGTAGGTTTTCATTTCCTTCTCCAGGGCATCCTCCTGACCCAGGGATCGAACCCAGATCTTCAGATTGCAGGCAGATTCTTTACTGTCTGAGCCACCAGGGAAGCTCCGATTATACTTCTGTTATTTAAAGCGTCATTAAATGTTTTTAAAAAACAATTATGAGCCTAGAGCCTATTATACAGAATAAAGTAGGTCAGAAAGATAAAAACAAATATCGTATGTTAACGCGTATCTATGGAATCTGGAAAAACGGAACTGGAGAACCTATTTTCAGAGATGGACTGGAGATGCAGACATGGAAGACATACTTGTGGATGCAGCGGGAGGGAGAAGGAGGGGTGACTGGGGAGAGTAGCTGGACATGTATACATTATCAGGTGTAAAACAGACAGCTGGTGAGGAGGTGCTGCGTGGCGCAGGGAGCCCAATCTGGCGCTCTGGGATGACCTAGAGGGGTGGGAAGGGGGAAGGCAGGGGGCTCGGGAGGGAGGGGTGTATGTATAAGGGTGGTTGATTCACATTGTTGTATGGCAGAAACCAGCACAAGATCTTAAAAGCTAAAAAAAAAAAATAAAATAATAATAGTAATAAAAACAAAAATTAGTTAAAAAAAAAACAAATCTTAATTTTTTATTATCTCTGTCAAAAGACTCGCTACAGGTCAGATTCTGGTAAAGCCGTGAGCTCCTTCCCAGGAGCGTTTGCTGGACTTGCAGGCATGGTGCACGAAGGGAAAGTAGCCGCAGAGCGTAAGGACTCGAGCCACCAGCTGACAGAAAGCCACACGCCTGCTGCATTTATGTTTCGTTTCAAGATGCTCCTTCTTGAGGTTCCTGTTAAAATGACACCCCCTCGTGATGTCCCAAAACTTTCAAAGGCTTGGAGGATGAGGACAGACATCAAAGAATCAAGCCAGTTCCACCGGTGAAAGTGTTTAGGCATCACTGGACTCCGGGCAGGCGCTGGACTGCACGCAGGTCACGCTCCTCCATTTGTCTTTGTCTTTCCTACAGGCAGTTCTCCCAAGTGCTTTGATCAGAGTATTTGAATATTGCTAATCATAGAGTTACACCACCGAGCGGCCATTGCTAAGCAGTAATGGTTTGTTTATTCCACTTTTCACAAAACGCTGTGAGACTGATGTTCTAATCCCCTGAAATCACAAGAAACCCAGCTCCAGACGATTTCTTCTAAATCTTACACCATCCAATAGAAGTAGCCTGGACTGCCAGGCAGACATTTATCATACAAGGTCATTACCCATTAACTGCCAGAGTGCCTGCATGTTTTGACTTCCAGTAAATATTCCAAGTATTTTCATTCCAGCCCACTCATTGCTGATGAGTTTCCTTGAAGCTGTCATGAATTCTGTTCCTATATTGTAAGAACAGGACTTTTCTAGAAGTAAACAAAATGTCACGCTGAATCACTGTTTCATTGATTAATATAAAATTATTATTCAAAACACTTTAAAATATTTTTGGTGGTTTAGACATTTTGGTTGCATGTCCAACTCTTGCAGCCCCGACTGTAGCCCACTAGGCTCCTCTGTCCATGGGCTTTCCCAGGCAAGAATACTGGCGTGGGCTGCCATTCCCTTCTCCAAGGGAGCCTCCCGACCCAGGGATCGAACCTGGGTTTTGGGCATTATGCTGCTGCTACTGCTGCTAAGTCGCTTCAGTTGTGTCCGACTCTGTGAGACCTCACAGACGGCAGCCCACCAGGCTCCTCTGTCCCTGGGATTCTCCAGGCAAGAACACTGGAGTGGGTTGCCATTTCCTTCTCCAATGCATGAAAGTGAAAAGTGAAAGTGAAGTCGTTCAATTGTGCCCGACGCTTAGCGACCCCATGGGACTGGAGCCTACCAGGCTCCTCCATCCATGGGAATTTCCAGGCAAGAGTATTGGAGTGGGGTGCCATTGCCTTCTCCATCAGGCATTATAGGCAGATTCTTTACCAGATTCTTTACCAACTGAGCCACCAGGGAATCTGTTGAGTGACTGATACTAACTAACTAATGGAAGCTGAAGAATATTTGGGCCTGATTAGATGGTCCTCGCATTAATGCCTGAAATAGCGGCATGCCTCAGAGGATTGGGTAGAAAAAGCAGGACAGGATGTCCTGACATTTTGTCAATGATTAAACCAAAGAGTGCACAGTTTGGTGTGATTCTGCGCCCCATCTGCCGCCTTGCACACTGAAGGTGACTTCCTCCCAGGGCTCCTGGCCCTGGGCTGTGTTACGAGTCCCTGGACCTCCCTCCCCGACCTTTCAGAGGACATGTGTTTCTTAACTCAGGTGGTTGAGTAGTTGAGCCAGGAAACAGCGTTGAGGACACAGACCGGGATGTCACTCACTGGTCCTAACACTTCAGCTTTACCCAACAATGTGTGCATGAGCCGGAATTTCACACCCTCTTTCGAGAGGAGAAATAACACAAGGCGTTTCTCCTGGGAGCATAAATGTGCCCAGAAAGGGACCCAGGAGAAGGCTGGGCTACAGGCTTCCTCCCTTACCTGTGACCTTGAAATGCTAAGGCAAAGGTAGAGAGAAAAGCAATTTCATCTTTGAAATTACACACCACTGTTCTCATTCATCTTGATAAGCACTTTTAAGGAGCCAAAAAAAAAAAGAAAAAGAGGTAGGAATATTGCTTCTATAAGGGTTATAGAGACCTTCCTTCTACAGAGTCAGTTTAAAGTAAATTTAGATGTTCAAAGATGCATTTGATTTCTATTGTGAGGCCAAATTCGCCACTTTGAAAAGGTTGGGGGAAAAAAAAGAAGAAAAAGACAGGCACAAAAGAAAACAAGTGGGAGAAAATGTATTTAAAAATAAAACTATTTTGTATCCCATGCTTAAAGTAGACATAAAACGAATAGTCCTGAAACGAACTGTGCTCTGAAATGTGCCATCAACCGTCACTGTTCACTGATGTCACAGGCATTTTCATTAATGACTTAAAATTGTTCAAATGATTCCCCTGGAAATGCTACATTGATTAGCAAATGTTATCAAATTTTGGTAATAATAGGTTAAATAAAGGGATTTGACAATGTGACAATAATATTAGAACATCAAATAGTTTCCTCATTAGAAAATAATAAGCAGATATATTCTGATTATGAATTTATTTAGACATAAATCTAGCTAGCTAATTTTTCTTATAATTCCAGTTGTGTTAATTTAGTGTGTGTATCTGTGTGTGTGTGTGTGTGTGGCCTTTGCCTTGAGAATAACCTCCATTGGCTCACTAGTGTAATTATCAGCATTTGGAGCCCACCTAGCTAGGGTTTCTCTCAATGTTCCCAAAATAACCCAATGTCTAACCCCAAACCCTCCCTTTTCCCCAGAGTCTAGCATGTCTCCATTGTGATAGGAAAAGGATGCTCCTCTTTGGAGCCCAACACTTGACAATAGCCTCCCCCTGTTAGCATGAGTGCTTCTTGAGAAAAAAGCCGAGTTGTGGTTTTCAACCCAAGAGGAAGCTGTTTCAGGCAGAAGCAAAGAGCAAAGGCACCAGGGTTCAGTCAGGAGATGGAGCGTCTCAGGAGTGTCTGCAAGAGTGAGCTGTGCCGCATTAGAAGTTGCTGGAAGAGCCCGGGACTCACACTGAGCCCGGAGAAGGGCCAGGCCCTCCACGGCTTCTAAGAAGAAGACAACCAGGGCTGTATTAAGACATTCTGGGTGGTTAGCAGGTAGAAAGCAGAAAGTGCCTTCCAAAGCCACCCTTTCCTTTCCTGAAGGCCCCTCAGGACTACTAGAAGCAGCTATGGCGTCTGACCTGCTGCGATCAACAGTCACTCAGCACCCTGAGTGGTTCCTCCCCAGAATCTGCACCCTCTCCTTCCAGCACCAGTGCCTCTGATGCATTACGGGATCAGGGACATGCCCTGTGGTGGATGAGAGTGAGAAGAGAGACAGAAAACAGCACTCCTAACAAGTTCTAGAATCCTCCACCCCCTGTAGAAGACCAGGGCGTGGGTCTTCTCCCAGCGAGGCTGTCTGCTCTTCTCCCCCTCCTGCCTGCAGCCTCGGTGGCCAGCCTCTCTCTGCCTCATCGTGTCCAGGGCAAGTCTGCACACGTCAGCTTGCTGTCCTTCCACAGAAGGCTCTCAGGCCACGGGCAGGAGAGCGGAAGGGCGGTCACGGAACCCAAAGCCTGGCTGACCGCATTTCAGAAACATAGGAATCTGGGAGAGCAGCTCCTCCGTTTCAGGGGTGCTCAGTGTCCCCTGACCTCTCCCCTCCAGACAGCATCCTCAGGTGCATGGAGAACATGCAGTGTCATGCTTACATGTCCCTACAGGGACCCTTCCTCCACCAGACCAGGCTTTGAGGCTTGGGGCAAACTACAAACCTCTTTGCACTCTCTCCTTACTTTTGCATAACAGGGATCACACAATACATACAACCTGAGGTCCTATATGTGTGAAATACTTGGGATTATGTGGGATGAAGGTTCACACTAAGAGCATCCTTGTTTTCCTTGTAGTGATACACAATCCTGGAGAAAAATCCTCTTGGTTTCATCTTCTCACACTTAGAGCTTCCATTGTGATGGTAGAGTGCTGGTGGTGACAGTAATGCGAATACTGTCAGAGGATGAAGCACGACTGCGGTAGTGAACTCACGCACATTATCAGCGGCTCCTGACTCTAAAGTAGCCTAGGAGACAACCACCTTTAGATACTGTGGTGCTGGAGAAGGCTCTTGAGAGTCCCATGGATTGCAAGGAGATCAAACCAGTCCATCCTAAGAGAAATCAACCTTGAATATTCACTGGAAGGACTGATGCTGAAGCTGAAGCCCTAGTCCTGTAGCCACCTGATGTGAAGAGCTGACTCATTGGAAAAGACCCTGATGCTGGGAAAGACTGTGGGCAGGAGGAGATGGGGATGGCAGAGGATGAGATGGATAGTATCACCAACTCAATGCACATGAATCTGAGCAAACGCCAAGAGATCGTGAAGGGCAGGGGAGCCTGGTGTGCTGCAGTCCACAGGGTCGCAAAGAGTCAGACGGGACTTAGTGACTTAACAACAACAAACTCTCAACTTTCTGCCTCCTTGTCAGGTGACATTTATTAAGCTGACATTTATTAAACTGTGAGAGAGTGCATATGTGATGTCCTTATATACATACATTCATTCAGTCTAGACTTTATGCATTCAATCCTTAAAAATATTAACATGATTTTAATCAGCTAATTTACTCAGTCCTTTCTTGTCTGCTTAAGGGACATGGGATTTGAACTGAGAGGGACAACATTTACTGGGATTCATCTAGGAACATTGATATTCTTAAGAAACCCAATGGGGTGGAATTAAGTACCAGCTTCCAGGAGGATACCGTTGATGCAATAACTGAACAGTGTAGCCTTCAGCCACTTCCCAGCCTACTCTGGAAATTCCCCGGGTGCTCTGTCTGAGATTAGTTTTGGCACCTCCAAATTTCCATGAATATCTCCCCACAGGCAAAAAGGATGAGTGCTGTTTATTACTGAGCAAGAAGTTATTTTACCTTTTCAAAAGGCATGGAACCACCCTCTCCTTTAAAATAACTGAAAACCCTTTCCTGGATCTCCAGATTTGCGTGGTTTACCAGATGGCAGACATCCACTAATGAGTAATTCATTTCTCAAGTAAGAGTCTCAAATGTTGAAAGCAGATTCGCTCACTCCTAGAATCCAGAAGCTGGTGAGACAAGCTCTTCATCAGGTAAATTGAGAGATAATCTCTACTGTAGATTGAATTTGAGAGGCTTGAGAAAAATGCTGACTTCTTGGGTATTGGGTGTTATGAGGAGACTTCCCTGGTGGCTCAGATGGTAAAGCGTCTGCCTACAATGTGAGAGACCCAGGTTCAATCCCTGGGTTGGGAGGATCCCCTGGAGAAGGAAATGGCAACCCGCTGCAGTATTCTTGCCTGGAAAATCCCATGGACAGAGGAGCCTTGTGGTCTACAGTCCATGGGGTGCAAAGAGTCGGACACAACTGAGCGACTTCACTTTCACTTTCACTAAAGTATGTTCAATACTCTAAGAGAAATTGTCAGTAATATTTAAAAAGTAAGCCTTCCACTTAAAGTACTTAAACATTAGTGCATCTTGGTGAATGATTAAAGTACAAAGGTAGTGAGCACTTGATTTCATAAGAAAAAAAAAAACAAAACGTGAGTGTACAAAATGGAGAAAACAGGATTATTACTAAAGATTTGCTCTTATGTTGTATTTCTATGCCAACAACGCAAGACCTTCACTCATGGCAGAGCTTAATTGTGACAATGACACAGAAGTGGCTTTTTGAATGGGGTGTCCCAGTGGATGGGAACAAACTTGTCCATGCAGACCAGATGTGGGAGGCATGTGATATAAATAATAGGTACAAGCTCATGGAATTGGAGCACAGTGGCTGAGTGTCACAAATGGTCTCCTGGAAGACAAGGGACAAATGAGAGAGAGTCCAAGACAGACTCTTAGACTGCTTAAAAATCATCTGTTATCTGTTGGAGAAGATGGACAGAATATCCTAAAGCCCAGATCCTGTCCTGGACCTAATAGTTTGTCTAAATTTCCTAAAAGTTTTAGCATCCAGCCACAGTTGTTCTGCTTTGTGGTTGGTAAAGTCTGAGACTCTGAGGTTCTTAAGTCAACTCAGGTGACTGTTACAAAATACTACAGACTCAGTGGCTTGAAGAACAGATAGTGGTTTCTCCCAGGTCTGGAGGCTGGATGTCCACACGGAGGTGCTGGCTGAGTTTGTTCCCGGTAAGGCTTGCTTATTGGTTGGCAATTGCCTACCTTCTCACTGTGTCCTCAGGTGGTCTTGTGGGTTCAAGAGAGAGACAGATAGATAGAAGCTCCAGTGTCTTCCTTTCATAGGAGGACACTAATCCCATCATGGGCTCCATCATTGTAACTTCACTAAATCTAATTACCTCCCAAGACTCCCATCCAGATACCATCACAGGGGGCTAGGGCTTCAATACTGGGATTCAGGGGAGACACCAACATTCAGTCCATACACTGACCCATGGGATGGGGGTGCAACAGCAGACACTGACTGTAGTGAAAGGAATCCGCCCACTTATGTCACGTGACCTGTCAAACTGTTGTTGGAGGTGTCCGTGGTGGGAAAACAGGTTTTGTAAAGAATGCAACGTGTCGGAGTCTAAAAATCACAATGCAGGGGGACCGTGGGATCTGAAGCCAGGCCATGACATTTGCAGCAGAAAATACATGCTTCTTTTCAACACAGTTGGTAGGCTCCTGGGTCCTATAAAGAAAGCTGAGCACTGAAGAATTGATGCTTTTGAGCTGTGGTGTTGGAGAAGACTCTTGAGAGTCCCTTGGACTGCAAGGAGATCCAACCAGTCCATCCTAAAGGAGATCAGTCCTGGGTGTTCTTTGGAAGGACTGATGTTGAAGCTTAAACTCCAATACTTTGGCCACCTGATGCGAAGAGCTGACTCATTTGAAGAGACCCTGATTCTGGGAAAGACTGAAGGCAGGAGGAGAAGCGGACGACAGAGGATGAGAAGGTTGGGTGGCATCACCGACTCAATGGACATGAGTTTGAGCAAACTCCAGAAGTTGGTGATGAACAGGGAGGCCTGGCGTGCTGCAGTCCATGCAGTCACACAGAGTCGGACATGACTGAGTGGCTGAACTAAACTGAGCTGGGCCCTGGCAGTGATGGATGCCTGGCCTGTGCCAGCAAGTGACCATGCACCTAGAATTTTCCATCATGAACTGAGTACTATCAGGCCCATCAAGGACTCAGGTCAGGCAGACCCAGAAAAGCTATCCAATGATGGAAGCGGTGAGTCTGATACAATGTGTGCAGGACCAAAGGGCACACGCAGGTCCCCAGCCCACGGTGACCCTCAGCACCTTTGTGCCAGCCACTTCCCCAGCTCAGGCTGACAGCCCCATGGGAGATGCTATGACCAACTCAAAAAGGAGGGGAAACTCTGCACTTAGCTCATGGATAAGTTCATGTGAAAGCTACTCAGTAGTGTTCGACTCTTTGCAACCCCAAGAACTATACAGTCCATGGAATTCTCCAGGACAGAATACTAAAGTGAGCAGATTTTCCCTTCTCCAGGGTGTCTTCCTAGCCCAGGGATTAAACCCAGGTCTCCCGCATTCTAGGTGTATTTTTTACCAGCTGAGCCACAAGGGAAGCCCCAAAATAGCCTATCCCACCTCCAGCAGATCTTTCTGATCCAGGGGTTGAACCAGGGTCTCCTGCATTGCAGGCAGATTCTTTACCAACTGAGCTATGAGGGAAGCTCCAAGTTCATGAATCCTAGTTAAAAATAAACAGTTGTCACACTCCATACTCATTCAAGTGTGGTTTTCAGAAAGAATAGCAAGGGAAGTTACTGCAATAGGATAAGCTTCAGGGATGCACTCTGTCATCTCCCACCTGTGGAAATGGAAAGTGCACGAGAGAATATATGTAAATGCATGGGCAGCGGCCACTGGTCTGGCCAACTGGTCATCACCTAGAAGAAGTTGAATGGTTGGAAGGTCAGGGATAGAAGTCAGCGGCAGACGCTTGGGGATGAGTATATCGGAGTGGCCATCAAGTGTGAAGATCTGTGTGTTACACTTCAGTTTCCATCAGAAGACATGCACCAGGGAAGAGACAGGAAAGTGACAGTGACTGGCTCTGCGGTCATCAACTCTCCTCATGCTGACACGATGGACACATGAAGCAGTGCTGTGGTTGCACGGGTGGGGCTCGTGTGTGTGCCAACAGCACGGACTCTGGAAACCACTGACAGCAATCGCATAGGCGTCTATAAGGCTGCAAGACAAACCAAGCTGTTCCATATTTCACTCAGGTGTGGTCTGTGGTGCATGATTATAATGTTATAAATATACATGGATTATGATGTTAACATACTATAGTATGCCATCTCTGTTACGATACGTTCTACATGGCCAACCTTCCAACAGGGCACTTTTGAGTCTTTCTGCACAAAGCAGCACACGTACAAATGAAGCGGTTCATCAAACTCATTGTGTAGCCCAGAAAGTTCTTTTTGAATAAAAATGCTGCAATTAATTGCAATCTGTTTTCATTTCCCTCTATTTTGGGAACACGTGTGTGTGTGTGTGTGTGTGTGTGTGTGTGTGAATGTGTGTGTTAGTCATTCAGTCGTATCTGACTCTTTGCAAGCCCATGGACTGCAGCACGCCAGGCTTCCCTGTCCTTTATTATCTCCCGGAGTTTGCTCAGAATCGTGTCCATTGAGTCAGTGATGCCATCCGACCATCTCATCCTCTGCTGTTCCCTTCTCCTTTTGCCTTTGATGGACAACTGTTGCCATAACTATGATTTATGAAGGAAACAAACTACCTTCGATCCCCCCAATCTGTGTTTACCTTCCGACCAAGGAGCTGATCCCAGTTAACAGACAGAAGAACATTTTCTCCGCGTCTGCCCCGTCCCTTCCCTTTTAAAATTAAATCAGAACAAACATATCTTTACTTGTGTCTGTTCATCATCCCCTTGCTCTGATGACTAGGTTTCAAATGTAACATTCAGACACTGCATTTTCCACAGGAACCTGATCCCTTCTGATTTTATTGCAAACCAGGGAGTTGGGGGCCACAAAACCCTCCTTTCACGGACAGGAAGAGTTTTCACCTGGAAAAATAAACTGACAAAGACAACATTTACATATTGCTGATGATCTAGAGCCCTTGGAGGAAACCCTATAGGGCCTTTAGTCAATGGTGCATTTTAAACGATGGAAATGCTGGGATGTATGGTAACACTTAATTTGTCTGTTTCCTGTGAGTTCCTCAGAGAGTGGTGCCCATGTGACCACCTGACCACCCCCGCTGTCCTGAAACAACAAGAGAAAACGAGAACCATTTCTCTGGCTGTAGCTCCTTAAAGCACTGGTCTTTTCTGTGGCTTCATCCTTCCTAAAAACGCCATGGAACGATTTGTCCTCCTGAACAAAACTCCACAAATCTGGTAACTTCCCTTGTCTAGTGTGTGAAAACGTGAATCCAGGAGGAGATACACACAGTGGAAACTCTCCATGGGAGACAGATCACCCTGAGCTGAACTTGGAGGAGCTAAATGTAGGCTTGATCATTCTACCAGGGATTAGGTCTTTGGAAACCATTCTTGTCTTCTAATTTTTTTTTTTTTTTGCCAAATCCAGTCAATTGTGTATGAAATTAACCCCTCACCTTCATCAGAATAGGGTCCGGTTTGGCTGGAGTCTGGGACTGGGGATGAAACCAGGGTGCCTTAGGAGTGGGATGAGGGAGTCATGAATGTCCCAGATAAATGGAAGATGAGAGCTTTGTCTGCTGACTTCTCTACCCCATCCTTAAATTCTTACTCCTTTGGTTGTGCCTGATAAGAAAGATCACTTCTGGGACAATGCCATGGCCCCTTTGGAGCTAACATGACTTGGTGCCCCAGTGGTAAAGAATCTGCCTGCCAATGCAGGAGACACAAGTTCAATCCCTGGTCAGGAAGATCCCCTGGAGGAGGAAATGGCAACTCACTCCAGTATTCCTTCCTGGGAAATCCCATGGACAGAGGAGTCTGGTGGGCTACAGTCCATAGGGTCACAAAGATTCAGACATGACTGAGCACTCAAGACCTTTCTAAGAGGGCTCTGTAAAATTTCACCCTACCAGATGGAATATACTGAGCTGGCCCATGAAGCAGACATGAGTTCCTGGGATTCTGCAAAGCTTCTTTGAGCCAGAATGCTCGGAGAAGGTAGAAGAGGACTTTTCCTGGTAAAGTCACTAAAAACATCACAGTCTTTGACTATTCCTTTAATAATAGTGGTTGCACATCCTCCTTCAGGAAGTCCTCCTAGACTGAGTGAATTTCTGTTGCATGAAGCCTAGATTTGTTGTTGGGCTGACTCAGAGGTTCAGAGGAGAAGGGATGCCCAGGTGCCCTGTGACTCAGTGGGCCCATGCTGTTCCTCTCTGGCATGTCAGGTCAGCGTATGGTGTCACTTTGGGACCACTCATGACCCTAATAAGGACCAACCCAGCCTTGGAGAACACGCACCCCTCCCCCAAGCCTCTGGAAGACTTCAGAGCTCACATCAAAAGCTCGGGTTAAACCTGAGTCTTGCTAAAGCAGCAACAAAAGTTCTCTTTAACCCTTGATCAGTGAAGCTCACCTGTAGGAAACGTTACACCCTTTTCATTAACCCGATGCGTTGTCTTCTTAGTATAAACTAGAGACATCTTCTTTCAAGCCTGCAGCCGCTGACACCCCTGGGAGCACTGGGGAGCACCCTGAGCACTCTCTGACTCTGCCCATTAGAGGTTCCCCTACCCCCAGTCCCAAAACTTCAAGCATGCTTTCCTCTTGATACACATGTGGCTGATTTATTGAAATGAGCAAAAGTTCACATGTTGGCAGGGGAGTCCTGGACACAGACGTGTACAGTAAAACGCATTAGATGTTTTCAAATAAAGACCTTGCCTTAAATTAGCAAGTGATTGGATTACTGTGACAGGTTGGCAAAACAAATCATCAGTCAGTGGTTGTCACAACCCCTCTAGAAACATCTTGCTGGGGTCAAGCCAAGATGCTCCCCCACAAGTGTGGGGGAGGGGTAGCAGCAACTAGGGAATGAAAACCAGCGAGGCTGTGTTTTTGTGGCTCTCTTTTAAAGATATCGGTGGAGCCCGGACTCACTTCATTTTAAAGTACCTGTTGGAAACAGATATTTTATTTTTGACCTGCTGTCAGCCAGCACAAAGTACTGTGCTCTCCTCAGCTCCTTCTTGCCTTCTTCCTTTCTGAAAAATCTAAGCCCGGAGCAGTTTCTAAAGAACAAGGATCTACCCTTGAGATGGTAATCATTGCCTTTTCTTACGTAAAAGAAAATTCATTTTATTAACAAATACATTTGTTGTATTTTATTGTCATCTATTCAACGGAGAAGGCAATAGCAACCCACTCCAGTACTCTTGCCTGGAAAATCCCATGGATGGAGGAGCCTGGTAGGCTGCAGTCCATGGGGTCACTAAGAGTCCAGGCATGACTGAGCATCTTCACTTTCACTTTTCACTTTCATGCATTGGAGAAGGAAATGGCAACCCACTCCAGTAGTCTTGCCTGGAGAATCCCAGGGATGGAAGAGCCTGGTGGGCTGCCGTCTACCGGGTCTCACAGAGTCAGACACGACTGAAGCGACTTAGCAGCAGCAGCAGCATTCAACAGGAAGGTCTCAAAATTTTCAATTGGGCCTCAGCATATGAAAGTCACTTGGATTCTTTTTAATTGGCAAGTCACTGGAACAATAATTAATCTATTTGAAGGACTTAAATAAGTAAGTCCTTCAAATAGATTAAGCTTTATTGGGTTCCCACATGGCTCAGTGGTAAAGAATCCCCTTGCCAATGCAGGAGAGGCAGAAGACTCAGGTTCAATCCCCGGGTCAGGAAAATCCACCGGAGGAGGAAATGGCAATCCACTCCAGTATTCTTGCCTGGGAAATCCCATGGACAGAGGAGCCTGGTGGGCTGCAGTCCATGGGGTTACAAAGAGTCAGATATGACTAAATACACAAGTATTTATTAATAGTATAAATCGTATGTGGCTGCTCTTTCTATGCTCTCTTTCCTCATCACTTTCATATTCAGTGTGTCTGACTACATCATCTTTTTCTGACCTTAAGTGGTAGGTAAAGTTATTTGTGGATGGCAACAGAAAAGAAAATATGGTGTGCTTTTTAAGTGCCTGGGGAATGTTACCATGCCTTGTCTTTAGGGATCTATGGTTTCCTCTCTCTGCACTGCTATGGCTTCCAGGCTTACTGCCTCATCACACCAGGACTCTGGGTGTAGAGGGTGCACAGCACACACTCACTGAACAGATGAACACATGCAACTGAAGTGGGCCAACAGGCAGCCCGCCCCAGAGACCCACGGGAGGAGCTGCACACAGGTCAAGTGCGGCGTGAGGAGCTCAATCCAGAGGCTGCTTCCGGCCCAGTGTTGTGGGACTGTCACCCTGCCCCCAAAGGAGATGGTTCACTGAGTACCAGCTGCTCCAAATCTCAGGGTCTCTGACACTCCAGAATGGCCGGGAAGTAGAGAGGATGCTAGGGACAGGCAGTCCCCCTCATGACCCCATGATGTAGATTTCAAAGAGAGGAAGAGGTGCCCCCACTTTCTGGGAGATTAGCACGTCCTACGGACCTGCTAAAGTTATGACCAATCTAGACAGCATATTAAAAAGCAGAGATATTACTTTGACAACAAAGTTCTGTCTAGTCAAAGCTATGGTTTTTTCAGTGGCTGTGTATGGATGTGAGAGTTGGACTATAAAGAAAGCTGAGTACCTAAGAATTGATGCTTTTTAACTGTGGTGTTGGAGAAGACTCTTGAGAGTCCCTTGGACTGCAATGAGATCCAACCAGTCCATTCTGAAGGAGATCAGTCCTGAATATTCATTGGAAGGACTGATGCTGAAGCTGAAACTCCAATCCTTTGGCCACCTGATGAGAAGAACTGACTCATTTGAAAAGACTCTGATGCTGGGAAAGATTGAAGGCAGGAGGAGAAGGGGACGACAGAGGATGAGATGGTTGGATGCCACCACTGACTCAATGGACATGAGTTTGAGTAAACTTCTGGAGTTGGTGATAGACGGGGAGGCCTGGTGTGCTGTAGTCCATGGGGTCACACAGGGTCAAACATGACTGAGAGACTAAACTGAAAACTTGTCCCTGCATTTCCAGGGACGGGACACTCACAAGGGGTTCTGAACAGCACAGGGGGACCCAGCATGAGCCCTGTGACATCCAGATGGAGCTGCTTCCAAGAGAGATCAGAATGGTAGACGAACTCCTTTACATATTTTGTATGTGAGCTTTCTGTACTATTGTGCAATACGTAGCTTTCGGTAGTTTTTAAATTCAGGCATTTGTGTGTGCATTAGTCACTCGGTCGTGTCTGGCTCTTTGAAACCCCATGGACTGTAACCTGCCAAGAACACTGGCCTTTCCCTTCTTCAGGTGATCTTTCCGACCCAGGGATCAAACCTGGGTCTCCTGCACTGCAGGCAGATTCATTACCATCTGAGCCACCAAGGAAGCCTTCATTTGATGATTAAATCAGGGTCCATTTTCTGGAAAAAAACTGATGATTTTAGGAAGTTGTCATCACACGGAAGCTCCTTAGAAACCTCACTTTCCCCTCCACACACACGTCCACACAGTTTATCACAACATAGATGATTAAGTTACAGTAACAATGCAAAACATTGCAGAAATGCAGACGGCTCCCCAGCACCCACAAGGCCCTTTGTTGTTCAGTCACAGCCAGGTGTCTCAGCCCTGCCCCGACCCACTCAGGGCCTCTGGTCACATGCTGTTGCCCCAGGCCAGACTGACCCTCCAGTCCCATCATTCAGGTTAATGAGCAACAAGTTAGTAATGAAGAGACTCAGGACCAGGTTTAGGTCCTCTGAACAGAGTGTCAAGTGCAAGGGTTACTTTTTAATGATCTCTGACTGTCATGGTTTGTTTCTCAAACTCAACTTTCATCCTCAGCTGGACTTCATGAGTCACAGGGGCTGCAAATTATGCTCTTTCTGTAAAGCACCTGCTTCCAAAATTCCCTCCCTTCCCCTCACTTTCAGTTCCTTGAAATTAATGAGATAATCATTTAACGTTAATCCATTAATGTTGCTATTCAGACGCTAAGTCATGTCTGACTCTTTGCGACCCCATGGACTGCAACATGCCAAGCTTTCCTGTCCTTCAATATCTCCTGGAGGTTGTTTCAAACTCATGTCCATTGAGTCAGTGATGCTGTCTAACCATCTCATTCTCTGTCTCCCTCTTCTCCTCCCACCCTCAGTCTTTCCCAGCATCAGGGTCTTTTCCAATGAGTTGGCTCTTTGCATCAGGTAGACAAAGTATTGGAGCTTCAGCTTCAGCATCAGTCCTTGCAATGAATATTCAAGGTTGATTTCCTTTAGGATTGACTGTTTTGATCTTCTTGCTGTCCAGAGGTCATGTATTAATGCTTAACTTTAAACACCAAAAAATTAATTACTTGTAGGAAAGAATAGCATTTAGCATTAATTATGAATGTGAAAAATGCATAGGCTACTTTCTTGACTCACACTCTAAGTTTTGCATAAAGTACCTTCTCATTCTCCTGAGTTTTCTCATTGGTGTCCCTGTTGAAAAGGAAAAGATGTCTTTGCTGCATACTTTGTAGGGAGTGTACCATAGTCCATCCACACCCTGAAATACAAATGCTGATATAGCTTTCCAAATCATCTCTGTCATATATTTGTACCTTTGACACAGAAGACCCCCACTGACCCCAGAACAGGAGCTGAGAACCAAAAACTGACCAAAATGAACTGACCAACAACCCAAAACACGAGTTGAGGACTGCCCAGAACCATGCCCTTGGCTCAGATAGACACAGAAGGCAAAAATTCTAGGATGTCACATTTATGAGGAATCTAAAAGAAAGACACAAATTAACGTATTTACAAAACAGAAATAGACCTATACACATAGAAAGCGAACTTGTGGTTACCAAGGGGAAAGAGAAGAAAAGGGATAAATAAGGATACATGCTCCTGTAATAAATAAATACATGCTGCTGTATACAAAATAAATAACCAACAAGGTCCTACTGTACAGCACAGGGAGCTATACTCAGTACTTTGTAATATGCTATAAGGGAAAATGATGTGAAAAGCTATCTATATCTATGTCTATGTCTATATCTACTGGGGCTTCCCTGGTGGCTCAGATGGTAAAGAATTCACCCGCAAGGCATGAAACCCAGGTTAGACCCCTGAATGGGGAAGATCCCCTGGAGAAGGGAATGGCCACCCACTCCAGTATCCTTACCTGTAGATTTCCATGGACAGAGACACCTGGCAGGCTATAGTCCATGGGGTTGTAAAGAGTCGACGTGACTGAGTGACTAATACATATCTATAACTAAATCTCTGTGCTGTACACCTGAAGCTAACAGGATGTTGTAAATCAACTTTGCTTCAATAATTTTTCTTCCCATGTGACGAGAACTCAGAACCTATACTCTGAACAATTCCCAACTCACTTTTAAGAGCGTGGTCCATGCATATGTATTAAAGCAAGTCTTATCCTTCAGGTGTCATCCCTCTTTGTACGCAGCAAAGATTCAAACACCATGTTCATGCTGTCTGGTTAAAGCCATGGTTGGGAGGAGCTATAGCCCCAGGACTAAATGGCTGGAGCCTAGAGACGAGCTTTACACATGTCACTGTTCAGAGTGAAAGCCAGTGCATGTAGCTCTTAGGCGACTTTCTCATTGTAATACATTTCACATCTTAGAGTTCTTCACTAATATTTTATGGGTCAACTTCCATGCCAAACTTTTACTCAGGAGTATCACTTCAATTCAGTTCAGTTTCTCAGTCATGCTTGACTCTGTGCAAGCCTGTGGATTGCAACATGCTAGGCTTCCCTGCAACACACCATCCAGCCGTCCCATTCTCCAGTGCCCCCTTCTTCTCCCGCCTTCAATCCCTCCCAGCATCAGGGTCTTCTCCAATGAGCCAGTTCTTCACATCAGGTGGCCAAAGTATTGGAGTTTCAGCTTCAGCGTCAGTCCTTCCAGTAAGTATTCAGGACTGACTCCCTTTAGGATTTACTGGTTGGATCTCCTTGAAGTCTATGGGACTCTCAAACTCTTCAACACCACAGTTCAAAAGCATCAGTTCTTCCGTGCTCAGTTTTTGTTATGGTCCAACTCTCACATCCATACACGACTTTTGGAAACACTGTAACTTTGACTAGACCGATTTTGTTGGCAAAGTAATGTCTCTGCTTTTGAATATGCTGTCTAGGTTGGTCATAGCTTTTCTTCCAAGGAGAAAGTGTCTTTTAATTTCATGGCTGCAGTCACCACCTGCAGTGATTTTGGAGTCCAAGAAATAGTTTGCATCAAATAGATTACAAAGAAAATACCAGGCTTACTGAAATTGTTTCTTTCTGCAGAGACCCGGGACATAGTACTCCAGACCAACCTGTGATCCCACTGGGGCCAAACTGGAAACTCAGGTCAATCTTCCCCTCTGCTCAGTGGCAGGCGGTGCACCTGCTCCCTCCTCCAGATCAGCAGGAAGCCTGCAGGAGCTGGGAGCTGCTGGGACCTTGGACTCAGAGCTGCAGGTCAAAGACGGACGGGACCAATGCACCCCTTCTGCCAGCCCTCCAACAAAGTGGGAGGTGCCCATGAAGGCCCCAGGGCCCTGTGTGTTGTGATGCTGTGTCCACACAGCCTGGAGGAGGGGAGGCCATTAAGTGCTTCTTCTCAAGCCACCTCCAGAAAGGAGGTGAGTCGCTTCTACAAATAAGCACAAGAAACTGATGGGAGAAAGTAGAAGAGAGGGAAGGGGGTAGGAACACTTTGTCTTCACAACCCTCCGCAGGAGCCTGGTTCTAGCTGAGCCCTCTAGACCCAGTGCAAACAATGAGCTTTGCTTCTTGCTTTGCTTGTTTTCCTCTTTCTTAAATGGAATTTTGAAGCAGAAGGACCAGCCTGGCCTCAGCTACGGGAGCCTTTGGACACAGGTGTGACTTCTGGAGGCCCCCAGGTATGAATTAGCAATTATCAGGCCTGTGGCTCTGAAGAGAAACCCAGGGCTGAGCTGAGGACAGGGCCTCCCTACCAAGATGACTGCAGTCCCTCTGGGATGTCTAGGTCAGTCTCTGCAAAGCTTGCAGGTGAGTGAGGTACATTTGAATGGATTTGCAGCTGGTGAGAAGCTGCTCTTCAGTGGGCGGTCATACCTCCCTTCTCTGATCTCTTGCAGTGTATCTCAGGGTCTGACCCACAAGGCAATATCCCTGTGACCCTCCCACAGCCCTGCTGTGGGTCTGTATCCTCTTCCCCAGAATTCACCCCCGTGTGGTGGTGTTAGAAAGCGGGGCCTTTGGGAGGCAATTATGCTTTCGTGTGCCCATGCATGCCTCCTCAGTCATGTCTGACTCTTTGCAGCCCTATGGCCTGTAGCCCACCAGACTCCTCAGTCCATGGAATTCTCCAGGCAAGAATACTGGAGTGGGCTGCCATTTCCTCCCTCCATTAAATCTTCTAGACTCTCGGATCGAACCCACGTCTCTTATATCTCCTGCACTGGAAGGCGCATTCTTTACCACTAGTTCCCTGCGATGCAAAAGGCCAACCATCATCATCTTCCTCCTCCTACAGCTGTTCCTCTGATCATGTTTGGATGATGTCATGAGGATGGGACTCCCTTGAGGGGATTAGTGCCCCCATGAGAAGAGGAAGTGAGGTCAGGACCCTGTAAGGACACAGCTAGTGGTGGCTGTCTGTAAACCAGATCTAGGGTTCTCCTCAAGCCACCAGAATCACCCAGCACCTTGACCTTGGACAGCCTCCTGAACTGTGTGAAATGAATGTCTATTCTGTGGCATTTTGCTATAGTACCTTGAGGTTTTACAATTTCTCGTGGTTTATCATTCTAATCTGTCATTAAAAGCAAGTGGATAAAGCTTTGTAACTTTGCAACCTGAAAACAGACCGCCCAGCCACCGGGCTTGGGAGGGTGCTGATAAGCCAGGTGCAAACCTGACTTCCTCCTTAGGAGAAATCTTCTTTCCTGGGCTGAGGGAGCCCCAGCCAATCCAGAGTTGTTCTGATAAAGCCCACAGGGTTTAATTTCATCTTTAATCCTTGCCAGAAGTATTTTGTTTCATTTTGATTTGGAGGATAAAAATGGTTTAAAAACTCATTTTAATTTCACAGCTTTGCTGGGATAAGAATGTACTTGAAACACAAAGGGCAACTTCACTTCAAATAAACCACCGTACCTGGCTCTGCAACTCTTGCCAGAGCACCAGTGGGTGAATGCGGCCACCTTGCTCCCTCAGAGGTTCCGTCCATGCCCGAAGTCATCAAGGAGGAGATGCCCCACCTCCGCCGTGGCCAGAGACATCAAGGGCAGGTGGAGATGCGGGCAGGCATACACACTCAGACGAGGTGCTGCTGGGAAACCTTCCGCTCCTGCAAAGCTCACAGGAGAAACAGCCCCAGGATAGCAGACCGAATAAGCCAGCTCTGCAAGGGGAGTGATGGGCTAAAAAGCTTGGCTGGAGAGGGTTCTAAGTGCTCTCCACAGAGATGACTCTCCAAGTGAGGTCACTTAGAGAGCATTTTCCCACCCCAGCTATAGCCTAGGGCTCAGATATCCAAAGCAGATGCTAAAGCCCCGTATGAAATGCACAGACACACATGAGAAGTCAAAGTAAGCGGAAAGGTGCCCCGCTTCAAAACTGCTCGTATTTTTTTTTTTAATCTTTGTTTCATGCATATGTTGTCTGTGTTGGAATGAAACGCAAATTTATATCAAATTCAGTACTAAATTATAGACCTATTTATTTCAAGTTTAGTATAGAGATTATGTAGAATTTTGTAACTAAAGTCGCTGGAGAACCACTTGAAAGGGTGCAGTGATAACAGACCAATTACAACAGGAAATGCCTGGAGCCTTCAAAGGGGAGATGAGAAGAGAGCCTAAGGAGGATTGAGGAAGTGAGTGCGGGAAGAACTGCCCAGAAAGGGTGGGCAGGGTCTGTCAACCCAGAGGATGTGAAGGATGAGGGACAGAGCAGGAGATTATTAACAGGTGGGGAGCTGGTTTATTAGGGATGCATGATGTTTCAAATGAAAAGTTGTTCTTTTTAAACTGACAGCGCATTTCATAATACTTTAAGCTTTTTATTTCTTCCGACAAGACAGATTCCTAGCCTGCGCTTCCCTTCAATGGTGATGGTCACGAAAGTAACACCAACCTTTGCATGATAACCATTCTGGAATTTTAACACTGAACACATTTTCTTTTTTGCGACTTCACCTTCAAATAATGCCTTGTTTGTACACGGATATTGTTCCATTTTTATGCATGGGGAAACTGAGGGTAAAGTGAAAGTGAAAGTCACTCAGTCGTGGCCGACTATATAATCCATGGAATTCTCCAGACCAGAATACCGGAGTGGACAGCCTTTCCCTTCTCCAGGGCATCTTCCCAACCCGGGGATCGAACCCAGGCCTCCGGCATTGTAGGTGGATCCTTTACCTGCTGAGCCACAAAGTCAAGCCCAAGAACACTGGAGTGGGTAGCCTATCACCTCTCCAGCAGATTTCCCCAACCCAGGAGTGGAACCGGGGTCTCCTGCATTGCAGGCAGATTCTTTACCAACTGAGCTATATAGGGAAGCCCATTTTTATGCCTGGGAAAATTGAGGGACAAAGAAAGAATATTATATATTATGATTCATGCAAGGACTTTGCCCTAAAACTGATCTAGGAGCCACAATTTCTAGTTCCCAACAAAATAAATACATTTTCACAACATATTCTAAAATAATGTGTGTGGGGCTCAAATACACAGAGCCTGGCCATAGAAGTCTAGCCTTAGCAGTCTATTGCTAATGAAATGGGTAGCTCTTCTAAAGAAATGTTCAACAAGTGAACATCTAGAGTTATTTCTCTCTGATCTACTCTCATGAGTCTTTTTTTTCCCCACTTTTTCTACATTTGACCCACTTCTGTCTTATCATTAAAAAAAATTACAGATGTGTAATTAAGCAGTCTCATTCCTGACACTTTGGGGAAAACCTTGCAGTAGCCTATTAATTCTAAAAAAACACATGCGAGAAACTCTCCAATCCCTCCATATTTGGGTATTGCCACAGTCAACTTGATTCTTGAAAAGTGTTAGTTGCTCGGTAATGACCAAATCTCTGTGACCCCATGGACTGTAGCCTGCCAGGTTGCTCTGTCCATGGAATTCTCAGGCAAGGATATTAGAGCGGGTTGCCATTTCCTTCTCCAGGGGATCTTCCCCACCCAGGGATCGAACCCAGGTCTCCTGCTTTGCAGGCAGATTCTTTACCATCTGAGCCACGGATCATGCACAAAAATATGCCAATTATTTTTTGTTTGTTTTATTCAGTCTTTCAGTTGTGTCTTACTCTTTGCAACCCCATGGACTGCAGCACACCAGGCTCCTCTGTCCTTCACTATCGCTCGGAGTTTGCTCAAATTCATGTCCGTTGCATCGGTGCTGCTATCTAATCATCTCATTCTCTGTCACCCCCTTCTCCTTTTGCCTTCAATCTTTCCAAGCATCAGAGTCTTTTCCAATGAGTCGGCTCTTATACCAACTAGCAATTTACTAAATATGAGGGCTAGTAGAAACTCCAAACACACGCCTGATTGTTAAAAAGTTTCCTAAACACCTTTCTGCCCGCATTACAAATATCATTCAAGCCAGTGATTAAAGCTAAAAGCTGTTACCAATGAATAAATTCCATCACAAACTAACTTCCAATGGCCAAATTATTTGTGCTCTCAGCCACTGTCAGACCAGGCAATTCACTGGACAATGAGAAAGGGTCGCTCAGATTCTAGAACAAAGATGTCTCCAATTAACACTCACAACTCCTGGCCACAGGCAATTCTCAGAGTGCTTGGCCTGACTTAAATTTGCTTTGCGCACTCAGTGCCAGGAATACCTAGAAAATTATCTACTAATTATCTAGCATTATCTATGTTGGTTCATGTTTAAAAGCAGCTCATCTAATTACAAGCCCCTTTGCTATTTGTCTCTAAAGAATGGGCTTAACTGAGAATTTCTCCAAAAGGGTTTGCACTAAAGGCTGATAATTATGTGCTTCCATTCTTGGGAGGGTGTTCTTGCAGGAATCAACAACAAACAGAGTGACTCAAACAATGGTGTCATGGTGGGGAAGCTGGAACCAGTCATTACAACTTGGCATCTTCAAGTGTTTCTCCTTGACAATTAGTCAACAGGGTGCTAACCCAGCCCTCGCCTTCTCCAGAGAACTCCCTTGCCACTTCCAAAAACCCATGGAATCTTCGACTCTGCTGTCAGAGTAAAAGTTCTCTCCTGGCCAGTCTTCCTTGAATATAGCTAGTCAAAGAAATTTAATTTGATTTTTACAGTATCTAATCCTACTCAGCGTTTTACAGAGAACATAGGAAATAGTTAAAATGTCAGCGACAAGGTTGTATTGGTGACGGAATAGTAGGGCCGAATTATCCATTTAATATGAGCAAGTAGAAATCCTCATCAACTCTAACATGTTGCAGAATTATGACAGGGCAGCTAATCTAAGAAAGTGTCTTAAATTACTGGGAAAATGATGCCATGATTATTATTTTAAAAAAATTAAAATAATTTAAAGCCTAGAGAAAAGTTAGAAGTATGCTTCAAATAACTCTTTCTTTGAAACATTACAAAGGCATTGACGAACCCCATGCTCCAAGCTATGTGACTACTTACTTACGAATTTTCTATCAAGAAGGGACCTACTCCTCTGTAAAGGACATAGAGCTATCAAAATGAGGAAACCAAAACTTACATGCTCAGATCTTAAATTTCGCCCATTGTCCTGATGTCCTTTTTTAGCACAAGAATGCGCGGGCTTAGTCACTCATTTGTGTCCAACTCTGCAACACCATGGACTGTAGCCCTCCAGACTCCTCTGTCCATGAGAGTCTCCAGGCAAGAATACTAGAGTGGGTTGCCATGCCCTCCTGCAGGGGCTCTTCCCAACCCAGGGATCAAACCAAGATCTCTGGGACTGCAGGTGAATTCTTTACCAGCTGAACTACCAGGGAAGTCCCTCAGCACAGGAATGGGTCTATTTCAGAAAGTCATGTTACATTTGGAGGGCCTTTGTCAGTTTCTCCATGATTTTAATGAGCCCAACACTTGGTTAGGATTTTAGGCCATTTGTTTTGTAGAATATTTTCCAGTTTGGGTTTGTCCAAAATGGTTTAAAATCATATGAACATCCCCTTCTTCATTGAATATATTATTTAGGTATTTATTTATACCTCTGTCTCTGATGGCTCAGTGAGTAAAGAATCTGCTTGCCACGCAGGAGACAAAGGAGACATGAGTTAGATCCCTTGGTTGGGAAGATCCCCTAGAGAAAGAAATGGTGACCCAGTCCAATATTCTGGCCTGGAAAATCCCATGGACAGAGGAGCCTGACAGGTGCAATCCACGAGGTTGCAAAAAGTTAGACACGACTGAGCAACTAGCACTTCTGTGCACTCAAGGTTTTCTCTGTTGTATGATATTTTAACACCCTATTGTCATTAATTCGGAGAAGGCAATGGCACCCCACTCCAGTACTCTTGCCTGGAAAATCCCATGGATGGAGGAGCCCAGTAGGCTGCAGTCCATGGGGTCGCTAAGAGTCAGATACGACTGAGCAACTTCACTTTCACTTTTCACTTTCACTTTCACGCATTGGAGAAGGAAATGCCAACCCACTCCAGTGTTCTTGCCTGGAGAATCCCAGGAACGGGGGAGCCTGGTGGGCCGCCGTCTATGGGGTCACACAGAGTCGGACACGACTGAAGCGACTTAGCAGCAGCAGCAGCAGCATTGTCATTAATTACTTTGATGTTAAAGTTAGGCTTGTGCCCCTGTGTCCTTTGGTTCATATGCTCTTGGTTCTTTTTACACTTCCTTACTCTGCTATAGACTTGCCTGGTTGCTCAGTGGTCAAAAATCTGCCTGTAAAGTAGGAGCCACAGAAGACTTGGGTTCAATCCCTGGGTCAGGAAGATCCCCTGGAGGAGGGCATGACAACCCACTCTAGTATTCTTGCCTGGAGAATCCCATAGACAGAGAAGCCTGGCGGGCTACAGTCCATGAGGTCAAAACGAATCAGACATGACTGAACCGACTTAGTACACACATACTCTCAGCCTGAAGATCTTCTGGGCTCACCTAGTCCATTCTCTGCTCCCAACCCAGAACAAATTGTTTCTCCAAGATTCTCTTAGCAGAAAACGACTGTGGTCAGTAAATGGTTCAAATCAAAATCCTAGGGTTCATCCATCCTTGAGGCTTTCTCTCACTTACTCCTCAATTTAATTCCATCAGCAAGCCCTGTTTTGTTTTTTATCAGGATATTTTCTTATTCTTTCTCGTTCTCTCCATCTCCACTAATTCCTTTCACTGTGTGAAAGGCCACTGTACTCTCACCTGAACGTCTGCGTTACCTTCTCCAGCTGGGCTCCAAGCTCCTCTCCCGCCTGCCTACAGTGCACTCTATGTGCAGCAGGTAAAGCACCTGTGGAAAACGTAACCCAGTCATGAGGCTCACTACCCGGAGCCCTCCCAGGCTTCCTAACACACATGTAACAAGATAAACACTTCAGAGACTACAAGTGTTGATTATCCAGTATACTTTCTTATCAGGATACATGTTGGCTCAAGTCAGAAATATGTATAGTTTAATAAAAAATAATAAATAAAAAAAAGGCAAAACAAACAAAAACTCTAATCCTCAACTTCTCTTGTAGTTCAGAGTAACCAGCCTCCTGAATGAATGCTAGCTAATAATATGGACTTTCGCAAAAGAGTTTTGTACAAATTTTTACTTTCCTAATGTAGGTTTTATCCCATTTTGGTTGCCCTCTTTTTTTTTTTTTTTCTCTCTCTAGAATATAATGGTGTTGGTTGTAAGTATGGTAACCCTATTGGAGACATGAAGTAAAGGCTACAAGAATTCAGAGAACACATCTCAGAAACTTTTGAGTCATTAAAATAACACCAACAGCTATCTATCTCCACCTCCAGACTTCCTATTAACTGAGAAAAGTAACCTGTGTGTATTTAGCTCACTGGGGTTGAGTCCCTGAGTTTAGTCACTATAGCTGCCCTATGAGAACCTGTACCTTCTGGTTCACACCAAGCTCTCAGACCTGATTTCCTACGCTCTGCTCACTTAATTCTTTCTTATATTTGAGTCAGGACCTCCTCTAGGTCAATACTCCTGACCCTCCGCCCCCCACAAAAACATCCCCATGATACCGTCCTCTTGTATTTTCTCCATTCACTATTCCTGAATTTTCTACTATCTGTCATCTTATTAGATAGCCTGTAATGCTGAACTGTAAGCTCTATGGAGAAAGGAAGCTTTCTCTATGAGCTACTCTAACTGAACACCTGGGGCCCAAAGCAAAATGTGCAGGTAGAAAACACTTCTGAATGGATTGGAGGAGTGGGTCTAACTCTCAGGCACAGGCTACTTAGTGATCAAGTTCATGAAGGTAACTTACAGGGCTGCTCTATTGAAGGGTGCATTTGGAATCTAAGTAAAAGATAATCATACTCACGTGGAGATTCAGTACTGGGGATGTCATGGCTGGTACCTTCCCTTCCTGCTGTCAAATCTATCTGGAAAGGAAAATCACAAACCCAGGATTGCCTGGAGGATAAAAGGATCAAGGTCATTTTGTTTTATCAGTTTGTTTGTTTTTCTTAGTTGTTGCTTGTTTTCTGTTTTTTGTTGATAGTTTTGGAGAGAATTTCTGAAAGGAGGAGTCAGCCACTCTTTTCCTGCAATTTTTGAACAAAACTGTTTCATCTAAATTACAACTCTAATCACAGCTTTTCTAAATTCAATATTTAGCTTACTTTGTATTATTTTTAATTAGTAAAAGTATTATGTAAATATTCAAAATAATTGTTTACATTTTAATCTTTTATGTTCTGTCCCCTCAAAGTTGCTTACAGTCTAAATTTATTGTGCATTTTGTTTACTTTTTTTGTTTCCTTATACAGTTTGCTTTTTGTTTTACTTTGCATTTTCTAGTGGTTGCTTAGTTTTTTATTATATTTTTTCTAAAAAGTTTATTTAAAGTTTAAAATGTATCTCCAGTTTTCATCCTAAATGTATCCTTAGAATCTTGCATGTCCAAACTTAATTGTCATTTTATTACAAAGTTTTCATAATTTTAATTCTAGGGTTACTTAAAAATTGGTTTAGTGATTTCCAAATACATGAAAACATTTTTTTCCTAGCTTTGCATTGAGGGAACAAATGTGATGTTTATTTATTAGAATGCACTGATTATCTCTAACT
Source organism: Bison bison bison (assembly GCF_000754665.1). NCBI lineage: Eukaryota > Metazoa > Chordata > Mammalia > Artiodactyla > Bovidae > Bison > Bison bison. Next base: position 3,258,944 of record NW_011494949.1, read on the forward strand.
CAAGGTTTACTTTGAAAATATACCAAGATGGGCATTGTTTATTTATTGACTAAAAATTTCTCTATGCTTTTAAATAGAGTTTATTGACCTTGCTGTTACTATCTTCTGTATGTTTATTTTTACCCTCTTAATAATATCAGTTAATAAACATTAAAACAAAAGTTAATTAAAGCATTAGTTAAAAATCTATTTTTAACCTATCTCTCCCATTTGTTTCTTCAATTGTAAATTCCAAAGTTACACTTTTGTTAAATCTATGTTGAAGGCTTTTATATCTTCTGATCAATTTTTTTTTGTTAGCATACAAAATAAGTTCTGTGCCTCGTGATTTATTCCTTCAAGCTGAGTGATGAAGAAAAATAACAAAGCAGCTAAACTAGATAATAACAAAAGTCATAAAAAGACACAAATCAAAGTGTCTACTCATTTTTCAATCACTTTTTATCACAGTGAGGAAAGGGGGATACCCTAGAACTAAAATAAACAACAACAACAAAACCCCAGGACTTGAGATTCTATGGTTTCAAAATGGTAAACTTTACACACACACAATCAAAATAGGCATAGGGCAGTAGAAAACTCAGCAACAAACCCCCTAAATTTAAATACTGTGATCATTTGTACAAAGACAGATACAAGAAATATCATAAAGCAAAAGTTCAAATTTTCATTATAGAATTGAACAAAAGAAAGGGAAAATTCATAATAGAAACTCATTTGGCTCAGAAAGAAGTTGGAGAAAAAGAGAAATGTGTGTTATAAATTAACACTAAATCACAGGTGCCTGTAACATACGTGTATAACAGGAAGTACAGTAGTAGAAATACAGAATATAAATAAGAGTTTTAAAAAACTGAATTAAGACTGTCAGCTAAGAGTCAGAAGCATGTGTGGGGGATATTCAGAGAAGATACAACAGAAGTGTAATCGGAGTAATCGCTGCCATCCTGCAAGGGGATTAGTAAAGTGTACTCAGTCACACGGTGTGTCCAACTCTCTGTGACCCTACGGACTGTAGCCCACTCAGCTCCTCTGCCCATGGGATTTCCCAGGCAAGAGTACTAGAGTGTTTCCTGACTCAGGGAACAAACTTGTGTCTTCTACATCTTCTGCATTAGTGGGAGGGTTCTTCAACACCAAGCCATCTGGGAAGCCCCAAAAGCAAAGCCCCCAAAATTAACACAATAAATTTCGTTAAAACTGTAACACACACATGTACTTTCTTAAAGAAAACTTGAATCTGCATATCAAAATGACCATTATACTCTAATAAAACTGTTAACCTTTAAAAGAAATGCAAATACATATATATATATATATATATATAGAGAGAGAGAGAGAGAGAGAGAGAGAGAGAGAGAGAGAGACCTCTAAATAGAAAATCTAAATTACTTATGAGGAAAGAAAGTTAAGCTGATCTCAGACACTTGACAGCCAATATGGAAGCAAGAGAAGAACGGAAAACTAGTAGGGGACTATTTGTCAAGAAACAACATGCATCCATCCAGAGGAACATGATGCTGGTGCAGAAAAGCATAAGAAACGCACTGTGTTTGAGTGATGTTCAAGCTATATTTTAAGTAAAAAATGCAAATTAGAGAATGGTATCTTTATTATGCTACATTTTGCAAAACAATAAAGGTGCAAAAAATAATGCCCACATTTGCTTACTTTTGCAGAAAGAAATAATGGAAATGCAAACCTAAAACAAACAGAAATAATTATAGAACTGAGTAATTACAGATAGATACATAACCTCTGTAAGTATAATATTTAATTTAGTTTTGACATTTGAATTATGTCAATGTTTCACAGAGTGCCAGATTAAATTCAATTTTAAAAAATCTTTAGTCTTTAAATTTAACTAAAAATAAATGAACTTAACTGTACAGTAGATCAGTAACACAACCATGATAAAGATTTCAAGTGACTTCTAATACATATCTTCAATGGAACATACTTTAAGAAACAAAGAAAGTCTGAAAGTGTTAGTTGCTTGGTCAGCTCCAACTCTGCAACCCCAGACTGTAGCCCACCAGGCTTCTCTGTCCATGGGATTCTCCAGGCACTGGAGTGGGTTGCCATTTCCTTCTCCAGGGGATCTTTCCCACCCAGGAATCGAACCCAGGTCTCCTGCATCGCAGGCAGATTCTTTATCATCCGAGTCACCAGAGAAGCCCAACAAAGGGATTGCAAATAAATATTAAACTTCACTCAGTAGTTCTATTTTTAGTGATGACAATGACACTGTAATTTTGACAGTATTTTCCACAGATTGTAAGCTACACAAGTGAGTAAATATGCTAAAGATATTATGCATCAAGATTTTCAGCATAAAACTAAATAGATAAAAATGGGAAATTTGAAAATTTAGCAAAACTCCCCTTTAATGTTAATATTTTTGGAAATATGATTTCATATTTTTTTCATATAAAGTAAATATAATTTACTTTATAAAATGTATATTTTGCCTAGTTGTGTCCACTGAAGCAGCCTAGAAGTAATGACACCTGTAGCAATAAACACTACTAATGTCCAGAAGCTGAGTTTAAATACCATTCACCTCTAAGAAGAACCAGTGTTCCTTAGACAGGGGTGAATTTCAAATGTGCAGCAAGGTAAGTTCAGCAAATTCAAAGATGAATGGAGCCATGTAAAAAGGACAAGCCCTTGATGTGGGGGCTCACAGTCAGAAACTTCAAAAGTGAAAGTGAAAGTCACTCTGTTTTGTCCAACTCTTTGCTACCCCACGGACTTCCAGGCCAGAATACTGGGGTGGGTGGCCTTTCCCTTCTCCAGGGGATCTTCCCAACCTGGGGATCAAGCCCAGGTGTCCTGCATTGCAGGCACTTTCTTTACCAGCTAAGCCACAAGGGAAGCCCCCCAACAAATACAACTCTGAGTATAACATATTGAACAAATACAAATTTATTAATCTCAAAAATATGAATGGGGGAAAACTCATTATTTACTATTAAAAGCAACTATTCTATCAATTCTACTCACTACTGAATAAAAACTAATTGGAAAGAGCTAATTTCTTCCTCAAAAATTGAAAGTGTCCATGAGGCAAAGCTGCCCTTCACATAGTAATCTCAACTAATACATAGAGAAGCAATGAATCATTTTGCAGCTCCCCAGAACAGTTGTTGATTCAGGCAGGCATCACCAATGGATGCTAAATACCGCAGATGAACGGTTGTCACCACCTTAACCAAGCGATTAAATTTAGCATCACTAATAACACAGCCATCTGACAGGAGGCACCTCCTGATGTACTGAAATGTCAAGAGTGTAACTTGACACATGAGGTATTCTTGCTAAAAATAATGGCCCCAAATGCAGACCCAACCTTCGGCTTTCAGGGACTGGGAAAGCCAGGGAAACAAGGGTCATTTAACCAAGTGATACCAGAAGAAAACAGACACATTCAGTGTGTGAGACATGGAAACAGCATTGCCTCTTCTTCTTAAGAAGCCTAGAAAGACTTCAAGGAGAAAGGAGTTACTTTGAGTTTAAAAGACAAAGGAGGCACACCAGGTGTAATGAATGCATAGACTTTGAGACGATTAAAATCAGTTCTAAAGTATTTTGAAAAGACTATAGAATAGGTGCTTATGATCTGGGATAAATTGATATTACAGCTTTTTTAAAATTTTATCTGATATGATAATGTGACTTTTGCTATGTGCATGGATATGTGCCGTTTAGCAAAATATTATCTATCACCTACCATTTGATTTTCCTTTCTGGATAAAGACACAAACTAAGACATAGAGAGAGAGAGACTGAAAAATAAAAAAGATAAATGTTAAAAATGTGCCAAAATGTTAATTTTTGAATCTAGGTGATTATTGTAGTAGTCTTCTTCTTTTTCTGTAATTTCTAATTTTTTATAATAAAAAGAGGAATTACTTATAAAGGCTCTTTTCACTTCTGAATTGAAATTGAAGTCTAATTAAATTCAGTTTTTAAAAGGTTCAGTGTTACTTGAATCTCCTTTCTGGGCTTATATAAAAATTAAGATTATTCAAATATGAAATGTAATTTTATTAAAAGTCATGTCTGTTTCCTGAGTTAAAATGAAACTATCCTCTGTTAAAAACGGCATTATTTCACAAAATTATTTTGTGTCAATAAATACATTTCTGTGAGTACATCATAAAAATGTCATCTCAGCGTGCAATAAGTCAATCATTCCCACTGCAAAGCACCTGGCTCTCTTTGGCCTAGCTATTTATCAAAAATACTTGCTACTTTTTTCCAGTCCTGATACAGTTCCTTCCGAAAGAGTCAGCTGGAAGTGTTTGCTGAATCGCACTGGGTTTCTGAAATAAAAACAACTCTGTGCGTGTATGTATGTGTGTGTTCTTGTGCACACATGTATGTGTGTGTCATATGTCTGACAAGGACAGAAGGTATTTCCAGCTCCCTGGCAGTGAATGACTTGAGTGCCAGCAAGTTGGTCTCCCCGCAGTTCCCAGACCTGTGTCTCCTCTTCCCTTTCCTTGGGGTCTCTAGTTATGGCCATGTAGTCAGAAACATTTACATTTTGTAGGTGAAGGCAGCTGAGGTGCAGTGGCATAATGGAAGTGACATTAATAGCATTAAATGTCATAACTCTTGACAACCTGATGCAAATGAGCACCTTACTAGCAAGGGGGAAAAAAAAAAAGGTCCCTGAATATGTCTTTTCTTTAAAGTACCTTGTTCAGTATTTGAAAAACTCTCCAGCCAAGATGGGAAGCGGGATATCCAATTTCGGTGACCTCAGCCCCATTCTCCCGGCACAAATTAGTTCTCTTTTTCCAGCTGTAATCATCTCAGCGTATGATGGGGAGCCGTTGTGAGATTTTAAACTATGCAAATACTTATCTTCCTTGTGCCTTTCCGGCTAGAATGTGCCCTCGGTTTGCCTTCATCTTTTTTTTTTTTTTCCTTCAGCGCCGATGTGATTGACAGGCAGAGGGACCCTGACCGGTGCCAGGCCGCGCCCTCTTTTCCTTTGCTCAGAAACATAACAAAGGTGCTTTCAGACCTAAATGAAGCAAGTCCTAGCATCCCTTCCCTGTTGTCACAACAGATTTAGCAGACCCCTCTGATGCCATTCCCAGCTTTCTCATCTCCCCCGCCTTGTCAGGGGGTTGCCATCATTTAGAAAGGTACACGGTATTTTGAAAGGATTAGAGGATAAAACACAACTCAATCCTTTATAAAAAGAGAGGCAGGGAGCGCGGAGAGGAAGAGAAATGTCAGACGACGCAGAGCGATTGGAAGAGAACGGCGCATACAAAGGGAACCAGCGAGCAGAGAGCACCGCTGTGGCGAGGAGGAGAGATGACATCTGACAAATATTTACTCCTGCAGAGGAGGCGTCTGCAGTGAGGGACCTGGCAGAGGGCTTGGACAGTGTTGAAAGGAGATGTAATGAAGCAGAATCAAGAAAAGGCAGTGGACACTCATCCCATCCTGTGTTAGTTCCGACCCCGAGAAAGAGGAGGAGAACGCATCACCTGCACCAGCTGTGTGATGAAGGCGTGGGAAGTCAAGTCAGCCCTGCAGGGGCAGAGCTGAGCGGATTGTGCGTGGATCCCGGCATGCGCAGCACTCTGCTCCCTCTCTTCTGGATCCACTGGACGGTGGGAGGCACAGTCCTGCACGTCTGAGGGGTTCATTCTGCCCAAGCCTTCATTTCAGAGGTGAGCTGCCAGCAGCTCTGAGAAGCTGGGTATCAGCACACCAACAGCTAACGTGAAGGCCAGGTTCCCAGCTGGTTCGCAGCATCTTTGTTCTGGTCCAGACGCAGCCTGTCTAAGGATCCACAGGGCACAGTCTCGTTCCTGCCCTTGCTTCGCCCTGCCCTCATCCCACCAGCATCAGAACAAACAAACACATCTCAGGATCATCATTCACAAGGCAAGTCGTGCATAAAAATCCAGGGATCTTATAAACAAAACAGTCACTAACCTCTTAATAGATTTCAAAGCAATCAGGTGCTGAAGACCAAAGCAACAGATTTTCCCCCAAACAGTATTTCTTTGGATACATTTGTATATATTTTCAGTACTTACAAAACACAGTTTCGGGAAGAAAAGACAAAAAGGGGGATTACTAATTAAATATGGGGAAATATCAATAGCCAATGTGTTATTCTAGGTGCTACCGAGGCAGCATTTACTACAAACCAAAGCAAAGTTAATATTGACCAAATTAACCAAGGAACTCAAACTAATCTAAACTCGATGCACTCAGCATTCAGCATGCACTGGCCAGTGTTCTGGAACACTCTTGAGTAAATGAAAATGTATTTACTTTGCTGCTCTGGATGCATAAGTTAGTGAGTGCACGTCTTATTTTACTGCAAAGGCTGCAAGAGGAGAGGAGTCAAGGGGAAGCCGAACTGCTTCAATTGCAAAAGCCACTTCCAGGGGGTGACTTGGAGCTGGATCTGACAGCATGAATTTAAGTTTAGGTGTGTGCACAGAGAGGGACAATCTGAGACAATGACATGTAAGTGTGTGCAGGAGGCAGTGCACACTCAGGAGCTGCGGCATCACCGACATTCCAGCAGCAGTGAGCACAGGAGCACCCAGACTGTGTTTTCTAAATGCCACTCTCCAGGGAAAGTAAAAATCATGGCTTCTCAGAAAAAAAAAAAAAAGGCTAGGCAAGAAAAACACAAGCTGACCTGGAGTAAATAAATGCTCAAAGCAAAAGGTAGCATGTCTGAAAGACTCGAGTGCTGGCCTAAAACATATTTTTTCCCCCAATGTCCAAGACTGGATCTGGTTGAACCACCGTATTGCATTATAACCCTATGATTCAAAGTAATATTTAGGAATCCATGCTGATATACGTAAATGACTAAAATTACAAATAAGAGGGAGATAAGAGAAAAAATATGCCTTACTTTCCTTTTCCAATTAATAGGGAAGGAATTTCCATCTACTATACCACCAAGGAAGTCCAAATATCTCTGATTTTCTTTGATATCTTTAGTGAAGTTTAAAGATGGACAGCTGATGGTGTCAGATTAAATGTAACAGAGAACACTTGGGAAATAAAAATTCACCATTAGTGCATTACAGTCTTAATTGCTGCAGACAAGATTCATCGATGAAGGCCGAAATTTGTGGGATAAATTTTAAGGAAAAAGAGCGTTTGTACGTACTCAAATTATCTCCTCCAATATACTTATTAACTATTTATTAACTACTGTGGTTTTAACAAAAAAAATCCCCAAATTATATGACAATTCCTCCTGGAGGAAGACTGATTTTTGGGTGTAGGCCAAACTGAGTGACCGAATCCTATATGGGAATGGAAAGGGAAAAATAGTAACACTTTTGTGGAAAAATCTGAGAGACTCCACCCTGACCAAGTGATCAAGTTTGATATGTTTCAGGGAGAAGTGCATTTCATCCCCGATATCCTTACTCTGAATCCATATGATGGTGCTGATCATGAGACATCCGTGTATTGATTTGCTACGATGGCTGTAATATTGAGCACAGATTTAATTACTTAAACAACAGAATCTATTTTCTCACAGCTTCAGAGGCTGGATGCCCACGCTCGAAGTGTCGGCAGGATAGGTTTCTTGCCTCAGTATGCACAAGGCCCATCTGCAAACCACGGCCTTACATGGTTATCCCCAGGTGTCTCTCTGAGTCCTAACCTCCTGCTTGTTTTACGTTTATTTTTAATAGCAGGATCCATCACTGATTTATAATATTGTGTTGGTTTCTGCCATGATTCAACATGAATCAGCCACAGGTGTACATATGTCCCCTCCGTCTAGAGCCTCCCTCCCGCCTCCCACCCTATCCCCCCCAAGGTGGTTGCAGAGCATGGGTTTGAGCACCTGCGTCATACAGCAATTCCTGTTCTATTTTACACGTGACAGTGCGTGCGTTTCAGGATCACTCTCGCTATTCATCCCACTCTCACCTTCCCCCGCTGTGTCTGCAGGTCTCTACATCTGCGTCCCTATCGTTGTCCTGCAAATTAGTCCATCAGTTCTATTTTCCTAGATTGCATATGTATGTGTTAATATATGATATTTGCTTTTCTCTTTCTGACTCACCACAGTCTGTATAACAGGTTCTGAGTTCATCCGTCTCACAAGAACTGACTCAAATGCGTTCCTTTTTGCATCTGAGTACTATTCCATTGTATATGCGTACCACAGCTTCTTTATCAGTTATTCTACTGATGGACATCTAGGTTGCAAAAACAAAACAAGTGAAAGATGGAACGTAAGTGAGAATTTGTCCTGAAAGTCTCAGTAAATAAAGACAGGCTTGCCCTCTCCTCAGACAGTTGTAGGAGCCCTAGGTCACAGTTGTTTTTCATCCTCAAGTTTACATTTTAAGGAATATCAAAAAGAAAGATAAAAGACCTGTGGTCCCTTATGAGAGCTCTTTCCTCCCATGAGATCTTCCTTTGTTTAAATTAAATAAGTACATTCAGTTCAGTCACTCAGTCATGTCTGACTCTTTGTGACCCCATGAATTGCAACACGCCAGGCCTCCCTGTCCACCACCAACTCCCGGGGTTCACTCAAACTCTTGTCCATCAAGTCGGTGATGCCATCCAGTCATCTCATCCTCTGTCGTCCCCTTCTCCTCCTGCCCCCAATCCCTCCCAGCATCAGAGTCTTTTCCAATGAGTCAACTCTTCGCATGAGGTGGCCAAAGTACTGGAGTTTCAGCTTTAGCATCATTCCTTCCAAAGAACACCCAGGACTGTTCTCCTTTAGGATGGACTGGTTGGATCTCCTTGCAGCCCAAGGGACTCTCGAGAGTCTTCTCCAACACCACAGTTCAAAAGCATCAATTCTTTGGTGCTCAGCTTTCTTCACAGTCCAACTCTTACATCCATACATGACCACTAGAAAAACCATAGCCTTGACTAGATGGACCTTTGTTGGCAAAGTAATGTCTCTGCTTTTGAATATGCTATTTAGATTGGTCATAACTTTCCTTCCAAGGAGTAAGCGTCTTTTAATGTCATGGCTGTAATCACCATCTGCAGTGAATTTGGAGCCCCCAAAAATAAAGTCTGACGCTGTTTCCACTGTTTCCCCATCTATTTCTCATGAAGTGATGGGACCAGATGCCATGATCTTCGTTATCTGAATGTTGAGCTTTAAGCCAACTTTTTCACTCTCCACTTTCACCTTCATCA
>NW_011494949.1:3268436-3272934 GCF_000754665.1 Bison bison bison
ATGATCCAGCGGATGTTGGCAATTTGATCTCTGGTTCCTCTGCCATTTCTAAAACCAGCTTGAACATCTGGAAGTTCACAGTTCACATATTGCTGAAGCCTGGCTTGGAGGATTTTGAGCATTACTTTCCTAGTGTGTGAGATGAGTACAATTGTGCGGTAGTTTGAGCATTCTCTGGCATTGCCTTTCTTTGGGATTGGAATGAAAACTGACCTTTTCCAGTCCTGTGGCCACTGCTGAGTTTTCCAAATTTGCTGGCATATTGAGTGTAGCACTTTCACAGCATCATCTTTCAGGATTTGAAATAGCTCAGCTGGTATTCCATCACGTCCACTAGCTTTGATCATAGGGATGCTTTCTACGGCCTACTTGACTTCACATTCCAAGATGGCAATCATTAAACTGATAGTTCCAGGTAGCTCAGCATTTACAAAAAAAATCTGCCTGCCATGTAGGAGACCCAGGTTCGATGCCTGGGTTAGGAGGATCCCCTAGAGGATGGGATGGCAACCCACTCCAGTATTCTTGCCTGGAAAAGACCATGCCCAGAGAAGCCTAGCAGGCTACGGTTCATGGGGTCTCAAAGAGTAGGACAGGACTCAAGGACTCAGCACGCACACACCTGCAAGAACGTCTTCCCCAATGGGTCAAGTGGTAAGGAATCCGCTTGCCAGTGCAGGAGTTGCAGGTTCGAAGCCTGGGTCAGGAAGATCACCTGGAGGAGGAAACGGTAACCCACTCCAGTCTTCTCGCCTGGAAAATCCCATGGACGGAGGAGCCTGGTGGGCTGCAGTGCATGGGGTCACAGAAAGTTGGACATGACTAAGTAGACACATGCACACGCCCGCAAGAATAAAGTCCTAAGGCGCCCACGGCACAAGAAGGCCCCCTGAGCGCCTCTGAAAGGTGTGAGATGCAGACCCCCTGGCTTGGGTTCAGCATGGACTTGGAATTCCCTCTGCTTGGAGACAGTCCTTCAGTTATACAACTACAGAATTATTGAATAGAGCACCTGACCTGCATGTTTGAAAGTATAGACGTATATAAATATCAATCTTATCAGTTTAGTTCTGCATTTTGAAAATTTTTTAAACTAATAAACTGAGCTAAATAACAGTTACTTAAACCCGGACACCATGGTTGCAAGCTCATGACCCAACCATGGTTTATATTTTTCTATGGGGTTTAAATAATTCGAATACGTCCTTTTGGAGTTAGGACTGATCAGTACCATGTGTGATCACGAGATGAAATCAGGGAGTCAGGGTGAAATTACTTTGTGTGTTCTGCTTATTCCCAAAATACTAATTCCCAGCTCTGATGAGATGGATTAAGATTTATTTACAGAACAGAAACAGACTCACAGACTTAGAGGAAGAATTCGTGGTTGTGGCGGAGCAGGGGAGGATTTGAGGGTGAGGGACTGATTGGGAGTCTGAGATTCACATGAACGCACTGCTGTATTTAAAATAGATAACAAAAAAATAACAAAAAATAAAATCGATAACAATCAAGGACCTACTCGAAACAAATAGAAACAAATCAGATTTTTTAATTAAAAAAGACTTCCTCAACTCCTGTTCCAGAGTTTAAAAAGACTAGACATTGCAGGTCTTTTACATACACTTATTATAACAAATGAGACTGAAACGTTACTAAGAATTTTCAGTTTCTTTCCCCCCAGCACAAATCTGTCTGCTGTCACAGGAAACAGTGTCTTGTTCAGAAGCATTTTGCTCAGAGGTGCAGTTTGTGTGACCTACGGAACAGAGGTCAGACCTTTGTAAACAGGTTGGAGGGGCAGCCCCTACACATTCATTCTGAGCCTGAACAGGAAAAAACAAACAAACAAAAAATGCCTTTATGCCTGTAGATGGCCTCATTCCAGAGGATTAAGAGAGGGCTGGATAATTTAATCTTAAATAAAATGAAATGTAGACAACTTTGTGACTTGCCATTTGAGAATGTAGATTTCTCTGCCTCTGGTTGTTTATTTCATTATAAACAGAGTTTGAAGTCACGTTCTCTTTCCTTCTTCAGGGAGAAAGGAAGCTATCTGGAATACGATCCCACGTAATTTATGTGACTCCCTCTTCAAGCCACCTGGAGGAAGGACGCTTGCCTGTATCACAGATGATTACAGAGGAGGGAGAAAAGTGTTACCTAAGCAACTAGGCTTTACAAGATGGAGGGTTTCGTGCCAAGATAGCTAGCCTGGGGACATGGCGAGGGAGTTATTAAAATCAGCTCAAGGGTTAGCAGGAGGATTCTGGAGAGGGGACAGTGTCCAGAGGAGTGCTGAAGGCAGGTGGGTCTCTGTGTGCCTGGTGGCGGTAATTACCTAATGGCAGCCCTGAGCGAGCCAGGGGCATCCATCAGAGCCGCAGCCACTCACTTCCTGGAACAAGCTGTAATGTCTGTTTATCATAGACTTTAATTCCCCGATGAAGGGAACAAAGGCGAGGATCAAAACAGAGCAAATTTTTTTGACACTAGGAAGTGAAGCAAGGGACTAACCTCCTCTCAATCCCATCTTTGTTCAAATAAACCCCCGCCTTAAACTCATTCCCATGTCAGTCAAAGCCCACATGAAAACCGCCTCCCTGACTAAAGTCACGAAAGAAGCAGAGCAGGACAGGGAAGTGACCTCCCTTAGAATGGGAGCCTCTTGCCGTCGTCTGAGCCAGGCCTCTGGGTGCGTTTGGGAAAGTCATCAACCCTCGGAGCTGGGAGCATTTTGTTTCACTTTGCTACTTGGTTGTTTTTTCATTAGCAGTCACTGTGACGGTCTCCTATGTGAGTAAAGGCTGGGGTCTTCTCTAAAAGCTAATAGTCATTTTAAAAAGAGTGCAGGGTGCTCTTCTTTTATTTTTCCGGGGTCAAACCTCAACAGTGCTCTTCCAATGAATCAAATTTTGCAATCTTGGAAATTTTAGATTTAGTAATTTTCCTTAAAAGCATCCCAACCCAGGGATCAAACCGACATCTCTTGTGCCCCTGCACTGGCAGGTGGATTCTTCAGCACTAGCACCACTTGGGAAGCCCCAGAGTATCCCAGCTGCTCTAATAGCGATGACTGTGTTGGGGGGACTCAGTGTGGGGCAAACCTCAGGGCAGGTTCAGTTTCGATTTATAGGCAGAAGACGCATGAGAGAGGCTTTCCCGCTCTCACTGTCCATGTTCTGGGTCTTATGCAACACCAGCTAACAATAAGGTCCCGTTTATTTATCCACAGAATACATAAGGGAAGCATGGGATGGTTACCTAGAAATAGGATATTTGGAAGGAAGAAGGATGAGCTTTTTTTATTACTTTTTTTTTGCATTTGCTGTTTTTTTTAAATTTTTTTATTGAAGGATAATTGCTTTACAGAATGTGTTTGTTTTCTGTCAAACCTCAACATGAATCAACCATAGGTATACATACGTCCCCTCCCTTTGGAACCTCCCTCCCAATTCCCTCCCCATCCCACCCACTCAAACACAGAGCCCCCGTTTGAGTGTCCTGAGACATACAGCGAATTCCCATTGGAATGGATAAAGAAGTGTGGTACATATACACAATGCAACATTACTCAGCCATGAAAAGGAACACGTTTGAGTCAGTTCTGATGAGGCAGATGAACCTAGAACCTATTATCCCAAGTGAAGTGAGTCAGAAAGAGAAAGATAAATATTGTATTCTAAGGCACATACACAGAATCTAGAAAAGTGGTACTGAAGAATTTATTTACAGGGCAGCAATGGAGAAACAGACAGAGAATAGACTTATGGACATGGGGAGAGGGGAGGAGAGGGTGAGATGTGGGGATGAGCTTTTATACTGAAGAAACTAAGGAGAGACACTCCCCTCTTGGCTTCACAAGGCAAAGCGCAGTGAGTTCTGCTCCGGGCTTCTCTCCCAGGAGAGAGCACCCAAGGGGAAGGGAGGCCGGGGCCGGGGGTGGGTCAGCTGCTAACAGGCCAGACACTGCCCGGCTGGGAAGGAAGCGGAGGTCCAAACAGGAAGTGAGACAGACACAGTGGCATCGAGTCACAAACCCGACAGGACTTCGAGGGCGTCTGCTGGACCAACCGGCCCCCACCAAGGTGAGCACAGCCCTGGAGAAAAGGACCACGTCCTTCTCCTGCCATCACGTTTGTTTGGAGGAAAGGTCTTCAGGTTACAGGGAGATGGCCTAATGGGAGGGATGGGTTCTGAGTGCATGAACAGGAACTTTCTGGTAAGTGGGGGGAAGTGACTAAGACACACCACACACGTGTGCGCATGCACACACTCCCACACACACACCCAGGCGCTCATACCCCAAACTGGGTGCAGAGGTGTCTTGCGAGGTCTGAGGCGCACAACCCAGGCCCGACCCTGAGAGGTCAGCAGATCTCACCTCGTCTCTGCTGCCTCAACCTCAACAAAGGTACCCGCCAACGAGGCTGGGAACCTCGGAGGCGCGCGAGCCCGTCTGTGACGGAGCCGGAATGGCTGCTGCGTTAACTGTGGA